>NC_066583.1:94246813-94570563 GCF_024323335.1 Lathyrus oleraceus
GCCCAACCTTAGATAGTTATGACTTCTACATAAGTTCAATTACAATTGCTTAACATAGAGCTAAATTTGATCAAGAAGGCATAACATTTTAGTAAGTGAGATTGTAAGTCTCCCATTTTTCATGGCATTGTATGGAAACTTGAGCTTTTTTCCTTTCATGAGAGCTAGTGGCATACTTGTTGATTTATCCAAGTTGGAGCCCTTCTCATGGATGATGTCTTGGTTAAAGGATTCATACTTGTGAATGAATGGTTGAGTGTTCTCCAAAGAATGACTTAATCAATTAAAACTCATCAATAACATTTGATCAACCATTGACTAACTTCTTAATTAACTTTGCTTTACTTTCAAGTCATTTACTTTATGCAATTTAAATTTCAGTACCTTAATCATTCATTGCCATTTACATTTCATACAACTTATTTATGTTTCAAGTCCTTTTCACTTTGCTCACTTGAGCCATATCTTGTGATTATATATATTATTTGCTTATTTTTTTGTGTGGTCTTAGGACCTTAAAACACATAATAACAACAAAAACCCTAAAAAACATCTTGGTAGACTGTTGGACTTGATCTGAGCTTTTGAACTTAGAATTAGGCAACATTCCCCGTGCTAAAGGACTTGGCCAATGCCAACATTTAAGACTGAGCTATCTTTGAATATGCCTTCATCTGATGCAAGATCTTGGACCCATTTGACTCATCTCCTACTCTGTCTCTATGCTTAATTATTATATTGTTATTATTGTCTATGTCTGATGATAGATTTTGAGTTGATCAGGGAACATTTCATCTGCTACATTGGAAGATATTGAAGACTGCTAGCTATTGGAATGCTTGTTTGGATATTATGGCTATCTTTATTTGATGCCTTGGTTTTCATTTGGTTTGCTTGGATGTTGCTTATGCTTGTTGCTTGCTAAAGTCCAAAGGAAAATGAGTTTCTATATGACATTCTTGTCTGTTGTATTGCATCCCATTGGTCAGATCTTTTCAACTCTTAACTTTTAAATTTTGCCTAGGGTAGTCTCTTCATATCCTCCCACCTCTTTAATTTCAAAATCTCTCCCTCTTTTTAAAAACTTTCTTTGTTTGTGTTTCCTAACTTAGACATGTTTTAATGATTAGAAACTTTGGCCTTATGCCATTGAATTTTCAAACTTTTTTCTTAATCAAACTTGTAAATGAACTTAACTATATTGACTTAAATTTAAAAAAAAAACAAAAAAAGAATTAACAACCCCATTCAAGTGTTTGGCCTTTTGTGCCTTTTCTTTCAAATTTTTTGATTAAAATCAATTCACCAACTTCTTTGAAATTTTTACCACGAACTACGGGGTTTTGATCCCTCATTTTTATATTGGTACATAGACATAAGACTGAAAGTCTTGTCAAACACAAAAATATAATCAATGAATTCTTTTCTCGTCCCTCCACTCTATATTTTATCAAACATCATTTATACCAAAAACATATGCACACAAAAAGGACTCCTTAGGAGTACTTAGGACACTTTGGATGCTAACACCTTCCCTCCGTGTAACCAACCCCTTACCTGTAATCTATGCCATTTTATTAATTTTGATTTGAAAACTTCTTATCTTTGGGTTTTGTTCGTACTTTTCCCTTTTTCTTTGGAAGCAATAAAAGCGCAGTGGCGACTCTGGTTTTATTGATGTTAAGTTTACCCATAACTTGATGGTCACGAATTTATCGCTACAGTGTCTATGTGCAACATACTTCTAATGGAAATGTGATTCTGGTGTGTCTTTATGTAGATGTCATACTTCTAACAGGGAGTTGCACTTCTGAGACAAACAAGTTCAAAAAGGTGCTGATGAATGGATTTGATATAACTGGCCTTGGAAATATGATATATTTTCTAGGAATGGAGATTCTCCACTTTGAAAAGGGAATCATTGTGCACCAAATGAAGTATGAACTTGAGCTACTGAAGAGATTTGAGCTGATGATTTGTAAGTCAATAATCACACTTGTTGAGACAAATCATAACCTGGATTTTAATGTTGATGGTAGGGATGTAACTGCTACAACCTTCAAACCGTTGGTTGACTATCTAAGATATCTGTGTAACACCAGGCCTGACATATGTTATGCAACTAGAATGGTAAGTAGGTTTATGAGTAAGCCAAAGTGATCAAATTACCAAGCTAGGGACGGGATACTAAGGTATATAAAAGAGACTCTGAGGCATGGAATTTTGTTTCCATCCGGAGTGTTAGATAATGCTGAGTTGATATGCTATTCAGACTCTGACTGGTGTGAGGTCAAAGTAGACAAAATAAGCACTACATTATGCATGTTTATGCATCTGAATGCCCCCATTTTTTGGTGTTCCAAGAAGCAACCAGTGGTTGCATTGTCAACCTGTGAAGCTGAATACATAGATGGTGCTTTGTCAGCTTGTCAAGCTGTTTGACTGATGAATTTGCTACAGGAACTGGAGTTCAAGGTGGGCAAACCACTCAAACTAATGATTGACAACAAATCTTCCATAAGTCTTGCTAAGAATTCAGTGTTGCATTGAAGAAGCAAGCACATTGATACGAAGTACCATTTTCTACGCAATCAAGTTCAAAATGGAGTACTTGAGATAGTTCATGTCAGCACTTAAAATCAACTTGCAGATATCCTGACCTAGGCGGTCAAAATTGAACACTTAATCAATTTGAGGGATGAATTTGGTGTTGTTGATTTTTAATCTTGAATTAGAATTAAGGGATGGTGTTAAATGTAATGTAATTCAGATTCAAGTTAGTTTGAATTTGAATTTGATTTTAGTTTACATTTCATTTACATTTGAATTTGGGTGAATAGATTTAAATCCAATGTCCGTTACATTTGTAACAAAATTGTGATTTTGAGATTTGAAGAAAGTTACAATTTCTTCTCTCTCTCTCTCTCTCTCTCTCTCTCTCTCTCTCTCTCTCTCTCTCTCTCTCTCTCTCTCTCTCTCTCTCTCTCTCTCTCTCTCTCTCTCTCTCTCTCTCTCTCTCTCTCTCTCTCTCTCTCTCTCTCTCTCTCTCTCTCTCCTCTCTCTCTCTCTCTCTCTCTCTCTCTCTCTCTCTCTCTCTCTCTCTCTCTCTCTCTCTCTCATACACACACAACGCATACACGCACACATGCACGCGGATTCACACAACTCTCTGCAATTCTTTCACTATTCTTCATCTTCTTCATTTTTATGCTTCAAAGGAGTTAGGTGTTGAACTCCAACAATTTTTTTAAAAAACTAAGTGATTCTTGTATGTTTTCAACAAATCCCTCTTGTTTTTTACCCTTTTGTATTTTTTTAAATTATTATTTTATAAACTTTAATAAATTTAATGCTTAAATATAAATAAATATAATAGTAAATAACTAAACTTTAAACCAATAAATTATATTCATTTAAGTCAGTTAATACATACTACTAAATACTACTAAATGAACTACTTATCACCAAGCTTGAAAGAAAAGACCTTTGAAACAAAGGCCTGTGTACTTACCAACTATTATTCAACAAATTCATGTTAAATTAATATGTTGTTAAACGTTGAAAACTATAAATAAATAAATAAAAATTCTATGATAATATATCTTTTACTATTTGTTTTTTTCAAAGACAAATATATATATATATATATATATATATATATATATATATATATATATATATATATATATATATATATATATATATATATATATATATATATATATATATGAGTCTCCAATTAAGTGCAAGAAATAATTAAAAGAAATTTAAGAGAAACTTTTGTAATTATTTGTATCATATAGAATGATAGATTTTAGTGTAAATTTTTTTTATACACTTTCATTGATCTCCATTAAATACTATACACATGTGAAGAAAAAAAAAACGGGACACTTGTTATTATATACTTATATATCTGTGAGTGGTCTAAAATTGACCAACCAGCCTGCCAGTTTATTACTATTAATTCAGAAACAAAACAACTCTATATTATATGGTAGCAAAAAATCCATGAAAGTCTGGAAATTACAGGAGAATGAAGATTCAGAAATTCCAGCTCCAAAGGAATGATTCATGAGAAAAAGGGTCATTGCTATCATCTTCTACTAATTCCATCTTGTTATTATCCTCAAAAAGTGGCGGTGAAGTGTAATACAATAATAACTCATCCGAATGCATCTTTTCTAAGTCGGAATAGAAATCACCATAAATTTCAGTAGCATCATTACTTGAACCATGTTCTAACACGTTCAAAAATGTCCAATCAATAGTGTTCCCACTATCATGCAAAGCACTAGTACTGGTAGTAGAAGTCGAAGAGCCAATAATTTCAGTCACAGGTTTGGATTGATCTGTATTAATATTTCCATTATTATGATTATTATTATTATCAATAACAATTGGTGGATTTTTGTTGGCAAAGTTAGCAGCAATCTCTCGAATCTGTTCTGGATCGTTAGAAACTGCAGTGATATCGAAATGAAAAGGTGTATCAGGGAAATTGAAACTTGCATGCCGACCACGAAGACAGTAAAGTGCAGCGTCGAACGCTCTTGCTGCTTTCTCCTGTGAATCATATGATCCTAACCATATTCTTTCACGGCTATTTGGTAGCCGAATTTCAGACACCCATTTTCCCCACTTCCTCTTTCTCACACCTCTGTACATCTTCTTATTGTTATCATCATCATTACCACTTGAAGACGATGGGGTTTTACCTTTAACTCGATCAGTGAAGATAGGATGATGATCCATGTTCAGCACATACATTCATGTAATGAAGTATAATGTGGATATAGTTAATTAATTTCAATTAATATTGGAGATTATTTCTTTGTATTGAGGTTGCTTATAAATAAACTACAATCATTGGTTTGAAAAATTGGATTTTGAATTTGAATGAAGGTCTAAGTTATAAACGTGTTGATCGAATTGAGCGTAAAGAGAGTGTTTTGTGAAAGCTAGCACGATCGCTTATGATGGTAGAAAGGGTAGTACATTTAGTAAGACACGCGGTAGGCCCAACTTTTACTTTTTTACTTACAAAGTTTTGTTGTTCATTTCACATAATATGTAAAAGGAATCATTAAATAAAAATGGGTAAAGTCAAACAAACTATATATAAAACAAAAGTACAAAACACACCCCGAATTCTTTTTGTCTATATAAATTGAATAAAGGAGTAGTCATGCCACCTATAAACTTTGAGTTTGAGAATTGGTATTCCCTCTTTAAAAGTTCTCACAGCCTACTAAAAACCTAAAATTATTAGTTGAAATATTTTCGGACATACCTCACCTCATTCCCAAACTATTAATTTATTATTGAATTAGACCTTAAATTTATAGGTAGTTTAGATGAACAATTTGTTTTGAGTATGGAAATATATTTTTATATTTGTTTAAAATTTAATTTTTTTAAAATTCAAAAATATATTTTCGTATTTGGTTTATATCTATTATTTGTTATGATTTTTATTTTGTTTTATCTGGGTTTGATTTTTTTTCTCTTATGTAATGTTTGTGTAGTTTAATTATAGTATTATTGATAATCAAGATAAACTGAGGCTCGACAGAGTGTCGCATCATGCATCAATTCGTAGGGAAAGAACCCGACTCTTGCAACCACCGATAGTTTCTAGTTCGTTTCATGCAGAGGTGTCAACTTCCAGGGTTCATTCATCTCCAACTTCGTCTTCCCGGAGGAGGTAGGTGTCACCTTCTAATGCTCCGGAAGTCCCACTGGTCTAGGTTCATTCATCTCCAACTTCGTCTTCCCGGAGGAGGTAGGTGTCACCTCCTAACGATAAAGTGCAGAAAGTAAAGAATACCAAAACGTATTTGGTTTCCCTCACAATCCGAGAATACTCCGGTCCCCTTACCACATGTAAGAGATTTTATTATAGTTAGATCTTATGGACAAGACAACCTAGTCTTTCTATACATACTCTAACAAGAATACCAAGAACAATCCTCTTGGGTTTTTCACTAAGTCCACTAAGAGAACAATCCTCTCTTAATGACTATCTTGTTTCCAACAGTCCTGGACAACAAGGATAATAAGGACAATATGAGTTTTTACAAGTTTTTGACAAATAGAATAATATATCAATCTATTGATTGATCTTCTTCTTTTAAGTAATCAATTTTCTTTATAACATACAAGTGCTCTAAGGATGATATGGATGAAACTATATGAATGTATATTGAAAATTTTGTATAGAAAGTTTCACCAGAAAATTTTATCAAGAACACTTGAGAGAATTTGAAAAGATGAAGAGAAAGATTGTTTGAAATATTTGTGTAAAGGAGGTGTCTTCAAATTCTGAAAAAATATGTTATATATAACCCTTAGACACCTTTCTAAATTGTCATAATACATGAATGTATGTCATGCTTCAAGAACACATTTCAGAAAAGGTTTTCATGAAAAAAATACATTTCTTTCTGCCACTGGTTCAGTGGTAATCGATTACCCAATATGGTGTAATCGGTTACACCTGAGCCAACGTTAATAAATTTGAAAATTTTAACTGTGTAATCGATTACCCATATCATGGTAACTGATTACCTGCTGTAAAACTGGTCACAGAAGGCAACACATACAACTGGTAATCGATTACCTCAAACCTGGTAACCGATTACCATCAGGACAAAGACAGAATGAAGTGAAAATGAAATGTAAGGCCAATTGAAAATGTTTAAGAGGCCTAAATGAAGCATGATATATATGTATGAAAACCTTGAGCACTTGAATGAACATAGAGAGGTTGAGAACTTAATACCTTAATAATTTGATCAAATCAATAGAAATCTTCAAGACTTGAAATTCTTTTATAAGTGAAGCTTGACTTGTGATTGAGTCTTGAACCATTATTTTTGCGATTCACATTTGCTTGTAGAGCATGTCTTCATCAAAACACTTTGATAAACTTGTCTTCACACATGGTCGGAAGATTGCGATGTTGCATAAGCCTTAAGGGCAATCATTTCAAGATGTGATGCAATTATTTGGGTTGCAAGACTTATGCAAGAGCAATTATTCTACTATTAACCATGGTATGATGTCAATGTTCATTGAGAAATGATATCTGAGACGTCATATTTTCATCTTCTACATGGTAAGATGTTTATCCCATGAGACGATGTGTCGTGCATGTTGCATCTTCCAATTAGGGGAAGACTATTAGACCACAATAGGATTATCAGAGATGAGGTGTTGTAGATGATTGTGACATATTTGAAAGTTAGCCCAGGGGATGCCTTGAAGAAGATAGAAGGCACCTGAGAGTGTCATGCGAGGTTTGGATTCATGGAGAGGTTGTATGCACAACAACTGACAACGGCAGAGCGGACCAATGGTGATGATGAGTAGGTTATGCAGCATAAAGCATATGAATTAAGATCATACATGTTGTACTTTGTTGGCACTTCCATATTTATGGTCAAAAGTATTTATTACATGCATGTGGTTTACCTCAGATACTTCGGTGACTTGGAGCGAATTCATGAGTACAACTAAGGGGCCACTTGTTTGGTTTACTTGTACTCAAAGTTAGTTGAAGGTTCTATGTGTAAGACAAAACATATGACATATAGTTGCGCGTTATTGACGATAATATATTTGCATCATTTACTATTTTTGAACCATTTTCATAATACCTGTGCTACGTCATTACTAATTATTCATATGTACTATTTTTAGGCATGGATCCTTTAACACTTCCCATGCATATCCGGTTGGTCATATGTTGATACCTACAGTGGGAATATGCCTCGTGCTTGTGAATTTGTCCCTCTCAAAGGGAATCAGGAAACCATGCCCTTCAAAGTGTATCTTGACCATATAATAGTAGATGATATACACTTCTAGTTGTACCACGATCACCATCAGACATGTCCCTTAAGGTACATAACTTCTACTATGGATGGTTGATTTGTGGGACACGTCTGATGTATCCATATTTTCCTAAGTGCATCATATTCCAATTTGGGTATATTCAGTTTGTTCCAAGAAACCCCTCCGATTTTGCTCCTTCTACCATGATCCGCACATATGTAGATGCCATGTATAATGATTTCCTTAATCATCAGGTACCAGATGAAACACGGGGTACCCTAGCTTCTAGCGACTACAGTTGTGCATACAATTACGTCTAATGGTATTTTAGAGTATCACATTCTTATACAACACCAAATGCTCTGGGAAATCCACCCAGGCTATCTCATCATGAGATATTAGAAGAGGAGCAGATTGGGGAAGATCATGTTATTAATGTGGTGTCTACTTGTCGTCGTATTATGAATCTTGCATGAACATGTATAGACATAGGAGTCTTTCCTAAAGGCTCTCCTAAGAGGGACATTGTAGATTCAATTTTTACAGAGGCACAAACAAAATTGTAGTGCAGGAGACAACGAAGGAATAAGGGGTCGATATACACAATATTATAGAATGGGTTTTAGGGATAGTATTATCGTTTCTAATTTATTTTCATTGTATTATGTAGTCAGAATTGATTCATTTATATATGGCATTTTCATCGTATTTTCTAAGTATATCGTTTAATTCATAAAAAAATATATTTAGTATAGTTATATTACATGGTCTATTACATCAGTGTATTTCTCATTAAATATTAATAATTACTATCTAGGGTGAATATGGAAGTGTATAAAAAAATCCTTTTTCAAATTAGGCAACATAAAAAATTACTTGAAAACAAAGACAAAATTGCATGAAATTGAACATCTATAAAAAAAAATGCTAGATATGTCTAATTAGTTTAGAATGGCTTGTTATATGTGTTGTGTTAAAGTGGGACTCACATCTAGTAATATATTAATGTGAAGGAAAAAGAAGGGAAAAATATTATAAATATTGAGAGTTAGTTTGCAGTTATTCACCACAACAACTCTAATATTTTTGGTGTATTATGGATTTAGGTAGTTATGTGTCTAGAGAGGATTTGTAATTTTTCTTTCCAAAAATTGCGGTTAAGAGAACTTTCTATTTTTTGGACCAAAAATAGTTGTTGAGAGTGTTTGCAATTTTTCAATCCAAAAACTGTTGTTGAGAGTGTTTGCAATTTTATGTCCAAAAAAATGAAAGTTAGTAATAAAATTTTAATTGTGAGTTTATTTTATTTTATTTGTTTTCAGTTTTTGGAGATTTACTCTAGTTACATTTTGTTCTGGACCGGCCAAAAGGCCCAACAGACCATGACCCAATCCATCCTAAGCCCATTATACTCGACCCAACATATAAAAACCACTCACTTGTTATGAGAAAGTACACAATCTCTGATCTCTAATTTGACTTTATTCACATTGAATTTTGAATTGACTTGAGCGTTAGAATGTTAACCATGCAGGTCCATCTCATGCCACCATAAAGGAGATTGGTGTAGCGGGGTTTTCGTTACCTTTAGGTTTATTGACTAAACCAAAAGTCAACATACAATTCAAGTCGCCACCACACTTTTATTTGTCCAAAGGAAAGGCTAAAAAGAGAACAAAAGCCAAGTAAGAAGTTTTTCAAATCAAAAACTAATAAAAATGTCAGAGATCTAGGTAAGGGGGTTGGGTATGAAATGGGAAGGTTTTACGCACCCAAAACATCCTTAGTACTCTAAGGGAACCCTTTTTGCAAATATGTGTTGTAGGTTGGTATTTGTGAAAAGATTTGTGCAAAGGATTGGAGGGATGAGAAGAGAATAGATTATATTTACAAATTTTGTTGTTTGAATGGATGAACCCATTGCCTACGTACCATCACAAAGGAGGATCAAAACCTCGTAGTTCGTGGTAAAAATTTCAAAGATTGGTGAATTGATTTTAATCAAAAGCCTTAAGGTCTTTCGTTATCAAAGGGAGAAAACTCAACCTAAACCAACAATCCACCATGTGAGGAAGACTTCAACATGCTAGTGAGGGGTTAACCCTATAATAAGCATGGAAGGCTTATAATCCAACACTAAGGATGAGGTGAGATTTACATCAACCACTATGACAACTCAAACCTATTACTAATGTTTTTGAAAAGGTTTTAACAAGTGGCCATTGGAACCACAAAACAACTTGAAATGGGTTATATTTACAAGTTAGATTTATTTACAAAATGAGGTCAAAATTGGATTAAAGTTTATTTACAATGAGTATTTATGAAAAGAATTTTGAAAAGTCAAAGGCCTAAGGCCTAGGTTTCTAATTTGAAATAAATTCAAAGTTTTGAAAATGATTTTTGGCTTGGTTAGAGTGGGGAGAAGAGAGAAGAGCTATTCCTAAAGCATACAAAGATAAGGGGGAAAGATAACCCATGGAGTTCCTTTTCTTGGAGTCATAGAGATGACTCAAGATGCTCATTTCCTTTGGGTTTAGCACACAACCACAAGCAATCAATAATTTGAATTCAAGCTCCTAGGATCTCCATTTGGCTTTGGCTCTTAACTTGGCTACTCAGGACAATGGTCCCCTTTTCACAATCTTAAGATGAGGTTCCTATCACACAAAAGCACACGTCAAAAAGCTCACAACATAATAAAGGGAATGGACAAAGAATAAGTTTGAGAGAAGTTCTTTGAGGTCAACTTTGAGTTTTAGCATTCTAAAGGCATGAGGCCTAGTTGCTCTTCAACAAATTTTGCATTCTAAAGGCATGAGACCTAGTTGCTCTTGAACTCCTTTAAGCATGGGTAAATCCTAATTCTAAGTCCTTTCTCCTTTTGCATTTTGGTTCACTTCAAAACAAACATAAACAACACAAAAGCAATATAATTATACACAATAATGGGCTCAAATGAGCAAAAGAAAAATGACATAAACATAAAATATGTGCTCAAGTGAGCAAAGATGAAAATCAAGATGAATAATCAGCAAGAAATAAATGACATTAAAAGTAAATGACAAGAATTTAAAAGCTCAAATTAAAGTTAGTAGTTAGTAGAGTTATGTTAGCTTGTCATAAGACAATGTAGCGCTATGTTAAGCAATCGTAAGTGGACTAATATAGTAGTCACACCTATCTGAGGCCGGTCAATAAGAATATAGGCAAAGAACACAAGTTAGATGTCATGACTAGTAAGCCAAGCTCCATAAACTTGCCATGCCAAACAAAAGGGGAAGGGCCTTGTATTGACTTTTGGTTATTTGCTTGACTAAGAAGTAACCTATCTTTGACACAAAATAACTCCCTTGATCATGGATCAAGTTGAGTTTGGTTTGGATCAAAGAAGATTAAACTCCTATTTGTCAAGACCAACCTCAAGACTTTAACTCATTGGCCATTGAGGGAAAGAAAGGGATGAAGATGAAAGGGAGGGGGTAAGAAGTCAACTACCAATCCCAATTGATCAAGGGATAACTCATCCTTGATCAAATTCATTCATCTTTCTAGATGATGATCCTTAAGGATTCTCAAACCACAAGATCCAATGAATTTGATCAAAGTTGAATCAATTCAACCTTGATTAACACCAAACAGAAGAGAGATGAATATAACAAGTCAAGAAGTCAGTAATATTTTTTTGGTATTTTTTGAATTAAAAGAGAATACAAATAAAAAATAAACAAATAAGATTGAACCTCCAATTCAATTCAAAACAACTTCAATAAGTTCAATTAAATTTTCATACGTTCAACATAGTCAAACAAACTTTGACTAATTTTCTCACAAATTTTTAAAGTCAGAAAGTAATTAAAATCAATTAAAACAACCAAAAAAATAGCATAATATGAATTAAAATCTCAAATAATCTCAAAACAAACAAGAAATTGTTGAGACTATTTTTCATTGACTTATCATGATCCATAGATACTATGAAAATATTTTTGTATTTTTTAAAAGTCAGAAAGTATTTTAAAATGAATTAAAATTAATAAAAATCAAATAATTCATGAAAAATATCACATGAAGTCACAAAAATAATTAAAAATCATAATATGAAACTAGATTTGTCAAGACAAATTTCAAAGTTGGTCTCATATTTTTCTGACTTCATATGAATTTTTAATGAATTTTTGAAAATGGAATGAATTAAAAGAAAATAAAAGAAAAATGAAATAAGCGAAAAAAGCAGAGCCATCAGATCCAATTCATTAATTGACGTGGCACTGATGCATGGCCTGGATCTGAGGATACACGGTAGGCTCAAGTCAAACGCGCAACACAACGAATTAAAACAAGTAATTAAAATGGACGCGTGAGATTAGAACGTGAGAGCAAGATCCAAAGGCCCCGGTTAACACACGTGGTGGTGGTGGTGGAAACCACCGTCTTCTCCGGCCAAACACACAAACTCCGGCTAAATTTGCAGAGAAATGAATCTTATAAAAAACGAAAAACGAGGACATGGAAATAAAGCTCTTGTGATGTAGATCATCACTGTACCATTGGATTTCTTTCATGCTTCCTATATTAAGAGAAAGATGAAGGAGAAAATCATGGTGTCTGAAGGAGAATTGCCATCCAAGGCACAGCGGAATTTAAAAATTTCTCCATTTAGTGATCCTTACGAATGGGCATGATCAGTGATAGAATCATTACCTCTTGTGGCGATCACGAACGTTGAACGATGACAATGCCTCTACTCAGTCCACACGAACGGATTCCTTCAATCTCAGTGCTAGCTGCTACGAATGAAGGCTTTGAGTGAGAGAGAGAGAGAAACGAAATTGCAGGCAAGAGTGACAATGCTTCTACACAAAGATTCTATTTATAGAACCAGTTGTGTGGGCTGCAAGCTAAAAAACCCACTCAAGTGTATCTGGCCCTGTAAGACCCCAATTTTGACCCTAAGATCCCTCATGACATCATAACATTGCATTTGCATTGCCTCAAGGATCATAAGCATCTTGGCTCCTTACCTTTGGGTGGGATCTCCTCTTGTGAGTGGTTTGAGATCACCAAGCATGCTTGAATTGTATATCATTGCTTTTCTTATTTTGTTTATTAACCAAAAGCACAAAAAATGTCATTAACATCTTTTGTTTGTAGTTTGAGCAATCACAAGGTCAAAAGCCTCTAGGAGATCATAAGTACAAAGGTATGGCCAAGAGAAGATGAAATCAAGCATGGTAATGGTTCACAAAGCTCTCATCCATCAAATATGCCTCCCTAGCATCTCAATCCATCATTTTGATCAAAGCAAGTCAAAGGGTTTGAGGTTGGTTCCCCAAGGAAACCCTAATTCATCTGATCATCCACAATGTCTTGCTCTTGAAGCAACCTCAGCCCATGATCAAATACAATCAAGGGAAGTTCTTTAATTCATCATTTCATGCATATTTGAACTTACTTGAGTGTCCTCAATCATCAATTCATCAGGATATGAGTCATGGACTTGAGAAGTTGATCAGTCAATCCATCTGACTATTTTGAAGTGCACTGAGACCTAACGTTTTATGTGTTGGTCAAATGGAGATTATCCCAAAAGCAAAAATGTTCTTAAGGACAATATGAACAACTTTCATGTTCATCAAAAATTATTTTGAAGCTTGGAAGGTCATCTCCCATTCCAATATATTATAGGTCATTTTGACTGAAACCCTAATTTTGGGTCAAATTCCCAAGAACATAACTCATTCACATTTTATGATTTTGATATGGGATCAAATTCATTGGAAAGCTTAAAATGTCTACTTAAAATTTTATGTTGAACAAAATTTCAAAATCTCAAAGGAAATACATGTGATAATGCAAAACATTATAGGTCACTTTGGACCAAATGCATTGAAAGTAAAAAAAGTCCAACTTCAAGTGCCCATAACTATTTCATTAAAAATCCAAATGATTCAAGATTTAATTCCATTTTGATTGTCTTGAAAAAGTCTACAACTTTGATGTTGGAGGATTTTTCATTTGTGGCTTGCATCATCAAAACAAAAGGACTTGAACATTGGCCAAATTTGGAAACCTTGCCTTTGCATGTTTTGCACCTTACACTTTAAACTCAAAATTCACTAATTTCCACACTTCAAATGGATTTTTGTCCAACATAAAATTTGTTCCTTACATCAAGACTTTTCCAACCATTACTCGTATGCTCATGTTTGGATTTGGCAAATGGCATTTTCGAAGAGGAGAAGTTTTAGGCATAATTGTGCATAACATGTTGGAATTCATTATACAAGCTTGTGCATTGCCAATTACACGTCCATTTCAGTTCAATTATGTCTCAGATTTCATTTGGCATTGAATTTGGGCCTTTTGAATGATCATGCAAGCCCATGCAATGAAGCTCCATTTGCCATGCACACGGATTGAATCACACTTGCCTTGCCTCTCCATCTATAAATAAGAGCATCATTCCATTCAAATTGGATCCATGAATCAACCTGAAGTGCTGCAGAAATCAAAACCGAGCCACACCTAAAGGAACTATTTCATTTTCGCTCAATTTTTTTAAGATCTGAAATTCAACTACATCTGGTTGAATTTCTAGATCTAAAGTTCCTAGACCTCTCTCTCATACTCCATTGATCTTCTGTTTGGCCAAAAAGGAAGCAAGGAAGCAAGCTCAAATCTCCAGAATTCAAAGGTGATCATCAACTGGTTTTCTCTTCGAAACTCACTATTCTTTGATCTATTTGCCTGGCCAATGTGTTTTCTGAAGTCCTCACTTGAGAGGCAAGCTAGTGGTAGCTTCAATTTTGTGTTTTATTGAACTGCATTTTTTATACCTGAATCTTCCAGCTCAGATTTCTTACTCTATAGGAATTTTGAGTGTGATTCAAGGTTACAGGGGTGATGTACATCACCCCAGCTTCATTTTGATATATGGATCGTGTATTTTGGTTAAGCTTTTGAAACCTGCAAATGTCACCGAAATCTTCATGCTCACCGGAGAAGAAGGTGGCTCCGGTGACCGTCCCTTTGCCATATGCATTGTGGACCATTGGATCTGATCTCTAGTTTATATCCCAACCCTTGGATCTTTTGACTTTTAATAATGCCATGTGTTTCGCTGATGACTTTGGTATACCATGGAAGCGCGCATGTGGAGCGTCTGATCAGCCACGTCAATTAATGAGGCTTGATCAGACGCTCCTTGTTTTTTTGAATTTTCTATTTTCTGATTTAATTTCTTTTATTCCCATTATTTTCAAAAATTCATATCTTCTTCATTTTAAATCCAAAAAATATGGGACCAATTGCATTCTTCTCCAAATAATTTCTAGTTTCTAATTTTGATTTTTAATATTTTTTATTTTGTCATTTGATATTTTTTTATGAATTTTCTCTTTTCTGGTTATTTTTAATTCATTTTAAATAGTTTTCAATATTCAAAAAATACAAAAATATTTTCCTAACCTATTTGAATGATGATGGATCTATGAAAAATATTCTCATCAATTTTTTAATTGATTTGAGATTTATTTGAGATTTTAGTTCAATTAGGTTATTTTTATTCATTTTTAATTGATTAAAAATAGTTTCTGACTTTTAAAAATGCTGAAATTTTTTGTCAAACTTTGTTTGACCTTGTTAAGCTTAGGGTAAATCACTTGGACCTTTCAAGGTTGATTTGAGGTAATTTTTAAGTTTGACCTTTCTTTTATTTTTAATTCAAGTTTATTTTAAATATTAAAAATGCCAAAAATATTTTGCTTATTGTTTGATCTCCAATCTTCATCCTATTTCTGGATTCTCATTGTTTGACTTTGACTCTCAATGTCATTTGGTCAATACACATGGATTGGTACATTTTATTTCACCTTATGCACTTTATTCTTTCCATTTTCTTTTCCATTATTCATCTCCTTCTTCTTCTTCTTCTTCTTTTTTCCTTTTTTGATCAATGAGTTGAAGGTTGATAAGTTATCATTGATTAGGGAGACTTAATCTTCCTTGATCCAAATCTAATTCATCTTGATCATTTGATCAAGTGAATGGCTTTGCATTAAGGATAGGTTGTTTCCTAAATCATGCAAAGGACTTAAACCAATACAAGATCAATTCTCTTTTCTTTTGGCATGGCAAGTTGTTGGAACTTGGTTCACTAATCAAGATTTCTAACTTGTGTTGTTGCCTACATTATTATTGACCGGCCTCAGATAGTTGTGACTTCTACATAAGTCCAATTACGATTGCTTAACATAGCGCTAAATTTGCCTTATGGCACACTAACTACTAACATTAACCATTAACCATTAACATTTACTTTTTGCACTTTACATTTATGCAATTTATCATTCTTGTACATATTATTTATTTGCTTTTTCCTTTGCTCATTGGAGCACATGTTTATGTTAATGCCATTCGCCTTTTGCTCACTTGAGTATATAATTGTGTATATATCTTTTGTGCTTGTGTTTGTCTGTTTGTTGTGAACCAAATGCAAAGAATTGGACAAAATGGACTTAGACTTTAGGACTTTCCCTATGCGAACTTGGAGTCAAAGAGCAACTAGGCATTGGGCCTTTAGAGTGCTATAAAAGTCAAAGAGCAACTAGGCATTGGGCCTTTAGAATGCTTAATATTGAAGATAACATCGAAAGGACCATATTCTAAACTCCCTCTTGTCCATTCTTTGATTGTTAATAAAACCTTTTGATGTGTGTGTTTCTTTGTGCTAGGATTTCCAACTTAAGCCAAATTGAGGAACCATTACCATGAGCTCCTAAGAGAGAGAGATCCAAGATGCATTGAGGAACTTCCCAAGAGCTTCATTTGATTGTTGATTGCTTGAGTATATGCTTTTGTGATTGCTTATTCCAAAGGATGGGAGCTACTTGGATCATCAATATGATCTCAAGAGAGGAGCTCCTTTTGTGGTTTTGACTCTTTCCTTCACCTCTTGTATGCTTAGGATCTTAGCCTTTCTTCTTCTTCCCTCCACTCTAACCCAAGTCAAAACTTTTGTGCAAACATTTAACCTTTGTTTTCAAACATTAGAAACCTAAGCCTTATGCTTTTGATTTTCAAATCTTCTTTTCATAACACTTATTTTGAATTGAACTTCTAAGTCAACTTTGACCATTTTGTACATACTTTTCATTGGTAAATATAACCCATTCAAATACTTTTTTGGTTTCAATGGCCACTTCCTTAATCAAATTTTTTCATAACCTTTAGCTATTAGGTTTGAGTTATCCTTGAGGTAGATGTAATACTCACCTATATCCTTAGTGATGGGCAATGAGTCTTCCATGCTTATTATAGGGTTAACCCCTCACTAGCATGTTGAAGCTATCCTCACATGGTGGATTTGTGGTTTGGTTGAGTTTTCTCCCTTGGATAACGAAAGACCTTAAGGCTTTTGGACCAATCAATTCACCAACTCCTTTTGAGATTTTTACCCAGAACTACGAGGTTTTGATCCTAATCTTTTAAAGATGGTACGTAGGCAATGGGTTTATCCATCCAAACACAAAATATAAACAAACTTGTACATTCTCTTCTCATCTCTTCAATCATGTTTGCACAAATAAATTTTCACAAAACACCAACCTTACAACAAATATGAAAAGGGCTCCCTAGGAGTACCTAGGATGTTTTGGGTGCCTAACACCTTCCCATTGCATAACCAACCCCCTTACCCAGATCTCTGATGTTTTTACTAGTTTTTGATTTGATAAAACTTTTAGGTTTTTGTTCGCTTTCTAACCATTCCTTTGGATAAATAGAAGTGCGGTGGCGACTCGACTTGTATGGTTTACCTTGGATTTAATCAATATCTCTAATGGTAACGAATACCCTGCTACAGAAAAGTGGCGACTCTGCTGGGGATCATATTTGCCTAGTGGGTTTTGCCTACTTTTCATATTTTGTTGTATTGTATTATTATTTGTGACATATTTTTTGTGCAATTTGGGATTACTGTATTGTATGTAATGATTGAATTGCTTGAATATTAATTCTTTGTATGCTTGGTGATATTTGTGAGATGAGTTCTATACCCGAACTCGAGTGCACTTCGGATAGGAGAATGGTATAGTCTTGTTGACTTGTGTGGAGTTATTCCTTAGCAAGTTGACTTGCAAGTCCATTCACTTGGTGGAGGTCATGTTGGGATCAATAATGTCACACAAGTAGTTGTGGTTAGACATTACTCTTTCCAATATAGACCTTAGAAGCCAAGGACCTTAGTTTACCAAGCCCATCTTGGCCTATTCTTAGGATGTAGTGCGAAAGTCGTTCAAGTGTAAGATTTGATACGATTGTTACACGATACTACACTCATAAGAGTCTCTCTTGAGAATATTTTTGGAATACGAGTAGTCGTTTCTCCGATAATATCCGAAAGATGGGATGATGACTATGGGAACCTCTTGTAGAACATGTTTGGCAGGTTAAACCCTAGTACACTCCCTTTGGGTGGTTCTTAACCAAGACTCCATGCTCGTGACTTGCAACAAAGCCTTGATTCATGGTTGATCTGTTCATATATCCTTAATATCAATGGAACTTGGGTGTTGATAAGGTGTAAATCATAATCCACCAAAATGGATGATTGATATTAAGGATAATATGATCCATCCCATGACCTTTGTTTGGTGTGCTTTGCTTGATCCTTGAGTGTGATTGTTGCATTCATGCATTCATGCACCCATTTACATCCATATCATCAATAATAAGAAAAAATTTCAACGAACTTAAGAGGTCTATTTGCAAATTTTCAGACATGGAAAGACAAAGAAGGAATACAAAGAAGTACAGTTTCAGACAACCAGATTTGAAAGAGCTAAGGAATTTGACATCCTATGTATTAGATCCCTTGGGTTTCAAGGCTCGTTTTGGGAAGCTGCTTCCTCTTCTGACTACTCAGGTGGATGAAGGGTTGATGAGTGTATTAGTGCAGTTTTATGACCCATTGTACCGTTGCTTCACATTTCCGGATTTTCAGCTTTTGCCCACGCCTGAGGAGTATGCTTATCTTATGGTTATACCAATTCTAGACCAGTTGCCGTTCAGTGGCTTGGAAAGTATTCCCACTTCTCAAGAGATAGCTGACATGTTGCATATAGATGAATCTCTGGTTGGTGCTCATATGACTACCAAAGGTTGAATTCAAGGTCTCCCTTCTGAGTTCCTCATTGCTCAAGCTACTATGTATAGGAAGGCCATGAGTGAGGACGCCTTTGAGGCCATATTTGTACTTCTCATCTATGGGTTAGTGTTGTTCCCCAACATCGACAAGTTTGTGGATGTGAATGCTATTAGGATCTTCTCTTCTCTTAATCCCGTTCCGACTCTGTTGGGTGACACTTATTTTTCTTTCCATATGAGGAATGCGAAGGGTGGTGGTGCCATTATGTGTTGTTTGCCTCTGTTGTATAAGGGGTTTATTTCTCACTTACCGCAGACGGTCGCCTTCAAGGAGAACAAGGGATGTCTACGGTGGTTTACAAGACTTATGTCTCTCACTAATGATGATATCTCTTGGTACAACCGCGTGTATGATAGTGTGCAGATTATCGACTCTTGTGGTGAATTCTCCAATGTACCTCTTCTCGGTACATGTGGTGGGATTAACTACAACCCTGTTTTGGCACGTCGTCAGCTTGGGTTCCCCCTAAAGGATAAACCCAATAACATTCTGTTAGAAGGTGTGTTCTTTCAGGAGGGTAAAGATCCCCAAGACTTTAAAGCTAGGATGGTTCGCGCTTGGCGCAAGATTCATAGAAGAGGGAGGAATGAGTTAGGTCCTAAGAACTGTGTTGCTTTGGAGCCTTACACTGCTTGGGTTAGGAAGAGAGCGTCTGAGTATCTCAGGCCTTACGAGTATCCAAGACCTACACCTTTGGTTATGGTTGGGCCTTCAACCCTCCCTAACCAAGGAGTAGAGGAGTTGAGAGACGAAGACTGTTCACGCGTCTGGATCCGCGAACGAGAAGAATTGCTTCAGCAGATCAAGGAAAAGGATGCTTTAATTGAGTTCCTCGAGCATCAGGTTATTGATGATCCTAATGATGCATGGACTTCTCTACTTCCTCAGTCTTCCAAGTTCTGAAAGAGGAAGTACGATCGACTCGCCAAGGAGAAGGCAGATATGGAGGTAGCCTATGAGGAGGAGGTGAAGAGGCTTCGTGCATCTTATCTTCCTGTGTCCCGAGCTTTAGATGATTGTTTCTAGGGATCCATAGGATGATTATTTTCCTTTTCTCTTGTATGTGGTTACCAATGCTGTACTTCTTTGATGTAAAACTATTTTCCAGATATTAGTGACAATATACTTTCATATATGATAAGTGTTTAATATTTCCAAAATTTATAAATAGAACCCTAAAGTTCCTTTGAAATAAAAATAAATCATGTGCACAAGCATTGCATGCATCATGTGCATAAGTAGGTTTTGTTCCCGGTTTCCCGTTCTATGGTCTAACTCTGTGTTCTTCATTTATTTCAAAGACAAGCTGACTCACCGGTACTACACCAGAGCCAATTCTTCAAGACTGATGGATCATCTAGAACAAGAGAACCGCGAGCTGAAAGAGGAAGTAGCCAGATTGACTACCTTGATGGAGTCATTCTTGGCCGCTCAGAGCCAATCTTCTCCACCTTCATCAACTCCTCCCCAGAGGATGTTCATTTATGAGATCATAACTTCTACTGTGCCTGCCGCAACAGTCCATTTCGCACCATCTATGCCAGCCGGGTTCCCTTGGGGAATGCCCGCCAACTTTGTGCCAGAAGGTTTCGCCCCTACTCTTGCTTCTCTGCCGGCATCTAGCCCGGTCCTGTCTGTGCCACCTCCCGTTGTGCACACGTTACCAAGGGTCGAAGATACCATCTACCACTCTGAGCCATCTAAGGGCCCAGACGTTTATGAAAAGATGGATGATATGAAGGACTAATTCCTTGAGCTTCGCAAGGAACTGAAGATTCTGAGGGGGAAAGACCTCTTTGGTAAAAGTGCCGCTGAGTTGTGCCTTGTGCCCAACATGAAGATCCCTATTAAATTCAAAATGCCTGACTTTGAGAAGTATAAGGGAAACACATGCCCTCTTAGCCATCTTGTGATGTATGCTCGCAAGATGTCAACGCAAACTGACAACGACCAACTGCTCATCCATTACTTCCAGGACAGTCTGTCTGGTGTCGCTCTCAGATGGTACCTGGGTTTGGAGAGTTCGAACATCCGCTCTTTCAAAGATCTTGGAGAGGCCTTTGTCAAGCAATATAAATACAATATGGATATGGCTCCTGATAGGGACCAGCTGAGAGCAATGTCGCAGAAGGATAAGGAGACCTTCAAAGAGTACGCCCAGAGGTGGCGCGAATTGGAAGCTCAGATAGTGCCTCCCCTTGAGGAGAAAGAGATGACCAAGATCTTCTTGAAGACCTTGAGCTCATTTTACTACGAGAGGATGATAGCCAGTGCTCCCTCAGACTTCACCGAGATGGTGAATATGGGAATGAGATTGGAAGAGGGGGTCCGTGAAGGACGCTTAACCCGAGACGAAGGCTCTTCAGCAAAGAGATATGGAAGCTTTGCAAAGAAGAAGGAGGGAGAGGCACATGCTGTGTCTTCCCCTATCAAGAGAAGAGCCTCTGTGAAGAGGAAGATTGCTCGTCCCATCCATAATCAGCATCAAGTGGCTCATATAGCACCTATTTTCAGGGAAGCTCAACATTATCAGCAACCGCAAACTCAACAATATCAACAATAACAGCGTCCACAACAGCAGGTCTACCAGCCTCGAAATAACAACAATAATGCCACCACCAGCTATGAGAGGAAGAGGGTCACCTTTGACCCAATTCCGATGACTTATGCTGAACTCTATCCGTCGTTGATCGATAGAAAGTTGATCACGCCGCGAGACCCTCCCGCTGTACTTGCCAATCCCCAGTGGTGGTACAAGCCTGAACTTCATTGTGTGTATCATTCCGGTGCTTCCGGACACGACATAGAGAACTGTTATCCCTTGAAGACCAAGGTGCAAGACCTTGTGAGAAGTGGGATTTTGTTTTTCGAGGACGTAGGTCCGAATGTGAAGAAGAACCCATTGCCCGAGCATGGGAAGTCTGTCAATATGGTCTAAGGCTGCCCTGGCAAGTACAAGGTGAAATATGTCAGTCATATCCAACAGTCTCTAGTTGAGATGCATAGATTGCTGTGTGACTACAACCATTATGAGCATGACCACGATAGATGTCGAGTATGCTCTGTCAATCAGAGAGGTTGTCGCCAAGTGCGCAGAGATGTTCAAGAAATGTTGGATGAGAGAGTCATTAAGATCCTTCAGAATAGAAATGTTGATGAAGATGAGCCCAAAGTTAATGTGATTTCTCCGGTATTCCGGATACCTGAGCCTGTTGTCATCAAGTATGATGGTAGCAAGCAAAGACTTCTCCTACTCTCGTCATCAAACCAGCCGGATATGTACCGTACTCCTCTGAGAAAGCGGTTCCCTATCGCTACAATGTTGTGGCAGTGGAAAATGGGAAAGAGGTGCCCTTGCCCTCCTCATCTGTTGTTAACATTGCTGATGTTAGTGGGTTGACCCGCAGTGGTCGTGTATTTTCAGTACCGTCAAAGCCTCAAGCTGATGTTCGAGGAAGTGTTGATGCTGATTTTGTTGAGCGCCCGATTGGGGATGCTGTGAGTACTCCGAATCCGACACTTGTTGTTAAGTCCTCCTCTACGTTAAAAACTCCTGTTTCTGTTGGCCCGAGTGGCAATACGAAAGAAGACTGTGATGAGATGCTAAGGCTCATCAAGAGAAGCGAGTACAACGTTGTAGACCAGCTTCTACAAACGCCATCCAAAATATCTGTGTTATCCCTGCTTTTGAATTCAGAACCACACCAAGAAGCTCTGCAGAAGGTGTTGGATGTGGCGTACGTGGATCACGATGTCATAATAGAACAATTCGACAGTATTGTTGCAAACATCACCGCTTGTAACAATTTAAGTTTCTGTGATGCTGATCTCCCCGAGGAGGGAAGAGACCACAACCTGGCTTTACATATATCTATGAGTTGCAAAGATGACGCCATGTCCAATGTTCTGGTGGACACTGGGTCATCATTGAATGTTTTGCCAAAATCCACTCTTGCGAAGCTGTCATATCAAGGGCCTCCCATGAGGCAGAGCGGAGTAGTTGTGAAGGCTTTCGATGGGTCTCGTAAAACTGTGATTGGTGAGGTTGATCTCCTAGTCAAAATCGGACCAAGTGATTTCCAGATTACCTTCCAGGTTATGGACATTCACCCATCATATAGCTGTCTCTTAGGCAGACCATGGATTCACGAGGCGGGCGCCGTAACATCCACCCTACACCAGAAACTGAAGTTTGTGAAGAATAAGAAGCTGGTGGTGGTAAGGGGAGAAAAGGCTCTCCTGGTTAGCCATTTGTCTTCCTTCTCTTATATAGATGCTGAGGATGAAGTTAGAACTCCGTTCCAAGCTTTATCCATTGCTGAGCCTATTAAGAAAGGAACTTCTTCATTTGCTTCCTACAAAGATGCAAAGTTGGCCATTGAGCATGGCGCAACTGCTGGTTTGGGGAAAATGATTGAGTTAAAAGACAACAAGTCTCGGGCTGGCATAAGTCATTCTTTTGGGGTTTCCAATACGCAAGGGCTGTTCAAGAGTGGAGGTTTCATCCACACCAGTCAAGACGAGGAGGCTGCTGCCGTTTTGGAAGGGGACGAAGAGGATTCTGGCAACTTCGTCATCCCTAGGGGGATCTGCAATAATTGGGTCGCTGTGGATATTCCAACAGTTATCCATAAGTCAAAGTAATGTTCATTGTGTTTAAAAACCCTTCTCCCATGCCAAAAGGAGAAGTGATGACATTGTTGGCGCATAAATACAGTGATATTTTCATTCAATAGATTCATGTTAAATGTTTGTTTTTCCAATTATTTTCCCTTTTCGCTTTTGCATGAAATTGGTGATCACATAAAACCCTAAAAAAGGAATAAAATCAATCTTTTCATCTGCATAATGATTTGCCTTGTTTGAATTCTAAAGCTCTTTAAATCCAAAATCATTATGCAGGTTGATCAAACCCATTGAACATAATGATCCAACACCATCTCCCAACTTTGAATTCCCTGTATTTGAGGCGGAAGAAGATGATGTTGAAGAGATTCCTGACGAGATTACCCGTCTACTTGAGCATGAAGAGAAGATCATTCAGCCGCATCTTGAGAATCTGGAAACAGTCAAGTTGGGGTCTGAGGATTGTGTGCGAGAAGTGAAGATTGGGGCAATCCTGAAAGAGTCTGTTAAGAAGGGGTTGATTGAGTTGCTACGAGAATATGTTGATGTCTTTGCCTGGTCATATGAAGACATGCCTGGTCTAGATACTGATATTGTGCAACACTTCCTACCTTTGAAGCTTAAGTGTGTGCCTGTGAAGCAGAAGCTCAGAAGAACTCATCCTGATATGGCAGTAAAGATCAAAGAAGAAGTTCAGAAATAAATTGATGCGGGGTTTCTGGTGACTTCTACATATCGTCAGTGGGTGGCCAATATTGTGCCCGTGCCTAAGAAAGATGGAAAAGTCTGAATGTGTGTGGACTATAGAGACTTGAATAAGGCCAGTCCGAAAGATGATTTTCCTCTTCCACATATTGATATGTTGGTAGATAATACGACTAAATTCAAAGTCTTCTCATTTATGGATGCATTTTTCGGATATAATCAGATTAAGATGGCACCCGAGGATATGGAGAAGATAACATTCATCACACCTTGGGGAACATTCTGTTATCGAGTGATGCCCTTCGGTTTGAAGAACGCAGGAGCCACGTATCAACGAGCTATGACTACCTTGTTTCATGATATGATGCACAAGGAAATTGAGGTGTATGTTGATGATATGATCGCTAAATCAAGAACGGAAATTGAACATGTAAAGCACTTGTTGAAGCTTTTTCAGCATTTGAGGAAGTACAAGCTTCGCCTGAATCCCAACAAGTGTACATTTGGAGTCCGTTCCGGTAAGTTATTGGGTTTTATTGTCAGTGAAAGACGTATTGAGGTTGATCCTGCAAAGGTCAAAGCAATACAAGAGATGCCTGCGCCCAGAACTGAGAAGCAAGTCCGAGGTTTTCTTGGCTGTTTGAATTACATTTCCAGATTCATATCCCACATGACTGCCACATGTGCACTAATATTCAAGCTCCTCCGGAAAGATCAGTCTCATGATTGGACCGAGGATTTCCAAAAGGCTTTTGACAGCATTAAAGAGTATCTGTCTGAGCCTCCGATCCTGTCTCCTCCCGTGGAAGGAAGACCATTGATTATGTATCTGACTGATCTTGAAGACTCGATGGGTTGTGTTCTCGGTCAGCAAGACGAATCAGGAAAGAAAGAGTACGCTATTTACTACTTGAGCAAGAAGTTCACTGATTGTGAGTCTCGATACTCAATGCTTGAGAAGACATGATATGCTTTGGCTTGGGCTGCTAAGCACTTACGCCAGTATATGCTAAATCATACGACTTGGTTGATATCCAGAATGGATCCAATCAAGTATATCTTCGAGAAGCCTGCTTTAGCAGGGAGGATTGCCCGTTGGCAGATGTTGTTGTCCGAGTATGATATTGAGTATCGAGCTTAAAAGGCTATTAAAGGTAGTATCTTGGCTGATCACTTGGCGCATAAGCCGATTGAGGATTATCAGTCAGTTCAGTATGACTTCCCGAACGAGGAGATTCTGTATTTGAAAATGAAAGATTGCGATGTACGCTTGATGAAGGGCCAGAGCCTGGTTCCCGGTGGAGTATGGTGTTTGATGGCGCTGTAAACCAGTACGGAAATGGTATTGGGGCAATGATTATTACTCCTCAAAGCACACATATTCCTTTTACAGCAAGGCTAACTTTCAAATGCACGAATAATATGGCAGAGTATGAGGCCTGTATTATGGGATTGGAAGAGTTCATTGATCTTAGGATCAAGCATCTTGATGTTTATGGTGATTCGACCCTCGTTGTTAATCAGATTAAGGGTGAATAGGAAACGAATTGGCCTGGTCTTATCGCAACCTGAAAAATACAGTGTGCGAAAAAACAACCGGCGAAAGAAAATGACAGAAGAGTCGCCACCGTGCGTTATTTATCCCAAAGGAGGGAAAGGAAACGCTCGAAGTAAACCTGAAAAGAGGAAAGGAAAAGACAAGGTCTCGCAACCAAATCTTAGGTTCGGGAGTCGGTTATGCGAAGGGAAGGTATTAGCACCTGTACGCATCCGTAGTACTCTACGAGATCCACTTTTGTAGTTCTTGTCTAAAGGGTGTGAGTTTATATTGTGCTATTTACTAAAAAAGGGGGTTAAATGAAAATGACTCGCGCGGATGTCGCATCCACTGCATACGTATCTCATATGAATATGAGAATCAGAGTCTTCGTAGCTCGGCTGACCTATGGGTTTGGGGGATGTGTGCTCGCTAAGACATCGCGTCTTATGCCTACGTATCTCATATGGAATGAGAATCAGAGCAAGCCGTAGTTCGGCTAACTACGGGGTTATGGATTGGATTTTGGACGAACGACGTTACTACGCAATCTACCGGATGCTCGACCTTCGGAGACTTACTCACCTGTAGTAGAAGGAGTAAACGTGTGTTTAGGAGAAGAAAAATCAATGAAGGGTTAGGGTTTGGTAAACTCATGCAAAAAGGCAGTCCTTGACGAAGGAACCTGCAAAAAAAATAAACACACAGAAACATTGCCTCCTATCGAGGTCTTCCAGCTAGGAAAGCAGTAAAATGCGGGAAAAATGTAAAAGTACCACGCGGATAAAGATCCGAGGTAACAGCAATTAAAGGAATGATAAACCCTGAGATCCTTCCAAGCTAACATCATCAAAGAAAGTGGGTCAGTACAGGTAATCGGAAGGAACCTCCAGGGGGTATCCCACAAATATGGTGGGAAACCACACAAGTTATCCCTGCAAAAGTCATGTGAGCCCTCACAAAACAAAACTCAACAAACAGGTTAGAGAAACAAGATAAGCATTTTTTATGGATAATAGTATGGTTTCAGAAACCTCAAACCCTGTGGCATACACTTCAGAAATTAAACGATTAAGCATTCAAGGCATTATTTATACATTCATACATAATTATGAACCCGTGGATAAAAACTTAATGAAATTCATCCATCATACCTCAAACATTCAGAGTATTCAACTTCAAAGCAAAAAGGTAATGGGAATAAGGGCAAACCTGATTGGAGAGCTTGATTGAAATTGAGTTGCACCCGTGAGGTTTACAAAACAATCTTAGGGTTTATGTGAGGCAGAGGTGATTCTGTGCAGTTGAGTTCCCTTCAAGGTTTGGAGGCTGCTCTGAGTTCTCTGTCAGGTTTCTCTCCAGGTTTTGTCTCAGAGTTCTTCTCTCACTATCTTTTTCCCAGACAGGGTAATAGGAATAGAATGAAATTTTGTTTCACTGAAACTCTGAATTTATAACCTGATTTTTGTGGACCTGTGGGCTTAAATGAGAGAGGTCCAAGTCCAAGATTATTTATTTATTTATTTATTATTATTATTATTTATTTTTTTCGTTTTTCGTTTTTTTTTTGAAAAAAAATATTCCGATTGCCATGATGAAATGCAAATGCTAAATGACCTAAAAAATAAATGCATGCATGAGGTGTAAAGCGTATGCTTCCAGGAAGAATGAAGGGTAAATTTTGGGGTATTACAGTTGCCCCTATTCAATCAACTGGAGACCTGGAAAGAAGATAGCAGCGGCTTTCATGCTTTCGAGGTATCAAGGGATTGAATACAATAAAAGCCCGAAAATTTGCACTGAAGTGAAGTGAAGTAACAATACCTGTCAGAATCGGCAAAGAGGTGGTCTTGAAAGAAGAATCCGTCTGGTACGGTGAGAGTCAGTCTGAATACCGAAAAAGAATGTTAACCTGGATACCAAAATAAATGGTAACACAGAAATAACCATGGCCTGAATGCCGCTCATCAGTCTGAATACTGGAAATGACTTCGATCTGAACATCAGGAGATATGAGATTATTAATATCGGTCTGAACACCGAGAGGCTGGCCTGAATACCACAAGTTGCGTTGACCTGAACGTCGGAAACTTCTTCGATCTGAACATCGGAAAATTGGCCTGAATCCCACAAGTTGCATCGGCCTGAACGTCGGAAACTTCTTCGATCTGAACATCGGAAAACTGGCCTGAACGCCACAAGTTGCATCGACCTGAACGTCGGAAACTTCTTCGATTTGAACATCGGAAAACTGGCCTGAATGCCACAAGTTGCATCTACCTGAACGTCGGAAACTTCTTCGATCTGAACATCGAAAAACTGGCCTGAACGCCACAAGTTGCATCAACCTGAACGTCGGAAACTTCTTCGATCTGAACATCGGAAAACTGGTCTGAACGCCACAAGTTGCATCGACCTGAACGTCGGAAACTTCTTCGATCTGAACATCGGAAAACTGGCCTGAACGCCACAAGTTGCATCGACCTGAACGTCAGAAACTTCTTCGATCTGAACATTGGAAAACTGGCCTGAACGCCACTTCGGTCTGAATACCGGAAACTTCATGCCTGTCAGCATCGACAGAAATAGGGAACGATAATAGAGGCGGCGCATGGGCCAATAACACTTGCTGGGGATAACAAAGGTAAGTCATGAACAATCTTCAGTCTGAGTACTGGAAACAACTTCTGGCTTATCACTTGGGATATCGAGAATGTTTTATGCTTACATGCGTATGTTTGAATTTTTCAATGACGTAATGCTCCATGAAAATGGAAATGCTACGCGATTTGGGAGGATGCAATACAATATGATTCTACATGCAGGGATGCGAAATGCTGGGTAGAATGCTAAGCTGAGGCAAGGGGATCTGCTGGGGAAATGATCACCATCTTCTAGACCCTGGCAAGGCTGCTGGAGATGCACAGCGCAAAGAATTCTGTGGGGAAATGACCCGCCACACGGTGTTCTGGCAGTGACGAAATACCGAGATTCTGACTGGGGAGAGAACGACATTGAAAACCTGCTGTTGGGGAAAGCGATAGTGGTTTTGGCAACCACGATCTGCGAGAGATGACTCAGCAGGGGAAGCAAACACCGATACGGTACCGAGGTTCTGCTTCAAGGAAAGAAACCATGGATCTGGCATTGGGATTATCGATCTGGCCTCGAACTCTGAGGAGCAGCCGCTTCTGCTGGGAAGATACAGTCTGGCACTCTCAACTCCATTGGGGGTATATAGTATGACACTGTCAACTCTACTGGGGAGTGTATAATCTGAAACCACCGCTTTGGGGGAGGTACAGTGGTGAGAACCTGTTGGGGATTGAAGAATCCAACGCTCTGATCAGCTCTGCAGGGATAAGATACCGAATTCGTCTGTTGGTGGAAAACATTCACGATCATCTGCAGGGGATTTTAAGGAAATGCCCTGTGGGTACCTGTTCTGAATAGACGATCCAAAGCACTTAAAATTTACAGCAATTTTAAATGTTTATTAAGCATGTACCTGTAAAGCTCTTATGTGTCATGATGCAATGTTTATCAAAAAATTCTGACGTCATTTTTGTAAACAAAACAGAAAAATGAAAATGAAAACAGAGATATACTGAATAACATGATTTTATTGATTGAACGGCCTCTGAATAGGCATTTACATCAGGAAGCAATCCCTGGAAAGAGGTAATCGCACAACAGATAAAAACAGACATTAATCTAATGGCAATGTGAAATGGATTTCTATTGGGTTCCAATTCTGCTATGACTTGCTCGTCTTCAAGGTCCTCCAGATGATCAGCTTTCTGAAAGAGTGATTGGATTGTTTCCTATCCTTCAAAAGTTTCCAGTCATTGACACGAGATGAGATTCAGAACTACTCAGAACGCAGTCATTCACTTAATCCCTAACTTTTGCCTGGATCGCCCTTTTCGGGTTTTCAATCCACCGAGATACCTATTTTTGCCTAAGTTGCCTTTTCAGGTTTTCAACTTACCGGGTGTACAATCTTTTCACTTTTAATCCCTAATTTTTGCCCGAACCTTTTTCATTTTCTTGGTTCGCCGGGATGCCCATTTTTGCCTGGACTACTCTTTTTATTGTCCAACGGGTCTATTTCATGCGAAGTATTTTTTAACTGCGTTTGAGTTCACCGGGGAAGTGAAGTTTTCACCATCCATCGTTGCAAGCATTAAGGCCCCACCATCAAAAACCTTGGTGACAATATACGGTCCATCATAGTTAGGAGTCCACTTGCCCCTGTGATCTGTCTGAGGAGGAAGGATCCTTTTCAACACCAAATCTCCGACCTAGAAGCATCGAGGACGCACTTTCTGATCAAAGGCTCTCTTCATCCGACTTTGATACAACTGCCCATGACAAATGGCTTCCATTCGCTTCTCTTCGATAAGACTCAACTCATTGAACCTTGTCCGAATCCATTCAGCTTCGTCTAACTTGACATCCAACAAGACTCTTAGAGAAGGAATCTCCACTTCAACAGGTAGGACTGCTTCCATACCATACACAAGGGAGTAAGGGGTTGCCCCGGTCGATGCACGTACTGAAGTGCGGTACCCATGGAAGGCAAAGGGTAGCATCTCATGCCAATCTCTGTACGTAACGACCATCTTCTGCATAATCTTCTTTATGTTCTTATTTGCCGCTTCAATAGCACTGTTATCTTAGGGCGGTAAGGGGAAGAATTGTGATGCTGAATGTTGAAGTTCTGGCACAACTCCTTCATCATTTTGTTGTTGAGATTAGAACCATTATCAGTAATGATTCTTTCGGGAATCCCATAGCGACAAATGATTTCTTTCTTGATGAATCGGGCAACCACATGTCTGGTGACATTCGCGAACGATGCTGCTTCGACCCACTTGGTGAAATAGTCGATGGCAACAAGGTTGAAGCGGTGCCCATTGGAAGCGGTCGGCTCAATCTTTCCAATCATATCGATGCCCCACATAGTGAAAGGCCACGGCGAAGACATCACATTCAAAGGATTCGGCGGCACATGCACCTTATCAGCATAAATCTGGCATTTATGGCACTTCCGAGCATATTTGAAACAATCAGATTCCATGGTCATCCAGTAATAACCTACTCTCAACAATTTCTTAGCCATTGCATGTCTGCCGACATGAGTACCGAAGGAGCCTTCATGAACTTCCTGCATTAACATGTCTGCTTCGTGTCTGTCCACGCATCTGAGCAAAACCATGTCGAAGTTCCTCTTATACAGAACATCATCTTTGTTCAAGAAGAAACTGCCTGCCAATCTTCTCAAAGTCTTTCTATCATTGTTGGATGCCCCCGCAGGGTATTCTTGATTCTTCAGAAAACACTTGATGTCGTGATACCAGGGCTTGTCATCAACTACCAGTTCAGCAGTAAACACATACGCGGCCCTGTCGAGGCGCATCACATCGATCCTGGGAGCGTGGTTCCACCGAATCACGTTGATCATGGAGGATAGAGTAGCAAGAGCATCTGCCATCTGGTTCTCATCACGAGGTATATGGTACAACTTTACTGTTGTGAAGAAAGTCAACAGTCTTCTCGTGTAATCTCTGTAGGGGACCAGAGTAGACTGGAGAGTGTTCCAATCACCATTCACTTGATTGATTACCAGAGCTGAATCTCCGAAGATGTCCAAAGTCTTGATTCTCAAATCAATGGCTTGCTCAATACCCAAGATACAGGCTTCATACTCAGCTTCATTATTGGTGCACTCGAAAGTCAGACGAGCGGTGAAAGGCATATGGGCACCTTTCGAAGTTGTAATGACAGCACCAATTCCACTTCCTCTGGCGTTGACGACCCCATCAAACATTAAAGTCCACTTTTCGTCTGGATCAGGTCCCTCTTCAACAATTGGCTCTTCACAGTCTTTCATCTTGAGGAACATGATGTCTTCATCTGGAAAATCAAACTTCATCGGCTCATAATCTTCAACCGGCTGTTGAGCAAGATAGTCTGACAGAATACTCCCCTTGATGGCTTTCTGGGAAGTATACTGGATGTCGTACTCTGTCAGTACCATTTGCCAACGAGCAACTCTTCCGGTGAGAGCTGGCTTCTCAAATATATACTTGACTGGATCCATTTTGGAGATCAGTAAGGTTGTGTGAGACAGCATGTATTGTCTCAATCGCTTCGCAGCCCATGCAAGTGCACAACATGTTTTTTCAAGCATTGAGTATCTCGACTCGCAATCTGTAAATTTCTTACTCAGGTAGTAGATGGCATGCTCTTTCCTACCTGTCTCGTCGTGTTGACCGAGAACACAACCCATGGAATTATCCAGTACTGTCAAATACATAATCAGCGGTCTCCCTGGGACCGGAGGCACAAGGATAGGAGGATTCTGCAAATACTCTTTTATCTTCTCGAACGCCCTTTGACAATCATCATTCCACCTGATAGCCTGATCTTTTCTCAACAATTTGAATATTGGCTCACACGTGGCTGTTAGGTGAGAGATGAACCTTGCAATGTAGTTCAACCTCCCTAAGAAACCACGAACTTGTTTCTCTGTTCTTGGCTCAGGCATTTCCTGTATCGCTTTCACTTTGGCCGGATCCACCTCAATCCCTTTTCCGCTAACAACAAAACCCAGTAGTTTTCCAGATCTCACCCCAAAAGTACACTTGTTCGGATTAAGCCTCAGCTTGAATTTCCTCAAACGTTCAAACAGTTTCTGCAAATTCACCAAATGTTCCTCTTCTGTCTGAGATTTGGCAATCATATCATCAACATAAACCTCGATTTCATGATGAATCATATCATGGAAAAGAGTCACCATCGCTCGTTGATATGTTGCTCCGGCATTTTTCAGACCAAACGGCATCACCTTGTAGCAGAAGGTGCTCCATGGGGTTATGAATGTTGTCTTCTCCATGTCTTCTGGTGCCATCTTAATTTGATTATAGCCAAAAAAGCCATCCATGAAGGAGAATACCAAGAACTGAGCCGTGTTATCCACCAAAATGTCAATGTGAGGTAAGGGGAAATCATCTTTAGGACTAGCCCTATTCAGATCCCGGTAGTCAACACACATTCGTACCTTTCCATCCTTCTTAGGTACCAGAACGATATTTGCAACCCATGGCGGATAATTTGTGACTGCTAGAAACCCTGCATCCAACTGTTTTTGCACTTCTTCCTTTATCTTGACAGCCATCTCTGGTCTTGTTCTTCTGAGCTTCTGCTTGACCGGAGGACAACCTTCTTTGAGCGGCAAGCGATGTACCACGATGTCTGTGTCAAGCCCTGGCATGTCCTGATAAGACCAAGCGAAGATGTCAACATACTCTTGCAGCAATTCAATCAACCCCTTCTTCACATTGTCTTCCAAAGCAGCCTCTATCTTGATTTCTCTCTTGGCGTCCTCGGTGCCGAGATTAATCACTTCAACAGACTCTTGATGCGGTTGAATGACCCTTTCCTCTTGTTTTAATAACCTGGTAAGTTCTTCAGGGAGTTCACAGTCTTCATCACCCTTTTCTTCAGCTTGAAAGATTGGATTTTCAAAGTCGAAGCGAGCCATAGCAGAACCGTTATCAATAGGATCCAGTGATGTGCATCTGCATGAGTGATGGTATGTGCTTATGAGTGTGAAAAAAAAAGAAAAAAAGTGGAAACTAAACAAAACATTGCCATTTTTTTTGAAAAACTGCAAAAATAGAAAGACAGGGAACGAAATATTTGAATGCAAAAAGACGTCCTTTATTTATGATAAAAAATGCAAGTGTCACATAGATGAGCCCTACAATGAGTCATTACGCCCTGGCGGAACTTAAGACTTGGATATGCATGAATAAACAAAGAAAATTACTCCTCCAGACAAGTGGCTTGGATAATCTCCTCAGAAGACCAATTGTTGAGAACTTCACCCGGGATCCTCGGACGCACCCAGTTATCGATGTCGCAATCACTATCCCCATCTTCATTATTGACCGCAGAGACTAATTTGACTTCTCCTTCACCCATGTTAACATTGGCTCCACCATGCTAGGGCATGGGATTGTTGACGACATTAGGAGCTGGTGCAAAGTTAATGGCCTTTGAATCAATGAGGTCCTGAACTACGTGCTTAAAAGCTTTGCAGTTCTCAATATTGTGGCCAGGTGCCCCAGAGTGGAAGCTACACCTAGCGTTGGCGTCATAACCCACCGGAAGCCTACCAACGGGAGGAGCCAGAGTGCGCAACTGCACAAGTTGTAGTTGTTGAAGACTAGAAAGCAACTGAGCGTACGACAATGGAAGAGTGTCGAAACGCCGGTCCATCGTCCTTGGCCTCGGTTGATAGGCGGGTCTGTTACCCGGTTGTTGTGGTTGGTGCTGAGCTGGTTGACGCTGTGGTTGTTGTTGTTGTAGTGGTGCTGCAGCTGGAATGGTCACAGCCGCAACATACGGTTGCTGATGATAGTTCTGAAAGTTATTCCTCCGGTTATCCCTGTTCTGATAAGAAGATATGGCACTTGCATCCCCTTCTCTCCTCTTTTGTCCCTGAATGAACGGCTTCTTCACCCCTGATGAGGATCCACCTTCACTCTGGGTCTCGTATTTCCTCAGGTGATTCTCCACCCTCTCTCCGGTAGAGACTACATCAGCAAAATTGGAGGCATTGCAACCCACCAGGCGCTCCAAATAAGGTCCTGGCAAAGTGTTCATGAACATGTTAGCCATTTCCTTCTCCAACATAGGAGGTTGAACACGGGAAGCTGTCTCCCTCCAGCGTTGAGCGTATTCTCTGAAGCACTCATTGCTTTTAAGAGACAAATTTTGATGTTGAGTTCTGTCCGGAGCCATGTCTGCATTATACTGATACTGCTTCACGAAAGTGTCGCATCCGCGAAAAACAACCGGCGGGCTAAAACAAAATAACACAGAGCCGCCACCGTGCGTTATTTATCCCAAAAGAGGGAAAGGAAACGCTCGAAGTAAACCTGGGAAAAGCAAGGTCTCGCGACCAAAGAGAATGGGATCGGGAGTCGGTTATGCGAAGGGAAGGTATTAGCACCCCTACGCATCCGTCGTACTCGACGGGATCCACGCTCAAAAGATAGAAAAAGGTTGCTAAAACAAACATCACACACACACACTGAAGACAACACAGGTGGGAGAAAAGGGGAGAGGGCTCGCTAGGATATCGCATCCTATGCCTACGTATCTCGTTTGGAATGAGAATCAGAGCTGCCGTAGTTCGGCTCACGCACGCCGAAACAAGACACACACAAAACGACAAACATGGAACCCGAATGCCAATCGCTGGACTTACATCAGCTTCCGAACCAAACAAACCCACACTGGAAACCAGATGCCACTTGATGGACTTATACCGGACTCCAAGCACACAACAATAAGATACGGAATGCCAATGGCTGGGCTTACATCCGTCTCCTAACTCACACACAAGAAGAAACAAGCAACAAGTTACCAAGGAGTCAGGCACTCGAGCCTAGCAACTGTCAAGCAAACACACGCGAAAAGAAAAAGGGTGCCCGAAGAGACCTCGCACGGTCTCCTGCCTACGTACCTCATCTGGTATGAGGATCAGGGCGACGTAGTTCCCCTGAACGGGAAAGAAATTCTAACCAGATACAAAGGGAGACACACTACTAGGGAGCTGGACTCGAGCCTAGATGTTATCATGCATCATTGCCCAATGTTATGGTTTCTATCCTAACTTGCACAGGCAGCAAGCTAATCCTAAATAGGCAAAGCAAAGCAAAGCAAACAATCACAAATAGCACACACTATATCCAAACAGAGGTGGCTCAAACAAGGGTTAGACTGCCAAAGCAAGTCAACTGTATCAGGGTGATGTTAGCTCTTAACCCTGACATTGAGAGTCAGGGTGAAGCCAGATGAAAGGTGAGTGAGGGGTGTGCCTCACAGCTCTTATCCCTGGCCAGGGAGAGCTTCAGATAAAGAAGTGTGGGTCCAGAAAGTGGGAACCCTTCTACACTTATGACACTGACTCAACTGATCTTGGGTTAATGTCCACAAGGCATCAACATGTGATGTGAGCCAAGGGACGACTCAACAGATTAGCAGGAGGTGGACTACACACCTCTTGTGTCTGCCAATTGCCTTAACAAAGGTCTTTTCCTGCTTGGGGACAAAAATAAACAAGCACAAGCATTGCCTCTTAAGGAGGACTTCAGACAGGTGCCTGGCCAAGTAACAGGCCAGGTCTTCCAGACTACATGGAGAAAAGAAATTCTACCTCAATTGGTTTATACAACCAAGCAGCAGCCAATACAAGTTCAAGAGAACTCAAGCAACTAATGTACCTGAAATCAATCAAATATAATCAGTATACCAATCACAAAGTCAAAACAGACAAGATAAGAATCAACAGACAATGTACAATCAGACAATGCACTATGCAAAGCACAATCAACTCAAGTGAGCCAAGCATCCTACAAAATAAACCAAGTTAGTTCATAACAAGCATATAAACCAAACTCAATCAACTTGAATTAATCTCCTTAAAGCATTTGCTTCTTCAACCTGAAAATCACATTCAAACATGAGAAACAAGACCACTAGGACAAGCCTAGGGTCCAAAGGAGATGAAAAATTTAAAACAGCAAGTGAAACTCAACAAGAATCAAGATAAATCACTCCAGAATAAAGTCCAATTGGCCTCATGTTCATATCATCAACCAAGATCATCTCATGAAAGAAATAGTGCAAAACATGCAATCTAGAACCTCAAAGGACCAAACAGAAAGATCCAATCCAAACTCAATCCAAAACAATTCAATAAATCTCCAAAAAATTCACAGCTAAGAAGCATTCATAACATGTCAATCACACCGAATTTCAAGTTAATTGGACAATGGGAAGCAAGTCAATTAAATTCATAAAGTTAAAGTATGCTCATACAAGTCCAAACAAGGCACAATATCATGTATCAACTTCAAGCAAGCACAAAACAGTGTAGGAACATGATAAATGTACCAAACCAAAACCATGACAAACTTCAATGTGTCTATAATCACCCCACAAAATTTCAGGTCCATCCAATGCATATCCAGAATTTCACAAAACATTTAAAAACATGACTCCAAACGCGCGCGCAAACACAAGTATCCATGAACAGTAAACGAAATTTGGATTGAAAGGCAGTTTCTGGAAAATTTTCACAAGTTCTTCATGTTCTTCATACATTCATAGGCTCAAGAACAAAACTCCACCAAATTGGACAAACTAAACATCAATAGAAAGGTCTTTCCAAGCACATCATGAATATCAAATTAATTAAGCCTAATTCCTCATATTTTAAGAGAATCGAAGCAAAACATGTTTGTGCACAAAACTTCAAATCATCATAACTCTCTCATTTCTCAACCAAATTTAGTGAAACGAATTGCAATATTCTCTACTAAACAAGATCTATCCAAAGCATCAAACAATTTCAAGAATTATCGAAGTCGAAAACTGACCTTAATTTGAAGACAATTGCGAATTTGCGTGTTTTTGGCCTTGAAATTGCAAAACAGATGCGCTATGACTCTTGTATAGGTGAATGGAATAAGTCTTGTTGCTCAATTACGCAGGATCTTGATGAAATCTTGAATTGCCATTGTTGCACCTCACTTTAACAGTCTAAAATTTGGCTTGGAAATGAAGAAATCTTGCTTCAATTAGCTTCAATAATGCATATAGATGATGAATCAATGAAGAACAATGCAATGTTTATGCAAATTTTTGGACAAAAAGTGAGAGAGAAAGATGAAGAATTTTGGTAATTTTCAGATCTAGATCTGAATTCTGTTATGGTTAATCAGAAAACAGTTACAATTTAGTTTATATATGTTATGTTAATGATGTTAGTAAACATGATTAGTGCTAATGGAATGGATTAGTGAAAATGCAAGTTTCATGCTAAATGACCAATTTGGTCAATTCACCCACACAAGTGCAATGCAATGTAACAGTGGAATTTCTTTGTTGCAGCAAATTTCAAATGGCATTTGTGAGCTAGTGCAAAAGGAATTATGTGAAAACAATGAATATTTCTCAAAAACACCTTTTTCCCACCAAATTCAAATTAAGTCCACTTGAAAAATGGACTTTTTATGTGATGATTTTTCATGAAATGTAATGATGGATTATGATAGCTCATGTCAAATGGAGTTTGCTCAAAAAAACCTCACTCAATTTGGCCTTGTGAATCAAAAGTTATGCCACTTTGAAATTCAACTTTTTTTGACAATGATCAATCCATAACTTGCCAACCACACATGAGAAATTCATGTTCTTGGACTTTTTCGAAAGGTGAGAGCAAGATCTACAACTTTCATGTTGAACAAAATTTCATTTGAAACATTTTTGGACACGTAATTTTGAGGAAAAAAACTTTCCATTTTTGACAACTTTCAATTACAAGTCACTTTCTATTTTTGGAAAGTTTCCATATGACTTTATTTTCTTCATTCTTGATGTTTGAAATGTCAAATGAAACTTGTTTAGACATGAATGAAGTGTCTCTAACCCTCTCCCTCCTCCAAATCCATGAATTCAGGCACAGTTGACCACAGTTGACTTTTCTAATTGATAGATGAATCTGGCTATGCACTGATCAAGTTGAGCTTCAAACTCCTGATGAAATGGCTCAATGATGAAACCCTAGCTTCCATAAGCTCAATATAATCATGTGATGATCCCCATGTCCATTGAAAACCTCATCTCCTTGCCAAGCCCTGATTGACCCAATACAACTGATTAGGGTTGACCAATGGTCAAAACCCTAGTCTCAAGGTATCTGATCAATCTCTTGGTGATGACAAAACCATGATGATAATGATGTATCATTTCAACCAAAATGAAGCTCAATCTCCTTGACAACCAAGAAACCCTAATTTGAATCACACATCCTCAGATGATTAATGATCAGTCCATGAAACCTTAGCTTGCATCTTATCCTCTTTATCTTCTGATCCAGACTTAGGAGGATGACTTGTTCCATGTAACCACATGATATGCAAATATGCAATGCCTAATGACCTACAAAATGATATGCAATATGCTCAGCTAGTCCCAAGAGAGGAGGGCAAATTTTGAGGTGTTACAGCTGCCCCTATTCAATCCACTGTGAACCTGTCGATACGAATAGCCTCGGCTTTCAGATGATCAGGATGAAGAGTGATTGAATACCAAGAACAGACGAACAATTTGCACTCCGATGGGAAATAATTAACAGCCTATCAGAATCGGCAAAGAAACAACCTCGAAAGAAGAAACATCCGTCTGGTACGGAGAAAGTCGGCCTGAGTACCGAAACAGCAACGTCGACCTGGATACCAAAATAAATGGTAACACAGGGATAACTATGGCCTGAACACCACATCCGTTGGGGATTATCACCTCTTTTTAATGCTTTTCTTGAACCCCGAAATTTTTCTCTTTTTCGCAAATGATCCCGGATCACTGCATTTGAACCCCGACATCTTGTTTGCCAAAATAATGAACCCCATTCGCTCCATTTGAACCCCAGTTGCCTGACGATAACTTGCGATCGCCATTGTGAACCCCGTTCTCCAGAAAATGCCTCAACATTTCCCTTTCTCCGTTTGAACCCCGCTCTCCAGAAAATGCCTCAACATTTCCCTTTCTCCGTTTGAACCCCGTTCTCCAGAAAATGCCTCAACATTTCCCTTTCTCCGTTTGAACCCCGTTCTCCAATTTCTTGTGATAATTCCGCTGGCAGCGACAGAAATAACACCAAACACCACTCTGAGGGCGACATATCAGAGGGTACACCTTCACAGAAGGAAGGTAACATGTGCATCTCTTCCTCAGAAGACACCCATAACGACCTCCATTGGCCTCAACCAAAGTCTAAGGTGACACATCAACAAAAGCTAATACTACGGACCTCATCCCGGATATAATCTTCAACTCCAATATCTATTTGGACCCCGCTCTCCAGAAAATGCCTCAACACTTCCTTATTTCCAATTGAACCCCGATCTCCAGAAAATGCCTCAACATTTCCCTTTCTCCATTTGAACCCCGATTTTCGCGCTGATCGCGTAACGTCCTTTGATTTTATTTCCATCTCCGTCCGACGGAAAAGTTTCCTCCAGTATCGCACTACTGGGGAACATTGCTAATATGACGTCATGATGCTAAACTCCTCAGAGTAACACCTTCAACCAGACACTGACTAATGACTGGGAAGAAACTCGACGTTTACTAGACATCGAACAATGATGTTTACCTGACACCAAAGAAAGCTCGACCAGACATTAATTGATGACTGGGAGGAAACTCGACGTTTACTGGACATCGAACAATGATGTTTACCTGACACCAAAGAAAACTCGACCAGACATTAACTGATGACTGGGAGGAAACTCGACGTTTACTGGACATCGAACAATGATGTTTACTTGACACCAAAGAAAACTCGACCAGACACATACTGATGACTGGGAGGAAACTCGACGTTTACTGGACATCGAACAATGATGTTTACTTTACACCAAAGAAAACTCGACCAAACATTAACTGATGACTGGGAGGAAACTCGACGTTTACTGGACATCGAACAATGATGTTTACTTGACACCAAAGAAAAACTCGACCTGACATTAACCAATGACCGGGAGGAAACTCAACGTTTACTGGACATCGAACAATGATGTTTACTTGACACCAAAGAAAGCTCGACCAGACACTTACTGATGACTGGGAGGGAACTCGACGTTTACTGGACATCGAACAATGATGTTTACTTGACACCAAAGAAAGCTCGACCAGACACTTACTGATGACTGGGAGGGAACTCGACGTTTACTGGACATCGAACAATGATGTTTACTTGACACCAAAGAAAGCTCGACCAGACACTTACTGATGACTAGGAGGAAACTCGACGTTTACTGGACATCGAACAATGATGTTTACTTGACACCAAAGAAAACTCGACCTTACGGGGATCGACACGACACTTACTGGTATCACAAGAATGCTGAACTCCTCAGAGTAACACATTCCAACTTCCGTCTCGCACGACAGAAATCTCCTCCAGTATCGCACTACTGGGGAATACCATTGACCCAACATCACAATGCTGAACTCCTCGGAGTATCATCTTCACTGACCGGCAAAACCCATTCTCGGCTGGTAACCACGGCTTGACTCGCGCTGATCGCGATCTTTATTTCCATCTCTGTCCGACGGAAAAATTTCCTCCAGTATCGCACTACTGGGGAACACTGCTGACCTGACGTCTTGATGCTAAACTCCTCAGAGTAACATCTTCACCATCTGGCAAAACCCATTCTTGGATGGTAACCACGGCTTGAGTAGCACCTTCACCCACTGGCGAAACCAAATCTCAAACGATAACCTCGGCTTGAGACTAGCTCATGCTTGCAATATGATGCGTGATTGATTTTTCTGCGTAATGCTCCATAATTATGGAAATGCTACGCGATTTATTATGCAATATGCTATGCTTATCTACATGATGAATGCATAAAAAGGTATCCCCCTCAATGGACTCTTCTGGGGAGCTCGAGACACTCTGCTGAGGAACTCGTCAACACTCCGATCTCCACCCTGCTGGGGAATAGCACTGCTGCTGGGAAAAAGGAAACCCTTGCTGGGGAAAAACCTCCTTTGCACTCTGTGGGGAAACACCAGTCTTTGACTTGTTGGGGATATCAATCCCGACTCCGCTCGAGGAACCACCGCACACAGATACTTCCGCTGGGGAAATTGCAACCTTCAGGCCTGGCGACTGGGGAAGCATTGATCCAAAACCTGCTGGGGATAACCATCCTGACCCTGCTAGGGAATCCGCAGACCTTGAATCTGCTGGGGAATTAGTCCTCACGACTCTGCTTGAGGAGGTGAGGAAAGTCCGGTACCGAACACCCGTCGACTCGTCGAACCATGGTATTCATATCCAACTCCCATGTCAGCTTTCCAATTTTGAGAACTCCCAGACTCGTCTGGACTTTTCTGATTCATCACCTTGTATTCCCGACTGCTCCGCGCTCGACGGAGAGCAAACTCCTGGGATTTATACAGACTTTTCAATTTTCAGACTTTGAAGAGTCTTCTTGATTAATTCTCAAGGATCGTCGTACGTCCTTTCGTCGCCTTCTTCACCATGCTGTTATTCATTCGCTCGTCCCTGATCGGACTCCATGGGGATTTGTCAAAAGCTTCCACATCACAACCTGCAAGTGAGTGAAGAATATCTAACAGCACCTGCAAAAGAAATTGTTAGATAAAACCGTGCCCCAGGCGTGTCAAGATTTCAACACTTGGGTCACTCAACCTTCCGAATAAGATTTCAAGTTTTCAATCTTATAAACATGCATCGGAAGGGACCTGTATGTCTTAAAATGCAAGATTCTTTATCAAAATAATTGGATGTTTTGGCAATCAAAACGGTAATGAAAAACAAAAACAAAATTATTTGACTGAATATGCATTTTATTGATTGAAAAATGTGTGGCTCAAATTGAGCAATACAAAGGAAGCAATTCCTGAAAAGAGGTAATTGCGCACAAAAGGAAAAATCTATCCTAATGGCAATGTGAAACCCGTGATCTCATCGAGTTTCAATTCGGTTACACCCCATATGTCTTCAGACTCTCCGTGCTTTCCGCCTTTTGAATAAGACGATTCTGATTGATCCCTACCGGGTATTATCCATGTTGCTTTAACCAAAGCGCAAACGATCATGCCAGACGCAGTTGTTCGTTTCAATCCCTCTTTTGCCTGGACCGCCCTTTCGGGTTTTCAGTCCACCGGGATACCCTTTTTTGCCCAAGTCGCCCTTTCAGGTTTTCAACTTGCCGGGTGTACATTTTTCCATTTTTATCCCTAATTTTTGCCCGAACCTTTTCTTTCTGTTTTTTTTGGTTCGCCGGGATGCCCATTTTTGCCTGGACTATTTTATTCTTTTCGTCCAACGGGTCTCTTTATACGAAGTATTTTTTAACTGCGTCCGCATTCACAGGGGATGGAAAATCTTCGCCATCCGTGGTCATCAGCAACAAGGCTCCGCCAGAGAAAACCTTCTTGACCACGAATGGACCTTCATAATTGGGTGTCCATTTGCCCCTTCGATCGTTTTGAGGAGGAAGGATCCTTTTCAGCACTAGATCACCTACGTGATACACACGAGGTCGCACCTTTCTGTCAAAAGCACGCTTCATTCGTTGCTGGTATAACTGCCCATGACAGATGGCTGCTAGCCTCTTTTCTTCAATCAGGCTTAACTCTTCAGACCGGGTCCTTACCCATTCAGCCTCTCGCAACTTCACGTCCATCAGGACTCTCAAAGAGGGAATCTGGACCTCAACCGGTAGCACGACTTCCATTCCATATACCAACGAGAAAGGCTTTGCCCCAGTACATGTACGCACCGAAGATCGATGCCCAATATACAAGCTTGCTTCGTACTCAGCCACCCTTGCTGGTGCATTCAAATGTTATCCGGGCAACAAAAGGAATACGGGATCTCTTCGGCATAAGCAAAGCAGCGCCAACTCCGTTTCCATTCATGTTAATGGCCCCATCAGACATCAGAATCCGTTCGGATTTAGGGTCAGGCCCCTCCTCCGGGATCGGTTACTCTAAATCTTTCGATTTGAGCACCTTGAGATGTCCTCATCAGGGAACTCAAACTTCCTCGGTTGATAATCCTCAATAGGTTGCTGGGCGAGGTAATCAGACAATACACTCCCCTTGATTGCTTTCTGAGCGGTGTACTGAATATCGCATTCAATCAAAATCATTTGCCCTCTCGCAACCCGTCCGGTCACTGCTGGCTTTTCAAATATGTACTTGATTGGATCCATCTTGGAAATCAACAAAGTGGTATGAACCAGCATATACTGTCTCAATCGGCGAGCAGCCTATGCCAAAGTACATCAAGTTTTCTCGAACAGTGAATGTATTGTTTCACAGTCGATAAACTTTTTGCTTAGGTAAATTGCATGCTCTTTTCGACAAGACTCGTCATGCTGCCCCAGTACGCACCTCATAGACCCCTCGAGGGCTGTCAAGTACCAGATTAACAGTCTCTCTCCATAGGGAGGCCACAGAATCGGAGGCTCCTGCAACTCATTCTTTTATTTTTCAATGCCCCTTGGCAATCCTCATTTCACCTGACCGTTTGATCTCTTTTTCCATACGGGTTCATACGTGGATGTTAGAAGAGATGTGAACCATGGCATGTAGTTCAATCTACCTAGGAGACCACGAACCTCTTTTCTGTTTTCGGTTCAGGCATTTCTTGTATTACTTTTCTTTTCCTTTTTTTTAGCAAGATCGATCTCAATTCCTCTCTTACAATGAACCCCAGCAGCTTACCGGCCCGCACTCTGATAGTGCACTTATCTGAATTCAACCTCCGTTTGAATTGTCTCAACTGGTCCACTCAGCTTGGCCAGATCTACCAGATGCCCCTCTTTTGTTTGGGACTTTGCTATCATGTCATCAACATAGCATTCAGTTTCATGATGAATCATATCATGAAACAAAGTCACCATGGCTCTCTGAGAAGTAACACCGGCGTTCTGCTTCACTAGAGGACAGTCTCCTCTCCATGATAGCTTGTGCACAACGACATCGGTATCCGACCCTGGCTTATCCTGACACGACCAGGCGAAGGTATACACATGCTCTTTCAACAGGGCTACCATTCTTCTCTCGACTTGCCTCTGAAGCGGCTCCCAATTTTCATTTCCTTTCTGACCTAGGCGGTGTACCGGTTAACAATCTCAACTCGCTCTTCCTGCGGCTGAATCACCTTCTCCTCTTATTTTGACAACCTAGCTAATTCCAGCAGATCACAATCTTCTTCGCCTTCTTCTTCGGCATGATAGATCGGATTGTCGAAGTCATATGAGGTGTAACCAAATCGTTATCAACGAGATCCGGAGAATTATTTTTTTTGAAGTCAGAACGAGACAAATCAAAAGGAAAAAATGAAAACAAACATTGCCATTTTTATTTGTTTTTAAACTGCAAAAATAAATGAAAAACAGGGAGCACCGCTTTTAACTGAAAAACATCCATTTATTTATGATGCAAAATGTTGCAAAATGAAACATGAGGTGGCCCTTACAATGAACCATTACGCGTCGGGCAACACATAAGGCTTTCATGCAAACAGTATTGAGAAACAGAAATATTACTCTTCAGGATGAGTGACAGTGCTGATCTTTTTAGCCTTCCAGTTCCCTGGTACGCACGATTTTATCCACGACTCCAGCTCGCGGTCACTGTCAATCTCTTCACCCACTGTATAGGCGTGACCTGGATCCAGCACTCCAGCATTGACAAATGCGAACGGTGGACGACGTCCTCTGTTTTGCTCAGACGAATCTTGGCCTTCCTGATAGCCAATCCCAAACATATCCGCCTTTACCACAATGTCTATGATTTTTCCCCAGCCTGGGATCCCTCCATTTCTCACCACTTCCACTGCCTGCTTGTAAGAAGAAATGGACGACTTTTTTCTCTTTCTCAGCAAGAATGGCGTTCTCCACCTTGACGGTTTCAACTGCCAGACTGGGTGCTTTACATCTTACATCGTCCATTCCTACTTTCATCATTCTCTGGATTGTTTTCCCCATCACTACACACCCCTTTGTGGCGACAGCCGCACAACAATTATCACAACCAGGGAAATCTCCATTCTTCATCAGAGGTCTCTGAACCACAGACATTGGAGCTTTTAACTGATCCCCGTTCATTTCATCCATTTTCCTCTCGTCTTTGGACATCACATTCACCCCCATAGGGCCATGCATCGGCACAGGGTTAGTATTAACATCCGACATCAGTGCAAAATTGATGGCTTTAGAATCCACCAAATCTTGGACCACATGCTTAAAAGCTTTGCAATCCTCAATGTGATGTCCGGGTGCCCCAGCATAGAACTCACACCTGACATTCTCATCGTAACTGGCAGGCCTCTGATCAGGTTTCAACAGAGTCAACATCCTTGGCCGCACCAATCCAAGATCCTTCAACCTCTTCAACAGAAGAGCATACGTCATGGGTGGCCTATCAAATTGACGATCAACCCCCTTTCTTCTCACTTGCTTCCCAGCTCTCTGTGCTCTCAATTGAGGTGGTGGTTGCTGCTGTTGTGCAGGTGAATCACCAACAGGAATGGTTACGGTGGCAGCATAAGGGTGGTAACGATCCTTACCGCATTCTCTTTTAGTCTGCACACCACCTGATTCAACCTTCTTTTTGAAATGACCATTGTCAGGGGTCTTCTTTGCTACGGGCGACGGAGCCTTTCCCTGAACTCTCTCCGCTAGCAGCCATTCCTCAATTTTCTCCACCTTTTCAGCAATTACCTTCTGCCCCAAGGCGAGCCCCTGCACGACTTGGAACAACTCCCCATCATCTCTTTCAGCTCGAGAATGTCGGCGTTGGGTGGATCCATCAGTTCGGATTTGCTGAGTCTGGGAGGGTATCTGGGCGGAAAAGCTGTGCCCACCGGTTAGATACTGATACCTACAAAACAGCAAACAGGTTAATATGCATGAATGCAACGTCTATCCATATGAGGAAGATTCCGTCCTTTGATTCTGGTTTCATCGAGACGGACAATATTTCATCAATAACATTCTGACATCCGGATGTCTCTCAATCAGATTCTTAATCAGTAATACTCCCCATATGGCTAGGCATAGGTTTGATGCAGATGAATGCAAAATGGGAATGATGCTGATGAGTGAATGCAATGCATTGTGCCATCCTCCGAGTCATCTGAACATCTGTTGCACTGAAGTCTGATCTCTGAACCGATCACAACCATCTGAAGGAATATGTAACCACAAATCCCACTTAAGGGTTCCAAAATAAACGGAACTGAAAGGTACACCACCATCATCATCAGACCACCTCTGAACAGATAACCACAATCCTTTGAATCGGCCTGGGGAATCCTGAAATAAACGGATCCCCACTGATAAATAACACGGACAACACTCCGGCGTCTCGGCAAGAAATGCCCATAAATCCGGCTTATAAATAGGACTCTGATCAACGGAACCAAAAGTCACCATCTAAGTCACCATCTGTACCTGTAATAAAGATCATTCCCTCCCCACTCACGGGTGTCATCTAGGCCAGGGTAAGGTCGAGAGAAACGCAACATAAATAACCTTTCACAGAATATCATCATATACACACCCGAAGTATGTAACGATAATATCCCATCAGGGTCTGAACTGCTCGTGATATCAATGTTCCGCTAAGTGGCGCATACCACCCGCTTCCCATGAATCACTCTATTCCTAGGTTTCCTAGATTTCACTCATAGCCTGGGTATTGGGCCTTTTACCTCGAGTAACTCCCACCCCAACAGAGAGGCAACACAGCACAGCCAGATGAACAGATGAATATGAATGAATGCAAACATAAATGCAAACAATAAATGCAAACAATAAATAAATGAATGCAATAAATGAAACAGCAAAAGCAACCAAACCCTATCCTAGAGAGCGCTAGGACTGACTCGCTTAGGGAAGATGGACCAGCAAGAGGTCAACTTCATTTCCCCAGCAGAGTCGCCAGCTATCGCATCCGCGAAAAACAACCGGCGGGCTAAAACAAAACAACACAGAGCCGCCACCGTGCATTATTTATCCCAAAAGAGGGAAAGGAAACGCTCGAAGTAAACCTGGGAAAAGCAAGGTCTCGCGACCAAAGAGAATGGGATCGGGAGTCGGTTATGCGAAGGGAAGGTATTAGCACCCCTACGCATCCGTCGTACTCGACGGGATCCACGCTCAAAAGATAGAAAAAGGTTGCTAAAACAAACATCACACACACACACTGAAGACAACACAGGTGGGAGAAAAGGGGAGAGGGCTCGCTAGGATATCGCATCCTATGCCTACGTATCTCGTCTGGAACGAGAATCAGAGCTGCCGTAGTTCGGCTCACGCACGCCGAAACAAGACACACACAAAAAGGCAAACATGGAACTCGAACGCCAATCGCTGGACTTACATCAGCTTCCGAACCAAACAAACCCACACTGGAAACCAGATGCCACTTGATGGACTTATACCGGACTCCAAGCACACAACAATAGGATACGGAATGCCAATGGCTGGGCTTACATCCGTCTCCTAACTCACACACAAGAAGAAACAAGCAACAAGTTACCAAGGAGTCAGGCACTCGAGCCTAGCAACGGTCAAGCAAACACACGCAAAAAGAAAAAGGGTGCCCGGAGAGACCTCGCACGGTCTCCTGCCTACGTACCTCATCTGGTATGAGGATCAGGGTGACGTAGTTCCCCTGAACGGGAAAGAAATTCTAACCAGATACAAAGGGAGACACACTACTAGGGAGCTGGACTCGAGCCTAGATGTTATCATGCATCATTGCCCTATGTTATGGTTTCTATCCTAACTTGCACAGGCATCAAGCTAATCCTAAATAGGCAAAGCAAAGCAAAGCAAACAATCACAAATAGCACACACTATATCCAAACAGAGGTGGCTCAAACAAGGGTTAGACTGCCAAAGCAAGTCAACTGTATCAGGGTGATGTTAGCTCTTAACCCTGACATTGAGAGTCAGGGTGAAGCCAGATGAAAGGTGAGTGAGGGGTGTGCCTCACAGCTCTTATCCCTGGCTAAGGAGAGCTTCAGATAAAGAAGTGTGGGTCCAGAAAGTGGGAACCCTTCTACACTTATGACACTGACTCAACTGATCTTGGGTTAATGTCCACAAGGCATCAACATGTGATGTGAGCCAAGGGACGACTCAACAGATTAGCAGGAGGTGGACTACACACCTCTTGTGTCTGCCAATTGCCTTAACAAAGGTCTTTTCCTGCTTGGGGACAAAAATAAACAAGCACAAGCATTGCCTCTTAAGGAGGACTTCAGACAGGTGCCTGGCCAAGTAACAGGCCAGGTCTTCCAGACTACATGGAGAAAAGAAATTCTACCTCAATTGGTTTATACAACCAAGCAGCAGCCAATACAAGTTCAAGAGAACTCAAGCAACTAATGTACCTGAAATCAATCAAATATAATCAGTATACCAATCACAAAGTCAAAACAGACAAGATAAGAATCAACAGACAATGTACAATCAGACAATGCACTATGCAAAGCACAATCAACTCAAGTGAGCCAAGCATCCTACAAAATAAACCAAGTTAGTTCATAACAAGCATATAAACCAAACTCAATCAACTTGAATTAATCTCCTTAAAGCATTTGCTTCTTCAACCTGAAAATCACATTCAAACATGAGAAACAAGACCACTAGGACAAGCCTAGGGTCCAAAGGAGATGAAAAATTTAAAACAGCAAGTGAAACTCAACAAGAATCAAGATAAATCACTCCAGAATAAAGTCCAATTGGTCTCATGTTCATATCATCAACCAAGATCATCTCATGAAAGAAATAATGCAAAACATGCAATCTAGAACCTCAAAGGACCAAACAGAAAGATCCAATCCAAACTCAATCCAAAACAATTCAATATATCTCCAAAACATTCACAGCTAAGCAGCATTCATAACATGTCAATCACACCAAATTTCAAGTCAATTGGACAATGGGAAGCAAGTCAATTAAATTCATCAAGTTAAAGCATGCTCATACAAGTCCAAACAAGGCACAATATCATGTATCAACTTCAAGCAAGCACAAAACAGTGTAGGGACATGATAAATGTACCAAACCAAAACCATGACAAACTTCAATGTGTCTATAATCACCCCACAAAATTTCAGGTCCATCCAATGCATATCCAGAATTTCACAAAACATTTAAAAACATGACTCACAAAAGGTCCACATTTGGTCAAACAGAAAGGAAATTCTCAATCAAATTGGAAACACATCCAAAAATTCCAGAATAATTCACATGTGAACCTAACATCCCTAAGCATCATCATGCAAAATTTCAGCTCATTTCAAATTCATATGGCATGGTAACAAAATTCACGAAGTCAGACAAGAAATGGTGTGACACAAATTGTCACACCTCTAATGATCATGTCATATCTCTCAATCCAGGAACTCAAAAATCACAAACCACATATCAAAATGTCCAGGAATGAGTCCAGAATATGCATACAAAATTTCAAGAATTTCCAATTATTCATCATCATTTCATGATCAAAATACCAAGCAAGGTGCAAGCAAACACATGTTCATGCAAACCCTAGGCCATTTCAAGAATTACACGTGCACAATTTCCACAAAAATCACCAAAAAATACTAGAGATTACGAGGATCATGGTGGAAAAAATCTCATTCAATTTGGATTTATAGTTTGTGAGATATGAATTTTTAATGTTGAGAAAAAAAATAAAAAATGAGGAAATAAGCATGTGTAGCAAATGGAAATAAAAGGCAAGCCAAAAATGTGAAACGGCGCCAGCAGGACTCGAAGGCGGTTCCTGTTTGAACCAAACGTGCGTGCAAACACAAGTATCCATGAACAGTAAACGAAATTTGGATTGAAAGGCAGTTTCTGGAAAATTTTCACAAGTTCTTCATGTTCTTCATACATTCATAGGCTCAAGAACAAAACTCCACCAAATTGGACAAACTAAACATCAATGGAAAGGTCTTTCCAAGCACATCATGAATATCAAATTAATTAAGCCTAATTCCTCATATTTTAAGAGAATCGAAGCAAAACATGTTTGTGCACAAAACTTCAAATCATCATAACTCTCTCATTTCTCAACCAAATTTAGTGAAACGAATTGTAGAATTCTCTACTAAACAAGATCTATCCAAAGCATCAAACAATTTCAAGAATTATCGAAGTCGAAAACTGACCTTAATTTGAAGACAGTTGCGAATTTGCGTGTTTTTGGCCTTGAAATTGCAAAACAGATGCGCTATGACTCTTGTATAGGTGAATGGAACAAGTCTTGTTGCTCAATTACGCACGATCTTGATGAAATCTTGAATTGCCATTGTTGCACCTCACTTTAACAGTCCAAAATTTGGCTTGGAAATGAAGAAATCTTGCTTCAATTAACTTCAATAATGCATATAGATGATGAATCAATGAAGAACAATGCAATGTTTATGCAAATTTTTGGACAAAAAGTGAGAAAGAAAGATGAAGAATTTTTGTAATTTTCAGATCTAGATCTGAATTTTGTTATGGTTAATCAGAAAACAGTTACAATTTAGTTTATATATGTTATGTTAATGATGTTAGTAAACATGATTAGTGCTAATGGAATGGATTAGTGAAAATGCAAGTTTCATGCTAAATGACCAATTTGGTCAATTCACCCACACAAGTGCAATACAATGTAATAGTGGAATTTCTTTGTTGCAGCAAATTTCAAATGGCATTTGTGAGCTAGTGCAAAAGGAATTATGTGAAAACAATGAATATTTCTCAAAAACACCTTTTTCCCACCAAATTCAAATTAAGTCCACTTGAAAAATGGACTTTTTATGTGATGATTTTTCATGAAATGTAATGATGGATTATGATAGCTCATGTCAAATGGAGTTTGCTCAAAAAAACCTCACTCAATTTGGCCTTGTGAATCAAAAGTTATGCCACTTTGAAATTCAACTTTCTTTGACAATGATCAATCCATAACTTGCCAACCACACATGAGAAATTCATGTTCTTGGACTTTTTCGAAAGGTGAGAGCAAGATCTACAACTTTCATGTTGAACAAAATTTCATTTGAAACATTTTTGGATACGTAATTTTGAGGAAAAAAAACTTTCCATTTTTGGCAACTTTCAATTACAAGTCACTTTCTATTTTTGGAAAGTTTCCATCTGACTTTATTTTCTTCATTCTTGATGTTTGAAATGTCAAATGAAACTTGTTTAGACATGAATGAAGTGTCTCTAACCCTCTCCCTCCTCCAAATCCATGAATTCAGGCACAGTTGACCACAATTGACTTTTCTGACTAATAGATGAATCTGGCTATGCACTGATCAAGTTGAGCTTCAAACTCCTGATGAAATGGCTCAATGATGAAACCCTAGCTTCCATAAGCTCAATATAATCATGTGATGATCCCCATGTCCATTGAAAACCTCATCTCCTTGCCAAGCCCTGATTGGCCCAATACAACTGATTAGGGTTGACAAATGGTCAAAACCCTAGTCTCAAGGTATCTGATCAATCTCTTGGTGATGACAAAACCATGATGATGATGATGTATAATTTCAACCAAAATGAGGCTCAATCTCCTTGACAACCAAGAAACCCTAATTTGAATCACACATCCTCAAATGATTAATGATCAGTCCATGAAACCTTAGCTTGCATCTTAACCTCTTTATCTTCTGATCCAGACTTAGGAGGATGACTTGTTCCATGTAACCACATGATATGCAAATATGCAATGCCTACTGACCTACAAAATGATATGCAATATGCTCAGCTAGTCCCAAGAGAGGAGGGCAAATTTTGAGGTGTTACAGAAAGCCTCAGCCAAATCCCTCCAGCAACGGATGTGGGCTTTGTCCAGCCTCATATACCATTCCAGGGATGCCCCAGCTAGGCTGTCCTGGAAAAAGTACATAAGCAACTTTTCGTCATCGGAGTATGCAACCATTTTACGGAAATAGGCTTGTACATGGGTCTTCGGGCAAGAGTTGCCATTGTATTTGTCAAATATCGGGACCTTGAATTTCGGTGGCACTCTCACACCTGGGACCAGCCCCAAGTCAGCAACATCTACTCCCAGAGCATTCTGTCCTTCCACTGCCTTCAACCTCTCTTCCAATCTTCTAAACATGGGGTCCACACCATGACCCATACCAAAGTCTTCCTGCAGCAGGGGGAACTGATCGTCCTGATCATCATGAACGGGCTGTTGACCAGAGGTGACATATAGGATTGGGATAGGCCCCGGTCTATTGGGTCCATTAGCCTCTCCAGCTGGAGGATCAGTCACTGTCTCTGGTTGAGCAGGGGGATTCCTCTGTATCATCTGCCTGAGCTCTTGCTGTCCCTGAGCCACCCCTTGAACCACATCCATGAATTAATTCATGCGGATTTTCATCTCGGCGAACTCTGCCTGTAGGCTTTCCATTACTCTCTGTTGGTTTCTGCGGGTACCGTACCGGTGAATGCCTGGGTCAGCTATCCTGATAATGGAACACCCAACAAACTGAGAACACTGTGGCGGTACCTGTTATGCAAGACATGCTAATGAATATGTAAATGCAATGACATGTTTATCAATTCCAAAGGTATTCTACCCATTGATTCCAGTCTCTCAATAGATAAACGATGTAAAAAAAAAGACTAAGCCGTTGATGAGAACCAAGAAAATTCCGACTAGAATCAAGTAGAAGATATAAACCCCACAGAAATGGATAAACATGTGTGAATGATTATGAATGCAAAATGATGTGATGCAAAATAATGTGAATGTAGTGCAGTGGCATGGGAATCAGGATCGCTGTATCTGCTTGAACATCTGTCAGGTTGCACTTTCTGGAGAGAAATTAAGAGCACACCAAACAAAGGTCATGGGATGGATCATTTTATCCTTAATATCAACCAACCATTTTGGTGGATTATGGTTTACACCTTATCAACACCCAAGTTTCATTGATATTAAGGATACCTGATCGGATCAACCATGAATCAAGGGTTTGTTGCAAGTCACGAGCATGGAGTTTAGGTTAAGAACCACCCAAAAGGAGTGTACTAAGGTTTAAACCTGCCAAACATGTTCTACAAAAGGTTCCCATAGTCATAATCCCATCTTTCGGATATTATCGGAGGAACAACTACTCGTATTCCAAAAATATTCTCAAGAGAGACTCTTATGAGTGTAGTATCGCGTAACAATCGTATCAAATCTTACACTTGAACGACTTTCGCACTACGTCCTACGAATAGGCCAAGATGGGTTTGGTAAACTAAGGTCCTCAGCTTCTAAGGTCTATATTGGAAAAAGTAATGTCTAACCACAACTTACTTGTGTGACATTATTGATCTCAACATGACCTCCACCAAGTGAATGGGCTTGCAAGTCAACTTGCTAAGGAATAACTCCACACAAGTCGACAAGACTATGCCATTCTTCTATCTTAAGTGCATTCGAGTTCGGGTATAGAACTCATCTCACAAAGATCACCAAGCAGCCATAGCCAGCCAACAGATACAACAATGATATGTACACAATGCAATAAGGTAAAGCAGGTAAATAACTGTAGAAAAGCATGAACACCCAATAAACAAACAAACTACAAAAGCTAGGAGGGACTCGCTTAGGGAAACCGGGTCCCCAGCAGAGTCGCCAGCTGTCGCAACCTGAAAAATACAGTGTGCAAAAAAACAACCGGCGAAAGAAAATGACAGAAGAGTCGCCACCGTGCATTATTTATCCCAAAGGAGGGAAAGGAAACGCTCGAAGTAAACCTGAAAAGAGGAAAGGAAAAGACAAGGTCTCGCAACCAAATGGGTTCGGGAGTCGGTTATGAGAAGGGAAGGTATTAACACCCCTACGCATCCGTAGTACTCTACGGGATCCACTTTTGTAGTTCTTCTCTAAAGGGTGTGAGTTTATCTTGTGCTGTTTACTAAAAAAGGGGGTTAAATGAAAATGACTCGCGCGGATGTCGCATCCACTGCATACGTATCTCATATGAATATGAGAATCAGAGTCTTCGTAGCTCGGGTGACCTATGGGTTTGGGGGATGTGTGCTCGCTAAGACATCGCGTCTTATGCCTACGTATCTCATCTGGAATGAGAATCAGAGCAAGCCGTAGTTCGGCTAACTACGGGGTTATGGATTGGGTTTTGGACGAACGACGTTACTACGCAATCTACCGGATGCTCGACCTTCGGAGACTTACTCACCTGTAGTAGAAGGAGTAAACGTGTGTTTAGGAGAAGAAAAATCAATGAAGGGTTAGGGTTTGGTAAACTCATGCAAAAAGGCAGTCCTTGACGAAGGAACCTGCAAAAAAAATAAACACACAGAAACATTGCCTCCTATCGAGGTCTTCCAGCTAGGAAAGCAGTAAAATGCGGGAAAAATGTAAAAGTACCACGCGGATAAAGATCCGAGGTAACAGCAATTAAAGGAACGAAAAACCCTGAGATCCTTCCAAGCTAACATCATCAAAGAAAGTGGGTCAGTACAGGTAATCAGAAGGAATCTCCAGGGGGTACCCCACAAATAAGGTGGGAAACCACGCAAGTTATCCCTGCAAAAGTCATGTGAGCCCTCACAAAACAAAACTCAACAAACAGGTTAGAGAAACAAGATAAGCATTTTTTTATGGATAATAGTATGGTTTCAGAAACCTCAAACCCTGTGGCATACACTTCAGAAATTAAACGATTAAGCATTCAAGGCATTATTTATACATTCATACATAATTATGAACCCGTGGACAAAAACTTAATGAAATTCATCCATCATACCTCAAACATTCAGAGTATTCAACTTCAAAGCAAAAAGGTAATGGGAATAAGGGCAAACCTGATTGGAGAGCTTGATTGAAATTGAGTTGCACCCGTGAGGTTTACAAAACAATCTTAGGGTTTATGTGAGGCAGAGGTGATTCTGTGTAGTTGAGTTCCCTTCAAGGTTTGGAGGTTGCTCTGAGTTCTCTGTCAGGTTTCTCTCCAGGTTTTGTCCCAGAGTTCTTCTCTCACTATCTTTTTCCCAGACAGGGTAATAGGAATAGAATGAAATTTTGTTTCACGGAAACTCTGAATTTATAACCTGATTTTTGTGGACCCGTGGGCTTAAATGAGAGAGGTCCAAGTCCAAGATTTTTTATTTATTTATTTATTATTATCATTATTATTTTTTTTTTCGTTTTTTTTTTGAAAAAAAATATTCCGATTGCCATGATGAAATGCAAATGCTAAATGACCTAAAAAATGAATGCATGCATGAGGTGTAAAGCGTATGCTTCTAGGAAAATTGAAGGGTAAATTTTGGGGTACTACAGGTCTCATCCCATATAGAGATTATGCGAGGAGGATTTCAACGTTCTTTACTGAAGTTGACTTCCATCATGTTCCTCGAGATGAGAATCGGATGGCGGATGCTCTTGCTACACTTGCTTCGATGATTATGGTAAGAGTTTGGAATGAAGTTCCCAACATCACTGTGATGCGCTTGGACAGGCCAGCTCATGTATTTGCAGTAGAGGAAGTGGAAGATGATAAGCCATGGTACTATGACATCAAGTGTTTCCTTCAGAGCCAGATTTACCCACCTGGGGTATTTGTTTAAGATAGGAAGACTTTGAGGAGATTATCAGGAAGTTTCTACCTTAATGGTGATGTGCTTTACAAGAGAAATTTTGACATGGTGCTGCTCAGATGCGTGGATAGACACGAAGCAGACCTGTTAATGGCTGAGGTCCATGAGGGTTCATTTGGTACTCATTCCAATGGACATGCCATGGCCAGAAAGATGATGAGAGCAGGTTACTATTGGTTGACAATGGAGTTTGACTGCTGCAAATATGTGAAGAAATGTCATAAGTGTCAGATTTATGCGGATAAGATTCATATTCCCCCGACACTTCTGAATGTAATTTCATCACCATGGCCCTTCTCCATGTGGGGAATCGACATGATTGGCATGATAGAGCCAAAAGCGTCCAATGGACACAGATTCATCCTCGTAGCAATTGATTACTTCACTAAATGGGTTGAAGCAGCATCATATGCCAATGTGACCACGCAGGTGGTTGTGAAGTTTATCAAGAATCAACTCATATGCCAATGTGACCACGCAGGTGGTTGTGAAGTTTATCAAGAATCAACTCATATGCCGTTATGGTGTGCCAGACAAGATCATTACTGAAAATGGATCTAACCTGAACAACAAGATGATGAAAGAGCTGTGTAGTGAGTTCAATATCGCACACCATAATTCTTCTCCTTACAGACCCAAGATGAATGGAGCTGTTGAAGCTGCTCATAAGAATATCAAGAAGATTATCCAGAAGAAGGTTGTCACGTATAAAGATTGGCATGAGATGCTGCCATTTGCTTTACATGGATATCTTACATGTGTCCGCACTTCGACAGGGGCAACCCCTTTCTCTCTCATTTACGGCATGGAGGCTGTACTACAAGTAGAGGTGGAGATCCCATCAATGAGAGTCTTTATGGAAGCCAAGTTGACTGATGCTGAATGGGTTCAGAGTCGTTATGACCAGCTGAATTTGATAGAAGAGAAGAGATTGACCGCCATGTTCCACGGTCAATTATATCAGCAAAGAATGAAGAAAGCCTTTGATAAGAAGGTCAAGCCTCGTGTGTTCCGAGAAGGTGACCTTGTGCTCAAGAAAGTCTTGTCTTTCACACCCGATTCCAGGGGCAAGTGGACTCCAAACTATGAAGGCCCATATGTTGTTAAGAGAGCCTTTTCAGGCGGTGCTTTGATACTCACAACTATGGATGGGGAGGATTTCACTCGTCCTGTAAATTCAGATACAGTCAAGAAATACTTCGCCTAAAAATAAAAATAGAATAGCTCGCTAATTTGAAAACCCGAAAGGGCAGCTTAGGCAAAAATGAGCGTCTCGGTGGATTGAAAACCCGAAAGCGCGATCCAGGTAAAAGTTAGAGACATAAAAAAAATGAATATATATCCCGCTAGATTGAGTACCTCACCCTGGGGAAATCTAGGCAAAAATAGGGATTTGGCAAGTAACTGCATCCTGACAAGACTTTGTTCTACAACCGTCTTCCGTCAGAGATTCTCACTCATTCATCATCAACCAAAGTTTCAAATACATCGGATTCAGAGTTGGTGGAGAAATGGTCATTATGTTCAATGTATCCCTTTCCCAATATACATCACCAATCTCAAATTTGTAAAGATCTATGGAGTCTTTCCATTTGCAGATTACCATTCCATAAAATAAATTTGAGCCTTCATCCAATTATTTGCACTCTTGTTTGTTTCTATTCAACAAATATTTTGCATGATTTAATTGAAAAATATACAATTGTTTTAAATAATCAAACTTTTCATAACTTATTTTTAAACAAAGTGAACATTCACAATGACATAGAGATACTGGGAATGCCTACAGTGCTCTCCCAAAGATGGTATGATCCCCAGCAGGGTAGACGTTTGCAGAATGTTTGGTAAAGATTATTCATCTTTGTTTCCTCCGCAGACGTGATTTCACTATTTGAGACAGTATTTGATTGGCCCTTGGAGACTTCTGATTTGGTGGTTATTCTCCACGAAGCCCCTTTGGATAACTTCCCTAGTAGAGTTGCTCATATGTCGGAGTTCATCTATGCAACGACTTTGCCCCAGTAGGGACGACTGACGCTCCTCCCCTACAGAGATCTTTGCTATCCTGGCTTTCTCCCTTGAGATGTAGTACCAGATGTTTATGTACTTATTCGCAAGACTCATTGGTGTTAGAAACACCTGTTTGTCAGCATTCATCATACATTAACGATGCATGTGTGCATATAACTTTCAAATGTTCATATATTCATATTGCATTCTTTGCCATATATCTTTGTTTGCGATCCCCTGCTAGTTGGCAATACATTTCCCCAAGCAGAAGTTTGTGTCTGATCTCTCCATATAGAGTCAGCCCCCTTAAGCAGAAAGTGTTTATCTTTCTTTCCATATTTCCCCACCGAGTTATATCCTCGTGGATGATTATTATTTTTGTTTCCTCCCAACACATATATTGGGATGGGAGTCCCCATTGAGATATATCCTCGCGGGGACGAGTCTTGATTCAGTCTGCCTCTTTAGTTTGATCCTAGATTGGCTTCTTGTGATTGTTTCCTGCGTTTCCCTGTGGTATAAATGAATAAATTGCTCAAAAATCAGTAATCATTCATCTTATCCCCGGTGGAGTCTGTGGTTTTCTACCCTTATACCGGTAGTTGCAAACCCTATGTTATCCCCGTACAGAGTTAACCTTTTGTTCATCCTAATCGATGACGGTTACCCTTCCGTGGTTTTCTACCCAGTATCCGGTAGATGTAATCCCCTCCTTGACGTTTATCATTATCCTATATTAGGTATTGATAAGTCCTTCACCCCTGGTGGTTTATCTCTTGGATAATTGCTCTGATCAGGCAATTTATCCCCAGCAAGTCATCTTTCATATACCGATTGCCGGTAATGGTTGTTCTTCCCCTTGAATGGTCATCATTTTATACCTAGTTTCGGTATCCCGATGCATTCCTTTGTCGGTTGATTTATCCTTTATTAACCCAGTAACCGGTTGTGGATAATCTTCCATGCGAGTATATTATCTACGTTCTGACGGTAATAGATAATATATCTCATGCACTCTTTGGTCGAAGCCTTTTGTTCTTCCCCAGTTGAGTAAGATTCGTACCCCTTTTTGGAATCGAATGTCCATCCCATAATCGAGTTTGCTTTTAGCCCTCTTTTGGATGATGAGTGTCTTGGGAATATTCCCCAATTCACGTTTTGGTTGGTCACCTATTATATGCCCAGTAACCGGTATCCCTGGTGTTCCTTCCCTTCTGCTCCCTATTATGACTTTTGTCCCTTGCGGAGTCAAATTTTCCTGAGCTGAAGCGCACCTTTTTAGGTCTTCCTCAGATGACTTTTGGATGATTGATATCTCTCACCCTTATACAGGTCTTAGATATTCATTCTTCCCGAGCATGTTGTTCTCTCACCCTTATACCGGTGTTCGGATCACATGTCTCTTTGAGCTTATTACCCAGTAACCGGTAATACCTCATCCCCTTGTTTCCCCGGGAGAGTTCTGTTTGAATATTTCTCCCCAACGCTGTCACTTAGTGGATTTTTCCCCACCTGAGTCCAGATTTTTATCCGAAGTATCCGTTGTGGATAATTTTTGCTATATTCGCATATTCCCCAATACATGCATCTTTGTGTCAGCTCGAGTCTTTCCACTGATCTATTTCACTGGATTTCCTTCGTGCCCCTCAGCAAGTTTCAAGTCGTGACCTGCTCACACGTCGTTATCCCTTTACTCCCCGGTAGAATCTCTGCCCCGTAAAGTGAATTATTCATAGGAATCCTCAGATTCCTTCTAATCTTTTCCTTTGTGGACACATATCCCCACAGAGTGTTACCTTTTGCGTACATACATTTGCATCATGAGGTCTCTTAGGGACCAAAATTCGTCTCTTTGTTATTATTTAAGCCCATTCTACCTCGTCGAGATGAAGATTTTAACCTTCACTTCTCCGGCTAGAATGACCTTAAATAGGGGCATCTGTAAGACCCCAATTTTGACCCTAAGATCCCTCATGACATCATAACATTGCATTTGCATTGCCTCAAGGATCATAAGCATCTTGGCTCCTTACCTTTGGGTGGGATCTCCTCTTGTGAGTGGTTTGAGATCACCAAGCATGCTTGAATTGTATATCATTGCTTTTCTTATTTTGTTTATTAACCAAAAGCACAAAAAAAATATTTCATTAACATCTTTTGTTAGTAGCTTGAGCAATCACAAGGTCAAAAGCCTCTAGGAGATCATAAGTATAAAGGTATGGCCAAAAGAAGATGAAAGCAAGCATGGTAATGGTTCACAAAGCTCTCATCCATCAAATATGCCTCCCTAGCATCTCAATCCATCATTTTGATCAAAGCAAGTCAAAGGGTTTGAGGTTGGTTCCCCAAGGAAACCCTAATTCATCTGATCATCCATAATGCCTTGCTCTTGAAGCAACCTCAGCCCATGATCAAATACAATCAAGGGAAGTTCTTTAATTCATCATTTCATGCATATTTGAACTTAGTTGAGTATCCTTAATCATCAATTCATCAGGATATGAGTCATGGACTTGAGAAGTTGATCAGTCAATCCATCTGACTATTTTGAAGTGCACTGAGACCTAACTTTTTATGTGTTGGTCAAATGGAGATGATATCAAAAGTAAAAATGTTCTTAAGGACAATATGAACAACTTTCATGTTCATCAAAGATTAATTTTAAGCTTGGAATATCATCTCCCATTCCAATATATTATAGGTCATTTTGACTGAAACCCTGATTTTGGGTCAACTTCCCAAGAACATAACTCATTCACATTTTATGATTTTGAGATGGGATCAAATTAATTGGAAAGCTTAAGATGTCTACTTCAAATGTTATGTTGAACAAAATTTCAAAATCTCAAAGGAAATACATGTGATAATGCAAAACATTATAGGTCACTTTGGACCAAATGCATTGAAAGTAAAAAAAGTCCAACTTCAAGTGCCCATAACGCTTTCATCAAAAATCCAAATGATGAAAAATTTAAGTCCATTTTGATTTTCTTGAAAAGATCTACAACTTTGATGTTGGAGGTGTTTTCATTTGGGTCTTGCATCATCAAAACAGAAGGACTTGAACATTAGCCAAATTTGGAAACCTTGCCTTTGCATGTTTTGTACCTTACACTTTAAACTCAAAATTCACTAATTTCCACACTTCAAATGGATTTTTGTCCAACATAACATTTGTTCCTTACATCAAGACCTTTCCAACCATTACTCACATGCTCATGTTTGGATTTGGCAAATGGCATTTTCGAAGAGGAGAAGTTTTAGGCATAATTGTGCATAACATGTTGGAATTCATTATACAAGCTTGTGCATTGCCAGTTACACGTCCATTTCAGTTCAATTATGTCTCAGATTGCATTTGGCATTGAATTTGGGCCTTTTCAATGATCATGCAAGCCCATGTAATGAAGCTCCATTTGCCATGCACACGGATTGAATCACACTTGCCTTGCCTCTCCATCTATAAATAAGAGCATCATTCCATTCAAATTGGATCCATGAATCAACCTGAAGTGCTGCAGAAATCAAAACCGAGCCACACCTAAAGGAACTATTTCATTTTCACTCAATTTTTTTCAGATCTGAAATTCAACTACATCTGGTTGAATTTCTAGATCTAAAGTTCCTAGACCTCTCTCTCATACTCCATTGATCTTCTGTTTGGCCAAAGGAAGCAAGCTCAAATATCCAGAATTCAAAGGTGATCATCAACTGGTTTTCTCTTCGAAACTCACTATTCTTTGATCTATTTGCCTGACCAATGTGTTATCTGAAGTCCTCACTTGAGAGGCAAGCTAGTGGTAGCTTCAATTTTATGTTTTATTGAACTGCATTTTTATACCTGAATCTTCCAGCTCAGATTTCTTACTCTATATGAATTTTGAGTGTGATTCAAGGTTACAAGGGTGATGTACATCACCCCAGCTTCATTTTGATATATGGATCGTGTATTTTGGTTAAGTTTTTGAAACCTGCAAATGTCACCGGAATCTTCATGCTCACCGGAGAAGAAGGTGGCTCCGGTGACCGTCCCTTTGCCAGATGCATTGTGGACCATTGGATCTGATCTCCAGTTTATATCCCCGCCCTTGGATCTTTTGACTTTTAATAATGCCATGTGTTTCGCTGATGACTTTGGTATACCATGGAAGCGTGCATGTGGAGCGTCTGATCAGCCACGTCAATTAATGAGGCTTGATCAGACGCTCCTTGTTTTTTTGAATTTTCTATTTTCTGATTTTGATTTTTAATATTTTTTATTTTGTCATTTGATATTTTTTTGTGAATTTTCTCTTTTCTGGTTATTTTTAATTCATTTTAAATAGTTTTCAATATTCAAAAAATACAAAAATATTTTCCTAACCTATTTGAATGATGATGGATCTATGAAAAATATTTTCATCAATTTTTTAATTGATTTGAGATTTATTTGAGATTTTAGTTCAATTAGGTTATTTTTATTCATTTTTAATTGATTAAAAATAGTTTCTGACTTTTAAAAATGCTGAAATTTTTTGTCAAACTTTGTTTGACCTTGTTGAGCTTAGGATAAATCACTTGGACCTTTCAAGGTTGATTTGAGGTGATTTTGAAGTTTGACCTTTCTTTTATTTTTAATTCAAGTTTATTTTAAATATTAAAAATGCCAAAAGTATTTTGCTTATTGTTTGATCTCCAATCTTCATCCTATTTCTGGTTTCTCATTGTTTGACTTTGACTCTCAAGGTCATTTGGTCAATACACATGGATTGGTACATTTTATTTCACCTTATGCACTTTATTCTTTCCATTTCCTTTTCCATTATTCATCTCCTTCTTCTTCTTCTTTTTTCCTTTTTTGATCAATGAGTTGAAGGTTGATAAGTTAGCATTGATTAGGGAGACTTAACCTTCCTTGATCCAAATCTAATTCATCTTGATCATTTGATCAAGTGAATGGCTTTGCATTAAGGATAGGTTGTTTCCTAAATCATGCAAAGGACTTAAACCAATACAAGATCAATTCTCTTTTCTTTTGGCATGGTAAGTTGTTGGAACTGGGTTCACTAATCAAGACTTCTAACTTGTGTTGTTGCCTACATTATTATTGACCGGCCTCAGATAGTTGTGACTTCTACATAAGTCCAATTATGATTGCTTAACATAGCGCTAAATTTGCCTTATGGCACACTAACTACTAACATTAACCATTAACCATTAACATTTACTTTTTGCACTTTACATTTATGCAATTTATCATTCTTGTACATATTATTTATTTGCTTTTTCCTTTGCTAATTGGAGCACATGTTTATGTTAATGCCATTTTCCTTTTGCTCACTTGAGTATATAATTATGTATATATCTTTTGTGCTTGTGTTTGTCTGTTTGTTGTGAACCAAATGCAAAGAATTGAACAAAATGGACTTAGACTTTATGACCTTCCCTATGCAAACTTGGAGTCAAAGAGCAACTAGGCATTGGGCCTTTAGAGTGCTATAAAAGTCAAAGAGCAACTAGGCATTGGGCCTTTAGAATGCTTAATATTGAAGATGAAATTGAAAGGACCATATTCTAAACTCCCTCTTGTCCATTCTTTGATTGTTAATAGAACCTTTTGATGTGTGTGTTTCTTTGTGCTAGGATTTCCAACTTAAGCCAAATTGAGGAACCATTACCATGAGCTCCTAAGAGAGAGAGATCCAAGATGCATTGAGGAACTTTCCAAGAGCTTCATTTGATTGTTGATTGCTTGAGTATATGCTTTTATGATTGCTTATTCCAAAGGATGGGAGATACTTGGATCATCAATATGATCTCAAGAGAGGAACTCCTTTTGTGGTTTTGACTCTTTCCTTCACCTCTTGTATGCTTAGGCTCTTACCCTTTCTTCTTCTTCCCTCCACTCTAACCCAAGCCAAAACTTGTGTGCAAACATTTAACCTTTGTTTTCAAACATTAGAAACCTAAGCCTTATGCTTTTGATTTACAAATCTTCTTTTCATAACACTTATTTTGAATTGAACTTCTAAGTCAACTTTGACCATTTTGTACATACTTTTCATTGGTAAATATAACCCATTCAAATACTTTTGTGGTTTCAATGGCCACTTCCTTAATCAAAATTTTTCATAACCTTTAGCTATTAGGTTTGAGTTATCCTTGAGGTAGATGTAATACTCACCTATATCCTTAGTGATGGGCAATGAGTCTTCCATGCTTATTATAGGGTTAACCCCTCACTAGCATGTTGAAGCTATCCTCACATGGTGGATTTGTGGTTTGGTTGAGTTTTCTCCCTTGGATATCGAAAGACCTTAAGGCTTTTGGACCAATCAATTCACCAAATCCTTTTGAGATTTTTACCCCGAACTACGAGGTTTTGATCCTAATCTTTTAAAGATGGTACGTAGGCAATGGGTTTATCCATCCAAACACAAAATATAAATAAACTTGTACATTCTCTTCTCATCTCTTCAATCATGTTTGCACAAATAAATTTTCACAAAACACCAACCTTACAACAAATATGAAAAGGGCTCCCAAGGAGTACCTAGGATGTTTTGGGTGCCTAACACCTTCCCATTGCATAACCAACCCCCTTACCTAGATCTCTGACATTTTTACTAGTTTTTGATTTGATAAAACTTTTAGGTTTTTGTTCGCTTTCTAACCATTCCTTTGGATAAATAGAAGTGCGGTGGCGACTCGAATTGTATGGTTTACCTTGGATTTAATCAATATCTCTAATGGTAACGAATACCCCGCTACAGAAAAGTGGCGACTCTGCTGGGGATCATATTTGCCTAGTGGGTTTTGCCTACTTTTCATATTTTGTTGTATTGTATTATTATTTGTGACATATTTTTTTTGCAATTTGGGATTACTGTATTGTATGTAATGATTGAATTGCTTGAATATTAATTCCTTGTATGCTTGGTGATCTTTGTGAGATGAGTTCTATACCCGAACTCGAGTGCACTTAGGATAAGAGAATGACATAGTCTTGTTGACTTGTGTGGAGTTATTTCTTAGCAAGTTGACTTGCAAGTCCATTCACTTGGTGGAGGTCATGTTGGGATCAATAATGTCACACAAGTAGTTGTGGTTAGACATTACTCTTTCCAATATAGACCTTAGAAGCCAAGGACCTTAGTTTACCAAGCCCATCTTGGCCTATTCTTAGGATGTAGTGCGAAAGTCGTTCAAGTGTAAGATTTGATACGATTGTTACACGATACTACACTCATAAGAGTCTCTCTTGAGAATATTTTTGGAATACGAGTAGTCGTTTCTCCGATAATATCCGAAAGATGGGATGATGACTATGGGAACCTCTTGTAGAACATGTTTGGCAAGTTAAACCCTAGTACACTCCCTTTGGGTGGTTCTTAACCAAGACTCCATGCTCGTGACTTGCAACAAACCCTTGATTCATGGTTGATCCGTTCATATATCCTTAATATCAATGGAACTTGGGTGTTGATAAGGTGTAAATCATAATCCACCAAAATGGATGATTGATATTAAGGATAATATGATCCATCCCATGACCTTTGTTTGGTGTGCTTTGCTTGATCCTTGAGTGTGATTGTTGCATTCATGGATTCATGCACCCATTTACATCCATATCATCAATAATAAGAAAAAACTTCAAGGAACTTAAGAGGTCTATTTGCAAATTTTCAGACATGGAAAGACAAAGAAGGAATACAAAGAAGTACAGTTTCAGACAACTAGATTTGAAAGAGCTAAGGAATTTGACATCCTATGTATTAGATCCCTTGGGTTTCAAGGCTCGTTTTGGGAAGCTGCTTCCTCTTCTGACTACTCAGGTGGATGAAGGGTTGATGAGTGTATTAGTGTAGTTTTATGACCCGTTGTACCGTTGCTTCACATTTCCGGATTTTCAGCTTTTGCCCACGCCTGAGGAGTATACTTATCTTGTGGGTATACCAATTCTAGACCAGTTGCCGTTCAGTGGCTTGGAAAGTATTCCCACTTCTCAAGAGATAGCTGACATGTTGCATATAGATGAATCTCTGGTTGGTGCTCATATGACTACCAAAGGTGGAATTCAAGGTCTCCCTTCTGAGTTCCTCATTGCTCAAGCTACTATGTATAGGAAGGCCATGAGTGAGGACGCCTTTGAGGCCATATTTGTACTTCTCATCTATGGGTTAGTGTTGTTCCCCAACATCAACAAGTTTGTGGATGTGAATGCTATTAGGATCTTCTCTTCTCTTAATCCCGTTCCGACTCTGTTGGGTGACACTTATTTTTCTTTGCATATGAGGAATACGAAGGGTGGTGGTGCCATTGTGTTGTTTGCCTCTGTTGTATAAGTGGTTTATTTCTCACTTACCGCAGACGGTCACCTTCAAGGAGAACAAGGGATGTCTACGGTGGTCTACAAGACTTATGTCTCTCACTAATGATGATATCTCTTGGTACAACCGCATGTATGATGGTGTGTTGATTATCGACTCTTGTGGTGAATTCTCAAATGTACCTCTTCTCGGTACATGTGGTGGGATTAACTACAACCCTGTTTTGGCACGTCGTCAGCTTGGGTTCCCCCTAAAGGATAAACCCAATAACATTCTGTTAGAAGGTGTGTTCTTTCAGGAGGGTAAAGATCCCCAAGGCTTGAAAGCTAGGATGGTTCGCGCTTAGCGCAAGATTCATAAAAGAGGGAGGAATGAGTTGGGTCCTCAGAACTGTGTTGCTTTGGAGCCTTACATTGCTTGGGTTAGGAAGAGAGCGTTTGAGTATCTCATGCCTTACGAGTATCCAAGACCTACACCTTTGGTTATGGTTGGGCCTTCAACCCTCCCTAACCAAGGAGTAGAGGAGTTGAGAGACGAAGACTGTTCACGCGCCTGGATCCGCGAACGAGAAGAATTGCTTCAGCAGATCAAGGAAAAGGATGCTTTGATTGAGTTCCTCGAGCATCAGGTTATTGATGATCCTAATGATGCATGGACTTCTCTACTTCCTCAGTCTTCCAAGTTCTGAAAGAGGAAGTACGATCGACTCGCCAAGGAGAAGGCAGATATGGAGGTAGCCTATGAGGAGGAGGTGAAGAGGCTTCGTGCATCTTATCTTCCTGTGTCCCGAGCTTTAGATGATTGTTTCTAGGGATCCATAGGATGATTATTTTCCTTTTCTCTTGTATGTGGTTACCAATGTTGTACTTCTTTGATGTAAAACTTTTTTCCAGATATTAGTGACAATATACTTTCATATATGATAAGTATTTAATATTTCCAAAATTTATAAATAGAACCCTAAAGTTCCTTTGAAATAAAAATAAATCATGTGCACAAGCATTGCATGCATCATGTGCATAAGTAGGTTTTGTTCCCGGTTTCCCGTTCTATGGTCTAACTTTGTGTTCTTCATTTATTTCAAAGACAAGCTGACTCACCGGTACTACACCAAAGCCAATTCTTCAAGATTGATGGCTCATCTAGAACAAGAGAACCGCGAGCTGAAAGAGGAAGTAGCCAGATTGACTGCCTTGATGGAGTCATTCTTGGCCGCTTAGAGCCAATCTTCTCCAATGCCATCAACTCCTCCCCAGAGGACGGTCATTTCTGAGATCATAACTTCTACTGTGCCTGCCGTAATAGCTCATTTCGCACCATCTATGCCAGCCGGGTTCCCTTGGGGAATGCCCGCCAACTTTGTGCCAGAGGGTTTCGCCCCTACTCTTGCTTCTCTACCGGCATCTAGCCCGGTCCTGTCTGTGCCACCTCCCGTTGTGCACACGTTACCAAGGGTCGAAGATACCATCTACCACTCTGAGCCATCTGAGGGCCCAGACGTTTATGAAAAGATGGATGATATGAAGGACCGATTCCTTGAGCTTCGCAAGGAACTGAAGATTTTGAGGGGGAAAGACCTCTTTGGTAAAAGTGTCGTTGAGTTATGCCTTGTGCCCAACGTGAAGATCCCTATTAAATTCAAAGTGCCTGACTTTGAGAAGTATAAGGGAAACACATGCCCTCTCAGCCATCTTGTGATGTATGCTCGCAAGATGTCAACGCAAACTGACAACGACCAACTGCTCATCCATTACTTCCAGGACAGTCTGTCTGGTGCCGCTCTCAGATGGTACATGGGTTTGGAGAGTTCGAACATCCGCTCTTTCAACGATCTTGGCGAGGCCTTTGTCAAGCAATATAAATATAATGTGGATATGGCTCCTGATAGGGACCAACTGAGAGCAATGTCACAGCAGGATAAGGAGACCTTCAAAGAGTACGCCCAGAGGTGGCGCGAATTGGCATCTCAGATAGTGCCTCCCCTTGAGGAGAAAGAGATGACCAAGATCTTCTTGAAGACCTTGAGCCCGTTTTACTACGAGAGGATGATAACCAGTGTTCCCTCAGACTTCACCGAGATGGTGAATATGGGAATGAGATTGGAAGAGGGGGTCCGTGAAGGACGCTTAACCCGAGACGAAGGCTCTTCAGCAAAGAGATATGGAAGCTTTGCAAAGAAGAAGGAGGGAGAGGCACATGTTGTGTCTTCCCCTATCAAGAGAAGACCCTCTGTGAAGAGGAAGATTGCTCGTCCCATCCATAATCAGCATCCGGTGGCTTATATAGCACCTGTTTTCAGGGAAGCTCAACATTATCAGCAACCGCAAACTCAACAATATCAACAACAACAACGTCCACAACAGCAGGTCTACCAGCCTCAAAATAACAACAATAATACCAGCACCAGCTATGAGAGGAAGATGGTCACCTTTGACCCAATTCCGATGACTTATGCTGAACTCTATCCATCGTTGATCGATAGAAAGTTGATCACGCCGCGAGACCCTCCCGCTGTACCTGCCAATCCCTAGTGGTGGTACAAGCCTGAACTTCATTGTGTGTATCATTCCGGTGCTCCCGGACACGACATAGAGAACTGTTATCCCTTGAAGACCAAGGTGCAAGACCTTGTGAGAAGTGGGATTTTGTTTTTCGAGGACGTAGGTCTGAATGTGAAGAAGAACCCATTGCCCGAGCATGGGAAGTCTGTCAATATGGTCCAGGGCTGCCCTGGCAAGTACAAGGTGAAATATGTCAGTCATATCCAACAGTCTCTGGTTGAGATGCATAGATTGTTGTGTGACTACAACCATTATGAGCATGACCACGATAGATGTCGAGTATGCTCTGTCAATCAGAGAGGTTGTCGCCAAGTGCGCAGAGATGTTCAAGAAATGTTGGATGAGGGAGTCGTTAAGATCCTTTAGAATAGAAATGTTGATGAAGATGAGCCCGAAGTTAATGTGATTTCTCCGGTATTTCGGATACCTGAGCCTGTTGTCATCAAGTATGATGGTAGCAAGCAAAAGGCTTCTCCTACTCTCGTCATCAAACCAGCCGGATCTGTACCGTACTCCTCTGAGAAAGCGGTTCCCTATCGCTACAACACTGTGGCAGTGGAAAATGGGAAAGAGGTGCCCTTGCCCTCCTCATTTGTTGTTAACATTGCTGATGTTAGTGGGTTGACCCGCAGTGGTCGTGTATTTTCAGTACCGTCAAAGCCTCAAGCTGATGTTCGAGGAAGTGTTGATGCTGATTTTGTTGAGCGCCCGATTGGGGATGCTGTGAGTACTCCGAATCCGGCACTTGTTGTTAAGTCCTCCTCTACGTTGAAAACTCCTGCTTCTGTTGGCCCGAGTGGCAATACGAAAGAAGACTTTGATGAGATGCTGAGGCTCATCAAGAGAAACGAGTACAACGTTGTAGACCAGCTTCTACAAACGCCATCCAAAATATTTGTGTTATCCCTGCTTTTGAATTCAGAACCACACCGAGAAGCTCTGCAGAAGGTGTTGGATGTGGCGTACGTGGATCACGATGTCACAATAGAACAATTCGACAGTATTGTTGCAAACATCACCGCTTGTAACAATTTAAGTTTCTGTGATGCTGATCTCCCCGAGGAGGGAAGAGACCACAACCTGGCTTTACACATATCTATGAGTTGCAAAGATGACGCCATATCCAATGTTCTGGTGGACACTGGGTCATCATTGAATGTTTTGCCAAAATCCACTCTTGCGAAGCTGTCATATCAAGGGCCTCCCATGAGGCAGAGTGGAGTAGTTGTGAAGGCTTTCGATGGGTCTCGTAAAACTGTGATTGGTGAGGTTGATCTCCCAGTCAAAATCGGACCAAGTAATTTCCAGATTACCTTCCAGGTTATGGACTTTCACCCATCGTATAGTTGTCTCTTAGGCAGACCATGGATTCACGAGGCGGGCGCCGTAACATCCACCTTACACCAAAAACTGAAGTTTGTGAAGAATAAGAAGCTGGTGGTGGTAGGGGGAGAAAAGGCTCTCCTGGTTAGCCATTTGTCTTCCTTCTCTTATATAGATGGTGAGGATGAAGTTGGAACTCCGTTCCAAGCTTTATCCATTGCTGAGCTTATTAAGAAAGGAACTTCTTCATTTGCTTCCTACAAAGATGCAAAGTTGGCCATTGAGCATGGCGCAACTGCAGGTTTAGGGCAAATGATTGAGTTAAAAGACAACAAGTCCCGGGCTGGCATAGGTTATTCTTCTGGAGTTTCCAATACGCAAGGGTTGTTCAAGAGTGGAGGTTTCATCCACACCAGTCAAGATGAGGAGGCTGCTGCCGTTTTGGAAGGGGACGAAGAGGATTCTGGCAACTTCGTCATCCCTGGGGGGATCTGCAATAATTGGGTCGCTGTGGATATTCCAACAGTTATCCATAAGTCAAAGTAATGTTCATTGTATTTAAAAACCCTTCTCCCATGCCAAAAGGAGAAGTGATGACATTGCTGGCGCATAAATACAGTGATATTTTCATTCAATAGATTCATGTTAAATGTTTATTTTTCCAATTATTTTCCCTTTTCGCTTTTGCATGAAATTGGTGATCACATAAAACCCTAAAAAAGGAATAAAATCAATCTTTTCATCTGCATAATGATTTGCCTTGTTTGAATTCTAAAGCTCTTTAAATCCAAAATCATTATGCAGGTTGATCAAACCCATTGGACATAATGATCCAACACCATCTCCCAACTTTGAATTCCCTGTATTTGAGGCGGAAGAAGATGATGTTGAAGAGATTCCTGACTAGATTACCCGTCTACTTGAGCATGAAGAGAAGATCATTCAGCCGCATCTTGAGAATCTGGAAACAGTCAACTTGGGGTCTGAGGATTGTGTGCGAGAAGTGAAGATTGTGGCACTCCTGGAAGAGTCTGTTAAGAAGGGGTTGATTGAGTTGCTACGAGAATATGTCGATGTCTTTTCCTGGTCATATGAAGACATGCCTGGTCTAGATACTGATATTGTGCAACACTTCCTACCTTTGAAGCCTGAGTGTGTGCCTGTGAAGCAGAAGCTTAGAAGAACTCATCCTGATATGGCAGTAAAGATCAAAGAAGAAGTTCAGAAACAAATTGATGCGGGGTTTCTGGTGACTTCTACATATCCTCAGTGGGTGGCCAATATTCTGCCCGTGCCTAAGAAAGATGAAAAAGTCCAAATGTGTGTGGACTATAGAGACTTGAATAAGGCCAGTCCGAAAGATGATTTTCCTCTACCACATTTTGATATGCTGGTAGATAATACGGCTAAATTCAAAGTCTTCTCATTTATGGATGGATTTTCCGGATATAATCAGATTAAGATGGCACCCGAGGATATGGAGAAAACAACATTCACCACACCTTAGGGAACATTCTGTTATCGAGTGATGCCCTTCGGTTTGAAGAACGCCGGAGCCACGTATCAACGAGCTATGACTACCTTGTTTCATGATATGATGCACAAGGAAATTGAGGTGTATGTTGATGATATGATCGCTAAATCAAGAACGGAAATTGAACATGTAGAGCACTTGTTGAAGCTTTTTCAGCGTTTGAGGAAGTACAAGCTTCGCCTGAATCCCAACAAGTGTACATTTGGAGTCCGTTCCGGTAAGTTATTGGGTTTTATTGTCAGTGAAAGAGGTATTGAGGTTGATCCTACAAAGGTCAAAGCAATACAAGAGATGCCTGCGCCCAGAACTGAGAAGCAAATCCGAGGTTTTCTTGGCTGTTTGAATTACATTTCCAGATTCATATCCCACATGACTGCCACATGTGCACCAATATTCAAGCTCCTCCAGAAAGATCAGTCTCATGATTGGACTGAGGATTGCCAAAAGGCTTTTGACAGCATTAAAGAGTATCTGTCTGAGCCTCCGATCCTGTCTCCGCCCGTGGAAGGAAGACCATTGATTATGTATCTGACTGTTCTTGAAGACTCGATGGGTTGTGTTCTCGGTCAGCAAGACGAATCAGGAAAGAAAGAGTACGCTATTTACTATTTGAGCAAGAAGTTCACTGATTGTGAGTCTCGATACTCAATGCTTGAGAAGACATGATGTGCTTTGGCTTGGGCTGCTAAGCGCTTACGCCAGTATATGCTAAATCATACGACTTGGTTGATATCCAGAATAGATCCAATCAAGTATATCTTCGAGAAGCCTGCTTTAACAGGGAGGATTTCCCGTTGGCAGATTTTGTTGTCCGAGTATGATATTGAGTATCGAGCTCAAAAGGCTATTAAAGGTAGTATCTTGGCTGATCACTTGGCGCATAAGCCGATTGAGGATTATCAGTCAGTTCAGTATGACTTCCCGGACGAGGAGATTCTGTATTTGAAAATGAAAGATTGCGATGAGCCTACGCTTGATGAAGGGCCATAGCCTGGTTGCCGGTGGAGTATGGTGTTTGATGGCGCTGTAAATCAGTACGGAAATGGTATTGGGGCAGTGATTATTACTCCTCATATTCCTTTTACAGCAAGGCTAACTTTCAAATGCACGAATAATATGGTAGAGTATGAGGCCTGTATTATGGGATTGGAAGAGTGCATTGATCTTAGGATCAAGCATCTTGATGTTTATGGTTATTCGGCCCTCGTTGTTAATCAGATTAAGGGTGAATGGGAAACGAATCTGCCTGGTCTCATCCCATATAGAGATTATGCGAGGAGGATTTCAACGTTCTTTACTGAAGTTGACTTCCATCATGTTCCTCGAGATGAGAATCGGATGGCGGATGCTCTTGCTACACTTGCTTCGATGATTATGGTAAGACTTTGGAATGAAGTTCCCAATATCACTGTGATGCGCTTGGACAGGCCAACTCATGTATTTGTAGTAGAGGAAGTGGATGATGATAAGCCATGGTACTATGACATCAAGTGTTTCCTTCAGAGCCAGATTTACCCACTTGGGGCATCTGTGAAAGATAGGAAGACTCTGAGGAGATTATCAGGAAGTTTCTACCTTAATGGTGATGTGTTTTACAAGAGAAATTTTGACATTGTGCTGCTCAGATGCGTGGATAGACACGAAGCAGACCTGTTAATGGATGAGGTCCATGAGGGTTCATTTGGTACTCATTCCAATGGACATGCCATGGCCAGAAAGATGATGAGAGCAGGTTACTATTAGTTGACAATGGAGTCTGACTGCTGCAAATATGTGAAGAAATGTCATAAGTGTCAGATTTATGCGGATAAGATTCATATTCCCCCGACACTTCTGAATGTAATTTCATCACCATGGCCCTTCTCCATGTGGGGAATCAACATGATTGGCATGATAGAGCCAAAAGCGTCCAATGGACACATATTCATCCTCGTAGCAATTGATTACTTCACCAAATGGATTGAAGCAGCATCATATGCCAATGTGACCAGGCAGGTGGTTGTGAAGTTTATCAAGAATCAACTCATATGCCGTTATGGTGTGCCAGACAAGATCATTACTGAAAATGGATCTAACCTGAACAACAAGATGATGAAAGAGCTGTGTAGTGAGTTCAAGATCGCACACCATAATTCTTCTCCTTACAGACCCAAGATGAATGGAGCTATTGAAGCTGCTAATAAGAATATCAAGAAGATTATCCAGAAGATGGTTGTCACGTATAAAGATTGGCATGAGATGCTGCCATTTGCTTTACATGGATATCGTACATCTGTCCGCACTTCGACAGGGGCAACCCCTTTCTCTCTCGTTTACAGCATGGAGGCTGTACTCCCAGTAGAGGTGGAGATCCCATCAATGAGAGTCTTGATGGAAGCCAAGTTGACTGATGCTGAATGGGTTCAGAGTCGTTATGACCAGCTGAATTTGATAGAAGAGAAGAGATTGACCGCCATATGCCACGGTCAATTATATCAGCAAAGAATGAAGAAAGCCTTTGATAAGAAGGTCAAGCCTCGTGTGTTCCGAGAAGGTGACCTTGTGCTCAAGAAAGTCTTGTCTTTCGCGCCCGATTCCAGGGGCAAGTGGACACTACGCCAAAAATGACTTTTAACAGCGCATCTTAGACAGCGCTTTTAAAAGAAAGCGCTGTCTAAGGTTAAAATTAAAATAAAACACGGAAAATGTTCCAAAAAAATAATGAAAGCGCTTTTAAATATAGACCTTAGTCAGCGCTTTTGATAAAGCGATGTCTAAAGTCTTTAAATTAAAAAAAAAATTAAAACCAAAAGCGCTTTCTAAGGGGGGGTTTAGAAAGCGCTTTTGGAAAGCACTGTCTAAGGCATACCTTAGAAAGCGCTTTCCACAAAAGCGCTGTCTAAGGTCTAATTAAAATAAAATTTCAGACTCCATTTCAATTTTCGTTCTCTGTTCTTTTGTTTTCCCTCCTGCGAACGTTGAAACCCTATCAGCGAAAACCATAACAGCGAACACAAATACACTTCCATTTTTCGGTTTCAATCATTGAACGTGTTTGAAGAATCGTACGTGTCTCGACATTTGGGTGTTGACTTCGTTTTTCGTTTCTACTGTTCTTCATTTCTTGCGGTATGTTCTTCAATATTTCTTCATTTCTTCGTTTCTACTGTATAATCTTGTAGAGAATGTTGAGAATGTTTATAATCTTGTTGAGAATGTTTATAATCTTGCGGTAGTTTACTAATGTTGAGAATGTGCATAATCTTGTTGACTGAATTTAGTGTATTATTCTTGTTGAAGTTGTTTTGATTCATAAAAACTGAGTTTAGAAGTTGACAATAGAAAAATGTTGATGTTTGTAAGGAAAACAATAAGGTACATTGTTGTTGTTATGTTTGATTAGAAAACTGAGTTCATAAGGTACATTGTTGTTGTTATGTTTGATAAGTAATAATGTTGATAATAGAAAAATGTTGATAATAGAATAATGTTGATAAGAGAAAAGTAATGGAAGAAAAAGTTTGATTCTTGTAATAGAAAAAATGAAAGTGATGAGGTAATTAAAGTTGTTATGTTTGATAAGTAATAATGTTGTAATAGAAAATTAAAGTTAGTTATAGAAAAATTAACGTGTTATAGGTATAGTTATAGGTATATTGTAATAGAAAAAGTTTGATTCTTGTAATATAAAAAATGAAAGTGATGAGGTAATTAAAGTTGGTATATTGGCGTATCGGATACGTTATTGAAGTTTATATTAACATTGGTTATGTATAGGTTTTTGAAGTTTAAAATGAATTGAACTTTATAATTGTTAGGATATTCAAAGATACTACCTTAGTTATGTATTTTCGTCTGGATTAATTGTTTACTTTAATAAGTAGGAAAACCATGGATAAAACCTGGATCTGAGCCGATCGAATGACCAAAGAGTACGAGAGTGGGGTTGCGGAATTCGTTAAGTATGCTGTTCAACACGCTGAAAACCCCAGACGAATGCATTGTCCTTGCTTGCGTTGTTGTTATATTGGTAAGGTTGACGCACATGGATTGAAATCGCATTTGCTGAGGCATGGAATTGATCAAAGTTATCAGTGTTGGATATTTCATGGTGAGAAAATTAACGAGAATGTTGAATCGAGTGGAAAAAGTAATACGACCTATGCTTCATACGACAAAGACACGGAAACATACGATTGTGATCGAGTTGAAGAGATTGTAGAAGCACTGGAAGAAGATCTTCATGATTGTCCTGAAATGTTTGAGAGGATGGTAAGCGATGCAGAGAAACCGTTGTACAAAGGTTGCACTAAATTCTCAAGACTTTCTGCGGTATTAAAGTTGTACAACTTAAAGGCGGGCAATGGATGGTCGGATAAAAGTTTCACAGAGTTGTTGGCCCTTATGAGAGAAATGCTACCGGATGATAATGTTCTTCCTAATCGAACCTATGAGGCAAAAAAAATGTTGTGCTCTATTGGCATGAGCTATGATAAGATACATGCTTGTCCTAACGATTGCATTTTGTTTCGTAACGAATATGCAATGTTAACTGAGTGCCCTAAATGCGGTTTGTCTCGATATAAGAAAAGATTATCTCCCGCAAAAGTCTTATGGTATTTTCCGATAATTCCGAGATTTAGGCGCATGTTTCGTAGTGAAACCGATGCAAGACATCTTACTTGGCATGCAGATGAAAGAATTATTGATGGAAAGTATCGGCATCCGGCTGATTCACCACAGTGGTCGAAGATTGATAATGATTATCCTGAGTTTGGATCAGAAGCAAGAAACCTTCGATTGGCATTATCTACTGATGGAATGAACCCACATGGTCTTCAAAGTATCTCCCATACCACATGGCCTGTGATTCTTATGATTTATAACCTACCTCCGTGGCTATGTATGAAGCGTAAGTACATGATGTTATCTATGTTAATCTCTGGGCCTAAACAACCAGGGAATGACATAGACGTATACTTGACACCTCTGATAGAAGATTTAAAGATTTTGTGGGAGAACGGTGTGGAGGTTTATGATGGATATAGGAAATAAAGTTTCAATTTGAGGGCGATGTTGTTTGGCACAATTAATGATTTTCCAGCATACGGGAATCTATCTGGGTATAGCATTAAAGGTCAACGTGCGTGTCCTGTTTGTGAAGACGGAACCGATACGATTCGATTGGAACTTTTCCAGAAGAATGTGTTTCTCGGTCATCGTGGATTCTTACATTCTAAACATCACTACCGTGGGTGGAGAAAAGCATTAAATGGAGACACCAAACATCGTAGAGCTCCACCCGCATTGTCAGGTGAACAAGTTTTTGAAAAGGTGAAAGATGTGCGTACTGAGTTTGGCAAGCCTTTTGCACATAAGATTGTGAAAGGTGGGTGGAAGAAAAGGTCGATATTTTTTGAATTGCCATATTGGAAGTCTTTGTACGTGAGACATTTTCTCGATGTTATGCATATTGAAAAAAACGTATTTGAAAGTGTTATCGGTACATTACTCAATATAAAAGGCAAGTCTAAGGATGACCTTAAAGCAAGGGAGGACATGTTAAAAATGGGAATGAGAACTGAATTAGCACCCGTGAAGAAAGGAAGACGAACATATCTACCACCTGCTGCTTTTACTTTATCTAGAAAGGAGAAATTTTTTTTGTGTAAGTCTCTGAGTGAAGTTAAGGTTCCAGAAGGATACTCATCTGATATCAGAAGACTTGTTTCTATGAAAGACCTCAAGTTGAAGAATTTGAAGACACATGATTGCCATGTTATAATGGAACATTTTCTACCGATAGGTATACGTTCTATTTTGCCAGAAAAAGTAAGAAGTGCCATAACTAAATTGTGTTTTTTCTTTAGGTCAATTTGTAGTAAGGTGATTGATCCCGAGATCTTACCAACACTACAAAAAGAGATTGTAATTACCTTGTGTGAGCTTGAAATGTATTTTCCTCCGTCTTTTTTTGACATAATAGTTCATTTAGTTGTTCATCTTGTGAAAGAGACACAGTTGTGTGGACCAGCTTATATGAGATGGATGTACCCTGCTGAACGATATATGAAAATATTAAAAGGGTACGTGAAATCCCGAAGTCGACCAGAGGGTTGTATTGTTGAACGATACATTGTTGAAGAAGCTGTTGAGTTTTGTACTGAATATTTGTCTAACGTTCAATCGATTGGACTCCCCAGAGCTCAGATTTTCGACAAAATGGAAGGTAAAAAATTAATTGGGAATAAAATTGTGACAATATCAAGGGATGAACGGGATCAAGTTCATTTGTATGTTCTGCACAATAATAATGAGGTTGAGCCATATGTTGAAATGCCCAAGGATGTACTCCGAAGGTTAAATCCGAACAGAAATGAAAATTGGATAGTTATAGAGCACAATCAAAGTTTCATACAATGGTTGAAGGATCATATTTATTTGAAGCGCTCTTCAGATCCTTCTTCGGTAACAGAAAGGTTGAGATGTTTGGCATATGGTCCAAGTTTGCATGTGTTTTCTCATAGCGCATATTCAATTAATGGATACACATTTTATACCAAAGAACAAGATGATAAGAGTACTATGCAAAATAGTGGTGTCACCGTGCTAGCTGAAGCAATGCATATATCAAGTATGAAGGACTTAAACCCCAAATATGCAAATTTGTCATATTTTGGAGTTATTGAGCACATTTGGGTGTTTGATTACGAGAAGTTTCAGATTCCCATCTTTGGTTGCAAGTGGGTGAATAGTAGTGGCATACGAATGGATAAGTCTGGATTTTTGCAACTTGATCTTACTAGGGTGGGGTACAAAGATGAACCTTTTATTCTAGCATCTCAAGCTAAACAAGTGTTCTATGTGAATGACCCGAAGAGTACAAAATGGTCTATAGTGCTTTTCTCTAACAAAGTGACTGATGATAGCGGTGTCGATCAATGTGATATTGATGTTGAGAATGAGTCATGCATTAGACGGAATGAGTTGAATAGAAATGATGAAGTTGAGGATCTTATACCGGATGAGTCATATATAAGAAACGATCATAATGAGGGAATTTGGATCAATTCATCCGTACGCATTGCTAAGAAACAAGTGATTAATATTCCAACAAAGAAAAGAAAGAGATGTTAGTGACTTAGGTAAATTATCCATGGTTTCTTTATTTTTTTTTTCAATTGTTTTGATTATAAGTTATATGTGATAATGCATGATTTCATTATATTTTTGTTTTCAATTGCTTTGATTATAAGTTATATCTGATAATGCATGATTTCTTTATTTTTTTGTTTTCAATTGCTTTGATTATAAGTTATATCTGATAATGCATGATTTCGTTATATTTTTGTTTTCAATTGCTTTGATTATAAGTTATATCTGATAATGCATGATTTCTTTATTTTTTTGTTTTCAATTGCTTTGATTATAAGTTATATTTGATATATGATGGTTTCCTTGGTTTATTACAGGTTAGACATGGTTGATGACCAACATGAGGAAGTTAGTAAAAAAGTATCCGCGGAAGAAGAAATTCGAAGAGGCATCACAGTAATGAGAAGGGTGGTCCAAGGAAGATCTCGAGGCATCATACTAGATGTCTATTGGAACAACCAGGGACAGCTTATAGAACCTAATGGGCATACCTTAACTAGTTTTATCGGTGCACTAGTAAGGAATGAAATTCCCATTACATGTGATGATTGGAGAAACAAAGAGCTGAATGAGTCCAAAGAAAAAATTTGGAGTGAGATAAAGGTATAATCATTTGGCCCTTAATTATACGGTATCAATTATGTTTTTTCAATTACCGATACTAACTATCAATCTGTATGTTTTTCTTAGCGATGTTTTAACATCGAAGAAGAAAGAAGAGGTTTTTGTATGAAATTGGCCGGAAAGCTTCTAAGAGGGTTTCAGACATTTTTATCATCCAAGTTCCTTAAGGACGCGGATGGTAATTTTGTGGATGCGGAGCTTCCTAAAAAATATGAAAGTTTGATATCGGCTGAAGAATGGGAAGCTTTCAAATCCAAAAGACAAGACCCGGTTTTTCAAAGAATAAGTGCTACAAATCGGGAAAGAGCATCAAGTCCCGCATATCCGTACCGAAAAGGACGTGTCGGATATGGACGCTTAGAACAATCCATGGTAAGTATTTATAAATTGCGATAACAAATTTGTTCATCATATATTAGTTTTATCTGATCAAATTGTATGACTTAATGTGTAGCTGCAGAAGGAGGAAAGTTCAGAAACATCTCTTCCTGCACATGTTTTGTGGAAGGAAGCCCGTGTGGGCAAATCTGGAGTTCCTCAAGAAGAAGTTTTACACGTATACCAGAAATGTGTAAGTATAACATTTTTTCATTAATTGAATAACATTTTTATACACAAATATTTGACAAGTATACGGTATTCATCTGATTTTTCAGGTTGAGCTATCTCAGTCTTTATCTCCCGATGATACTAAGGGCATACTTAGTCGGGCATTAGATGTCCCTGAGTATTCTGGTCGGGTGAGGGGTAAGGGATTTGGAGTCACTCCGACCTCCCTGAGTATTAAAAAAGGAAAGGCTCCTAGTAATCGGGAGCTTCATGCAAGATTGGAAGCCATGCAAGCTGAGCTTGATGCATTGAGGAGAGAAAGAGAGGCTAGCGCCTCAACAGTATACAGAGATGCTTCGGACAAAGACAGTATCAACTGTACCTTTCAGCCGAACATTCCAGAGGTAATTACATATAATTGTCTTAAATTGAACTATTTGCTTAAATTATGTATTTGACATATATACACATTAACGATAATGCAAATCAAAAGATAATGCGATTCCACGGCATACCAAGTCCACGGTTTCAAGAAAAGAGGTAATATACAATTATATGACATATATTCATGGAAGTTGTTACATTCTTAATTTGATCTAACTATTTATATGACATGTAGCTTCAAGAAAATGAGGTTAGCAATGCCTCCGCACAACAAAAAAAGGAGGTTAGCAACGCCTCCGCACGGGTAAAAAGTTCTGGTGCTAAGAAGACCGTAGCTAGGAAAAAACCTACCACCAAGTATAGGTCGTGCCTCAGGACATTTCTAGAGATGACCGATATACCGACCGGAGGTGTTCGGACTGTACATATGGAGGTAGGGATTTTCGGCTTTGATTACGACCAAATGATTGGTAATGAAGACTTCATGCAAGTTTTTAGTCATGAAGAAATCGGCGTCACCGTTGTCAATACATATATTAGGTAAATCCGGTCTACTTTGTTTTATTAATTAAACAACTTATGTTAATGATGTTTACTTTATGTTAATCCGGTTTACTTTATGTTTCAAAAGAGGTGTTAATGATGTTTTTATATTAGGTTTTTGTATGACAAATTGATGCGCCCCAATGGTTTGGACATGTCATTCGGATTCTTAGCACCCGCGACCGTCAACTTAGGTTTAATCTTAAGTAGACCGGATACCGTGACGGAGTACGTTCTTCGGATCCTCATGGACAATAAAGATGCGGAGAAGTTGTTTTTTATACCGTTTAATACCGGGTTAGCATTTCATTCTAAATTCATCTATTATAATTATTTTCCAAGTTACCATCTAACATTTGCCTAATCATTACAGTGGACATTGGTTGTTGCTCGCAATCAATCCTATCCGAGAAATTGTGTATTATCTTGACTCGTTAGGAAATGATTGGACAACATACCCGGATATGAAGGTCCTAATTGACACGTAAGTGAGAATGTTCAAATTTTTTCTTAGTTTATGTGAATTGTTCTAATTGCTTCATTTTTATTTTATTAGCGTCCTACAAGCTTTTCGGGCCCAACGAGATATCCAAACCTCAAGGAGGAGCGCCAACTCCATTACATGGATTAAAGTGGCGGTATATTTTTAATTACCACATTTTTTATTATATTAGTGATGACACTTGATAAAACTTAGGATTTATAATCCATATTTTTTTTTTCATATGTAGTGTCCTCAACAACGTAATCAAATAGATTGCGGGTATTTCATGTTGAGGTTTATGCGAGATACTCTTGCTTTGGGCCGATTAAAGATTCCCACCGATGTATGTATTTCTAACTTATGAGTTATTTTTATATTTACACATATCTCATATAATTAAATAGTTGGAATTAATTCAAAATATGTTATATTATTATGTAGTACTTTGAGGAATTCAAGTGTGCATTTTATACAAAGGATCAAGTGGACGAAATCAAAGAGGAGTGGTGTCAATTCATGATAGAGCTCAATGTTTGTTCATAAATTTGTGTAATTAATGTGTACATTTGTAGTATATGTAATGACTTGTAAATGTGTACATAAATTTGTATATATTTTGATACATTTAAGGCAAAATTGGTTTGAATTGGTATATATATATATATTTGTTAGCCAAAAATTGGTAGAAAAAAGACCAAAATGGCATATATAAAATGTGATAATTGTCTGTCAAAATCTGGTTGAAAACAGGTAGAAATTCTGGTTTATAAACCTGGAAAAAATGTGGTTTAAAACAAAAGCTTCAAAAATTTTCGTATACCTTAGACAGCGCTTTTGTAAAAAGCGCTGTCTAAGGGGGGATTAGAAAGCGCTTTAGGCAAAAGCGCTGTCTAAGGGGGGGGGGGGGGGGGGGGGGGGGGGGGGGGGGGGGCTTAGACAGCGCTTTTTGAAAAGCGCTGTCTAAGGTATACCTAAAAAAATTAAAATTGGAGGGTCTTAGAAAGCGCTTTTGGCCAAAGCGCTGTCTAAGGGGGTGGGGCTTAGACAACGCTTTTCAAAAGCGCTGTCTAAGGTATACCTAAAAAATTTAAAATAAGAGGGTCTTATAAAGCGCTTTTGGCCAAAGCGTTGTCTAAGGGGGGGGGGGGGCTTAGACAGCGCTTTTAAGATTTAAAAAAGCGTTGTCTAAACCTTTAGCAGCGGAGGTTTAGACAGCGCTTTAAAGCGCTGTCTAAGGCTAAAAAAAGTGCTGTCTAAGGTCTTGTTTGTTGTAGTGGGACTCCAAACTATAAAGGCCCATATGTTGTTAAGAGAGCCTTTTCAGGCGGTGCTTTGATACTCACAACTATGGATGGGGAGGATTTCACTCATCCTGTAAATTCAGATGCAGTCAAGAAATACTTCGCCTAAAAATAAAAACAGAATAGCTCGCTAAGTTGAAAACCCGAAAGGGTGGCTTAGGCAAAAATGAGCGTCTCGGTGGATTGAAAACCCGAAAGGGCGATCCAGGCAAAAGTTAGAGACATAAAAAAAATGAATATATATCCCGCTAGATTGAGTACCTCACCCTGGGGAAATCTAGGCAAAAATAGGGATTTGGCAAGTAACTGCATCCTGACAAGACTTTGTTCTACAACCGTCTTCCGTCAGAGATTCTCACTCATTCATCATCAACCAAAGTTTCAAATACATCGGATTCAGAGTTGGTGGAGAAATGGTCATTATGTTCAATGTAGCCCTTTCCCAATATACATCACCAATCTCAAATTTGTAAAGATCTATGGAGTCTTGCCATTTGCAGATTACCATTCCATCAAATAAATTTGAGCCTTCATCCAATTATTTGCACTCTTGTTTGTTTTTATTCAACAAATGTTTTGCATGATTTAATTGAAAAATATATCATTGTTTTAAATAATCAAACTTTTCATAACTTATTTTTAAACAAAGTGAACATTCACAATGACATAGGGATACTGGGAATGCCTACACTGCTCTCCCAAAGATGGTATGATCCCCAGCAGGGTAGACGTTTGCAGAATGTTTGGTAAAGATTATTCATCTTTGTTTCCTCAGCAGACGTGATTTCACTATTTGAGACAGTATTTGATTGGCCCTTGGAGACTTCTGATTTGGTGGTTATTCTCCACGAAGCCCCTTTGGATAACTTCCCCAGTAGAGTTGCTCCTATGTCGGAGTTCATCTATCCAACGACTTTGCCCCAGTAGGGACGACTGGCGCTCCTCCCCTGCAGAGATCTTTGCTATCCTGGCTTTCTCCCATGAGATGTAGTACCGGATGTTTGTGTACTTATTCGCAGGACTCATTGGTGTTAGAAACATTTGTTTGTCAGCATTCATCATACATTAACGATGCATGTGTACATATAACTTTCAAACATTCATATATTCATATTGCATTCTTTGCCATATATCTTTGTTTGCGATCCCCTGCTAGTTGGTAATACATTTCCCCAAGCAGATGTTTGTGTCTGATCTCTCCATATAGAGTCAGCCCCCTTAAGCAGAAAGTGTTTATCTTTCTTTCCATATTTCCGCACCGAGTTATATCCTCGTGGATGATGATTATTTTTGTTTCCTCCCAACACATATATTGGGATGGGAGTTCCCATTGAGATATATCCTCGCGGGGACGAGTCTTGATTCAGTCTGCCTCTTTAGTTTGATCCTAGATTGGCTTCTTGCGATTGTTTCCTGCGTTTCCCTGTGGTATAAATGAATAAATTGCTCAAAAATCAGTAATCATTCATCTTATCCCCGGTGGCGTCTGTGGTTTTCTACCCTTATACCGGTAGTTGCAAACCCTATGTTATCCCCGTGCAGAGTTAACCTTTTGTTCATCCTAATCGATGACGGTTACCCTTCCGTGGTTTTCTACCCAGTATCCGGTAGATGTAATCCCCTCCTTGACGGTTATCATTATCCAATATTCGGTATTGATAAGTCCTTCACCCCTGGTGGTTTATCTCTTGGATAATTGCTCTGATCAGGAAATTTATCCCCAGCAAGTCATCTTTCATATTCCGATTGCCGGTAATGGTTGTTGCTCCCCTTGAATGGTAATCATTTTATACCTAGTTTCGGTATCCCGATGCATTCCTTTGTCGGTTGATTTATCCTTTATTAACCCAGTAACCGGTTGTGGATAATCTTCCATGCGAGTATATTATCTACGTTCTGACGGTAATAGATAATATATCTCATGCACTCTTTGGTCAAAGCCTTTTGTTCTTCCCCAGTTGAGTAAGATTCGTACCCCTTTTTGGAATCGAATGTCCATCCCATAATCGAGTTTGCTTTTAGCCCTCTTTTGGATGATGAGTGTCTTGGGAATATTCCCCAATTCACGTTTTGGTTGGTCACCTATTATATACCCAGTAACCGGTATCCCTGGTGTTCCTTCCCTTCTGCTCCCTATTATGACTTTTGTCCCTTGCGGAGTCAAATTTTCCTGAGCTGAAGCGCACCTTTTTAGGTCTTCCTCAGATGAATTTTGGATGATTGATATCTCTCACCCTTATACCGGTCTTAGATATTCATTCTTCCCGAGCATGTTGTTCTCTCACCCTTATACCGGTGTTCGGATCACATGTCTCTTTGAGCTTATTACCCAGTAACCGGTAATACCTCATCTCCTTGTTTCCCCGGGAGAGCTCTGTTTGAATATTTCTCCCCAGCGCTGTCCCTTAGTGGATTTTCCCCACCTGAGTCCGGATTTTTATCCGAAGTATCCGTTGTGGATAATTTTTGCTATATTGGCATATTCCCCAATACATGCATCTTTGAGTCAGCTCGAGTCTTTCCACTGATCTATTTCACTGGATTTCTTTCGTACCCCTCAGCAAGTTTCAAGTCGTGACCTGTTCACGCGTCGTTATCCCTTTACTCCCGGGTAGAATCTCTGCCCCGTAAAGTGAATTATTCATAGGAATCCTCAGATTCCTTCTAATCTTTTCATTTGTGGACACATATCCCCACTGAGTGTAACCTTTTGCATACATACATTTGCATCATGAGGTCTCTTAGGGACCAAAATTCGTATCTTTGTTATTATTTAAGCCCATTCTACCTCGTCGAGACGAAGATTTTAACCTTCACTTCTCCGGCTAGAATGACCTCAAATAGGGGCATCTGTAAGATCCCTATTTTGACCCTAAGATCCCTCATGACATCATAACATTGCATTTGCATTGCCTCAAGGATCATAAGCATCTTGGCTCCTTACCTTTGGGTGGGATCTCCTCTTGTGAGTGGTTTGAGATCACCAAGCATGCTTGAATTGTATATCATTGCTTTTCTTATTTTGTTTATTAACCAAAAGCACAAAAAAAATATGTCATTAACATCTTTTGTTTGTAGCTTGAGCAATCACAAGGTCAAAAGCCTCTAGGAGATCATAAGTACAACGGTATGGCCAAGAGAAGATGAAAGCAAGCATGGTAATGGTTCAAAAAGCTCTCATCCATCAACTATGCCTCCCTAGCATCTCAATCCATCAATTTGATCAAAGCAAGTCAAAAGGTTTGAGGTTGGTTCCCCAAGGAAACCCTAATTCATCTGATCATCCACAATGCCTTGCTCTTGAAGCAACCTCAGCCCATGATCAAATACAATCAAGGGAAGTTCTTTAATTCATCATTTCATGCATATTTGAACTTACTTGAGTGTCCTCAATCATCAATTCATCAGGATATGAGTCATGGACTTGAGAAGTTGATCAATCAATCCATCTGACTATTTTGAAGTGCACTGAGACCTAACGTTTTATGTGTTGGTCAAATGGAGATGATCCCAAAAGCAAAAATGTTCTTAAGGGAAATATGAACAACTTTCATGTTCATCAAAAATTAATTTGAAGCTTGGAAGGTCATCTCCCATTCCAATATATCATAGGTCATTTTGACTGAAACCCTAATTTTGGGTCAACTTCCCAAGAACATAACTCATTCACATTTTATGATTTTGAGATGGGATCAAATGAATTGGAAATCTTATGATGTCTACTTCAAATTTTATGTTGAATAAAATTTCAAAATCTCAAAGGAAATACATGTGATAATGAAAAACATTATAGGTCACTTTGGACCAAATGCATTGAAAGTAAAAAAAGTCCAACTTCAAGTGCCCATAACTCTTTCATCAAAAATCCAAATGATTCAAAATTTAAGTCCATTTTGATTGTCTGGAAACGATCTACAACTTTGATGTTGGAGGTGTTTTCATTTGGGGCTTGCATCATCAAAACAGAAGGACTTGAACATTGGCCAAATTTGGAAACCTTGCCTTTGCATGTTTTGCACCTTACACTTTAAACTCAAAATTCACTAATTTCCACACTTCAAATGGATTTTTATCCAGCATAACATTTGTTCCTTACATCAAGACCTTTCCAACCATTACTCACATGCTCGTGTTTGGATTTGGCAAATGGCATTTTCGAAGAGGAGAAGTTTTAGGCATAATTGTGCATAACATGTTGGAATTCATTATACAAGCTTGTGCATTTCCAGTTACACGTCCATTTCAGTTCAATTATGTCTCAGATTGCATTTGGCATTGAATTTGGGCCTTTTCAATGATCATGCAAGCCCATGCAATGAAGCTCCATTTGCCATGCACACAGATTGAATCACACTTGCCTTGCCTCTCCATCTATAAATAAGAGCATCATTCCATTCAAATTGGATCCATGAATCAACCTGAAGTGCTGCAGAAATCAAAACCGAGTAACACCTAAAGGAACTATTTCATTTTCACTCAAATTTTTTTCAGATCTGAAATTCAACTACCTCTGGTTGAATTTCTAGATCTAAAGTTCCTAGACCTCTCTCTCATACTCCATTGATCTTCTGTTTGGCCAAAGGAAGCAAGCTCAAATCTCCAGAATTCAAAGGTGATCATCAACTGGTTTTCTCTTCGAAACTCACTATTCTTTGATCTATTTGCCTGGCCAATGTGTTTTCTGAAGTCCTCACTTGAGAGGCAAGCTAGTGGTAGCTTCAATTTTATGTTTTATTGAACTGCATTTTTTATACCTGAATCTTCCAGCTCAGATTTCTTACTCTATAGGAATTTTGAGTGTGATTCAAGGTTACAGGGGTGATGTACATCACCCTAGCTTCATTTTGATATATGGATCGTGTATTTTGGTTAAGCTTTTGAAACCTGCAAATGTCACCGGAATCTTCATGCTCACCGGAGAAGAAGGTGGCTCCGGTGACCGTCCCTTTGCCAGATGCATTGTGGACCATTGGATCTGATCTCCAGTTTATATCCCAGCCCTTGGATCTTTTGACTTTTAATAATGCCATGTGTTTCGCTGATGACTTTGGTATACCATGGAAGCGCGCATGTGGAGCGTCTGATCAGCCACGTCAATTAATGAGGCTTGATCAGACGCTCCTTGTTTTTTTGAATTTTCTATTTTCTGATTTAATTTCTTTTATTCCCATTATTTTCAAAAATTCATATCTTCTTCATTTTAAATCCAAAAAATATGGGACCAATTGCATTCTTCTCCAAATAGTTTCTAGTTTCTAATTTTGATTTTTAATATTTTTTATTTTGTCATTTGATATTTTTTTGTGAATTTTCTCTTTTCTGGTTATTTTTAATTTATTTTAAATAGTTTTCAGTATTCAAAAAATACAAAAATATTTTCCTAACCTATTTGAATGATGATGGATCTATGAAAAATATTTTCATCAATTTTTTAATTGATTTGAGATTTATTTGAGATTTTAGTTTAATTAGGTTATTTTTATTCATTTTTAATTGATTAAAAATAGTTTCTGACTTTTAAAAATGCTGAAACTTTTTGTCAAACTTTGTTTGACCTTGTTGAGCTTAGGATAAATCACTTGGACCTTTCAAGGTTGATTTAAGGTGATTTTGAAGTTTGACTTTTCTTTTATTTTTAATTCAAGTTTATTTTAAATATTAAAAATGCCAAAAATATTTTGCTTATTGTTTGATCTCCAATCTTCATCCTATTTCTGGTTTCTCATTGTTTGACTTTGACTTTTAATGTCATTTGGTCAATACACATGGATTGGTACATTTTATTTCACCTTATGCACTTTATTCTTTCCATTTCCTTTTCCATTATTCATCTTCTTCTTCTTCTTCTTCTTCTTTTTTCCTTTTTTGATCAATGAGTTGAAGGTTGATAAGTTAACATTGATTAGGGAGACTTAATCTTCCTTGATCCAAATCTAATTCATCTTGATCATTTGATCAAGTGAATGGCTTTGCATTAAGGATAGGTTGTTTCCTAAATCATGCAAAGGACTTAAACCAATACAAGATCAATTCTCTTTTCTTTTGGCATGGCAAGTTGTTGGAACTTGGTTCACTAATCAAGACTTCTAACTTGTGTTGTTGCCTACATTATTATTGACCGGCCTCAGATAGTTGTGACTTCTACATAAGTCCAATTACGATTGCTTAACTTAGCGCTAAATTTGCCTTATGGCACACTAACTACTAACATTAACCATTAACCATTAACATTTACTTTTTGCACTTTACATTTATGCAATTTATCATTATTGTACATATTATTTATTTGCTTTTTCCTTTGCTCATTGGAGCACATGTTTATGTTAATGCCATTTGCCTTTTGCTCACTTGAGTATATAATTGTGTATATATCTTTTGTGCTTGTGTTTGTCTGTTTGTTGTGAACCAAATGCAAAGAATTGGACAAAATGGACTTAGACTTAAGGACTTTCCCTATGCAAACTTGGAGTCAAAGAGCAACTAGGCATTGGGCCTTTAGAGTGCTATAAAAGTCAAAGAGCAACTAGGCATTAGGCCTTTAGAATGCTTAATATTGAAGATGACATTGAAAGGACCATATTCTAAACTCCCTCTTGTCCATTCTTTGATTGTTAATAGAACCTTTTGATGTGTGTGTTTCTTTGTGCTAGGATTTCCAACTTAAGCCAAATTGAGGAACCATTACCATGAGCTCCTAAGAGAGAGAGATCCAAGATGCATTGAGGAACTTTCCAAGAGCTTCATTTGATTGTTGATTGCTTGAGTATATGCTTTTGTGATTGCTTATTCCAAAGGATGGGAGATACTTGGATCATCAATATGATCTCAAGAGAGGAACTCCTTTTATGGTTTTGACTCTTTCCTTCACCTCTTGTATGCTTAGGATCTTAGCCTTTCTTCTTCTTCCCTCCACTCTAATCCAAGCCAAAACTTTTGTGCAAACATTTAACCTTTGTTTTCAAACATTAGAAACCTAAGCCTTATGCTTTTGATTTTCAAATCTTCTTTTCATAATACTTATTTTGAATTGAACTTCTAAGTCAACTTTGACCATTTTGTACATACTTTTCATTGGTAAATATAACCCATTCAAATACTTTTGTGCTTTCAATGGCCACTTCCTTAATCAAAAATTTTCATAACCTTTAGCTATTAGGTTTGAGTTATCCTTGAGGTAGATGTAATACTCACCTATATCCTTAGTTATGGGCAATGAGTCTTCCATGCTTATTATAGGGTTAACCCCTCACTAGCATGTTGAAGCTATCCTCACATGATGGATTTGTGGTTTGGTTGAGTTTTCTCCCTTGGATAACGAAAGACCTTAAGGCTTTTGGACCAATCAATTCACCAACTCCTTTTGAGATTTTTACCCCGAACTACGAGGTTTTGATCCTAATCTTTTAAAGATGGTACGTAGGCAATGGGTTTATCCATCAAAACACAAAATATAAATAAACTTGTACATACTCTTCTCATCTCTTCAATCATGTTTGCACAAATAAATTTTCACAAAACACCAACCTTACAACAAATACGAAAAGGGCTCTCTAGGAGTACCTAGAATGTTTTGGGTGCCTAACACCTTCCCATTGCATAACCAACCCCCTTACCCAGATCTCTGACATTTTTACTAGTTTTTGATTTGATAAAACTTTTAGGTTTTTGTTCGCTTTCTAACCATTCCTTTGGATAAATAGAAGTGCGGTGGCGACTCGACTTGTATGGTTTACCTTGGATTTAATCAATATCTCTAATGGTAACGAATACCCCGCTAGAGGCCTATATCTCATAATATGCCAAAATCACTTAAGTGTTTGGTACATTACCATATTTCATATTCTACTTAAGTACACCGTACCTTACGATGTTCTATAATTCACATAAGGAAACCGTACATTACAGTATTCCTTAACTACTCTATCTTTAATCAATCTGTCCTTTGTGTGTGACCCTATAGGTTTTCGCGGCGTTGGCAATTATATTAAATCACGTATTTAATATAATAAATAGTGAGCGGTATCTAGCAACACATTACTATTACCCAAGACACGAAAATGTCATGTGATCTGACAAGTCCTTCTGTGATAATAATTATGTGTATAATTTCCCTTTTGCCCTTATGTCTATATTGAACACAAGGCATAGACCGTGTCATCCTTGTCCAGTTCAATATTGGGCCCATAGACATTTATCCCGTTACGCAGGATGGGCAAATTCCATCTAGGTCACTCATGTCCCTTAGCATGCTTTGTGGGGTACCCATCAACTGTCTTTATGGTCATCCAGTTACGGACAACGTTTGATCAGCAATAAAGCACTCGACTCTACATCTAGGGTCCATAGTGGTTTCAGGTCGAAGAGTGGTATACACCATTATCACCATGAGAATAACTTATGACACTTTGCATAACATTCTATATAGTATTCTCATAGCGGGTCAATCTGGTATAAATATTACTCTTAATATTCATACCTATGCTTAAGACTTGATAACTCCTTATCCATAATCCATGAGATATGATCATCAGTCTATAAACATAATAGTCTTCATGCTTTAATGTTATCCCATTTCACAATGAAACTTGACTACGGATATTTTAAGAATAGTGTCCTTATATTTAGTGTGATATCATGATTAAGTCATACTTGATACACTAAACGGACTAGCTATTCTAGGGACTTTATTAAACAAACATAATAAAGAAAAAGCCTTTTATTATTAATAAATAATTCGATACAAGTACCAAAAGTATTGGCCTCTAGGGCTTACACCAACAATCTGCCACTAGCACTAGAGCCAATCAGGCATACCCCTAATGCCCATAGATCTAGTATGGCCATCATGCTTCTGCTGCGCAAGAGGCTTTGTCAGTGGGTCAGCAATATTGGTAAGTGTAGGTACTCTACATATTTTCACATCTCCTTTATCTATTATCTCTCGAATGAGGTGATAACGCCTAAGTATGTGTTTGGATCGTTGGTGAGATCTATGCTCCTTAGCTTGTGCGATAGCACCATTGTTATCACAATAGAGACCAATGGGATCCACAATGCTAGGAACTATGTCAAGTTCAGTAATGAACTTTTTGATCCAAACAACTTCCTTTGCTGTACTTGAGGAAGCAATATACTCGGCCTCGGTTGTAGAATCGGCAACTGTATCTTGCTTTGAACTTTTCCAGCTCACAGCGCCACCGTTCAAGCAAAACACATAACCAGATTGCGATCTAAAGTCATCCTTATCTATCTGGAAGCTAGAATCGGTGTATCCAATTACAGCCAACTCTTCATGACCTCCATATATCAAGAATGATTCCTTAGTTCTTCTCAAGTACATAAGGATATTCTTGACGGCTACCTAATGGGCATCACCAGGATCAGATTGGTACCTACTCGTTGCACTTAAAGCATACGAGAGATCTGGTCGAGTACATAACATGGCATACATGATAGATCCTATTGCAGATGCATATGGAATCTTATTCATGCGATCCATTTCTTCCTTAGTTGAAGGGGATTGTGTTTTTGATAGACATATGCCATGTTGCATAGGTATGAATCCTTTCTTGGAATCATTCATATTAAAGCGTCTCAGCACTTTGTCTATGTACGTACTCTGACTTAGGCCAAGCATTTTTTGTGATCTATCTCTATAGATTCTGATTCCTAATATATAGGTTGCTTCACCTAGGTCCTTCATAGAAAAGCATTTCCCCAACCAAGACTTTATTTGTTGCAGGGTATGGACATCATTTCCAATGAGTAATATGTCATCTACATATAATACCAGGAAAACGATCATGCTCCCACTAACCTTCTTATAGACACAAGGCTCATCTTCGTTCTTGATGAATCCATATTGTTTTACCGTTTCATCAAAACGAAGATTCCAGCTTCTGGAAGCTTGCTTCAATCCATAGATTGATCTTTATAACTTACATATCTTTTGGGCTTCTTCTGGTATGTCAAATCCTTCAGGCTGTGTCATGTACACATCCTCAAGAAGATTCCCATTAAGGAAAGCAGTTTTGACATCCATCTGCCATATTTCATAATCATGATATGCAGCGATAGCAAGTAAAATCCGAACAGATTTAAGCATTGCAACTGGTGAAAAGGTTTCATCATAGTCAACCCCATGAATTTGTTTATATCCTTTTGCAACCAGTCTTGCCTTATAGGTATGTACCTTACCATCCATGTTGGTCTTCTTTTTGGAGACCCACTTGCATCCTATAGGGTTAACTCCTACAGGAGGCTCTACCAAGGTCCAAACTTGGTTTGTGTACATGGAATCCATTTCAGATTTCATGGCTTCTAGCCACTTCTCAGACTCGGGACCAGTTATGGCCTCTTGGTAGGTCATAGGCTCATCTTGATCCATGAGTAATACATCATCTTGATCTGTTATGAGATATCCATATCTCTCAGGTAGGTGACGTATCCTGCTTGACCTACGCTGGTCTTGTTCTACTTGAGCAGGTTGTTCTTCCACAACTACTTGTGTTTCCTGCTCTAATTCCTCCATAGGTGTATCGATGCTTTGTGATTCTTGAATTTCTTCAAGCTCTAATTTCCTCCCACTGATTCCTTTGGAAATAAAATCCTTTTCTAGGAAAACTCCAGTTCGAGCGACAAACACTTTGCCCTCAGAAGGATTGTAGAAGTAGTATCCTCTTGTTTCTTTAGGATACCCCACAAATAAGCATTTGTCAGATTTGGGCTCAAGCTTAGTTGAAATTTGTCGTTTCACATAAACTTCACAACCCCAAATCTTCATATAAGACATATGTGATTTATTACCACTCCATATCTCATATGGTGTCTTCTCAACCTTTTTGGATGGAACACGGTTAAGTGTGTAAGCTGTTGTCAATAGTTCATGTCCCCAAAAGGAGTTTGGAAGATCGGCGTGACTCATCATGGATCGGACCATGTCTAACAAGGTTCGATTTCTTCTCTCAGATACACCATTCCATTGGGGTGTTCCAGGAGGAGTGAGTTGGGATAGGATCCCACACTCTTTCAGATGGTCATCAAACTCTAGGCTTAAATACTCACCACCTCGATCTGATCGAAGAGTTTTAATATTCTTACCTAGTTGGTTTTGTACTTCATTCTTGAATTCCTAGAACTTTTCAAAGGACTGTGATTTGTGTTTCATTAAATACACATAACCATATCTACTGAAATCATCAGTAAATGTGATGAAGTACTGAAAACCTTCTCTGGCTGGTATGTTCAGTGGTCCACATACATCAGTATGTATGAGGGCTAAAAGATCATTAGCTCTTTCACCTTTTCTTGTGAATGGAGACTTTGTCATCTTTCCAATTAAACAAGATCTGCATGTCTCATATGATTCATAATCAAAAGAGTCCAAGAGTCCATCTTTATGGAGTTTGGAAATGCGTTTCTCATTTATGTGGCCTAATCGACAATGCCAAAGGTAAGTTGGATTTAACTCATTAGGTTTCATCCTTTTAGTATTAATGTTATAAATAGGCATTTCAAGATCAAGGACATATAGTCCATTGTTCATTTGTGCAGTGGCATAAAATATATCATTCAAATAAATTGAGCAACAATTGTTCTTTATTATAAATGAAAAACCAAACTTGTCCAAACAAGAAACGAAAATAATATTCCTGCTAATTGCAAATAATAACAGTTCTATAACTGAATTATTAAACCACTAGGTAAAGTCAATACATAAGTTCCTAGGCTAAAGCAGCAATCTTTGCTCCATTGCCAACTCATAGGTCGACTTCACCTTTTGCCAAATCTCTACTCCTTTTTAGTCCCTGCACATTGGTACAAATGTGAGAACCGCATCCAGTATCTAATACCCATGATGCAGAAGTAGATAAATTAATTTCAATAACAAAAATACCTGAAGTTGAAGTCTCTACTCCATTCTTCTTATCTTCCAAGTACTTTGGGCAGTTTCTCTTCCAGTGTCCGGTCTTACCGCAATGGAAGCAGGTGCCCTCTTTTGCTATGCCTCCACTAGGCTTCAAAGAAACAACAATGGGTTTGGGTTTGGCAACTTCCTTACCTTTCCCTTTATCACCCTTCTTGGTGGGCCTTTTGTTCTGTCTCTTTCCATTTCCGATCATCAGAATGGACTTCCCTTTTGACTTCAGATTCTGCTCAGCTGTTCTTAACATGGCTAGCAGTTCAGGAAGAGATTTGTCCATATCATTCATATTGAAATTTAGGACAAATTGACTGAATCTATCTGGCAACGATTGCAAGATTAAATCAGTCGCAAGTTCCTTTCCGAGGGGAAAACCCAACCTCTCAAGGTTTTCCACATACCCAATCATCTTGAGCACATGGGGACCTACAGGGGCTCCCTCAGCTAACTTGCCTTGAAAAAGGGCTTTTGAAACTTCAAACCTTTCATGCCTTGCTTGCTCTTGATAGAGCATTTTAAGGTGTTCGATCATATCGAACGCTGCCATATTCTCATGTTTCTTTTGCAATTCTGAGTTCATGGTAGCTAGCATGAGACAAGCAGTTTCATTGGCATCATCGACATGCTTCTTATAAGCATCTCTTTCTGCCTTAGGTGCAGCACTAGGAGGTTCCTCTTCAGGAACAAGTTTCTCCAAGACATACAACTTTTTATCATGTTTGAGGACAATCCTCAGGTTTCGGTGCCAATCCAGAAAATTTGTCCCAGACAATTTTTCTTTGTCAAGGATTGATCGCAAGATGTTGTTAGAGGTGTTTGTTGTCATGCTAATCTACATAAGAATTAATGAAAATATAAGTATCATTGACATATTTAATTAGGCCTTTAATTAAATATGCTCCCACTATTTTACTCAAAACAAATGACCCTCATCATTTGATTCGGAAAATCCCGTTGGAAGATTTTCTAGTGGGTCGAGATCCATATTTCACTTCGTTCTAAGTCTGCGTAGGCGGATTACACAAAACTAGGTTATTTAGGTAGGAACTCCTTCCAATTGTATCTAATACAACTCTCAAATATTTTAGTTGGGTGAATAACTCCTTATTCCAATCCATCACATGGATAATTTCCAACTCTTGCTTCTAAACATATATAATCTTATTATAATTTGTTTAGTCAAGTTTGACCCATTGTTTTAACAATTGGATATTACAATTATCCCATCGCACCTTACTAATATAGAACATGCACCTCGCGTAGGCGAAACCTACATTATCCGATACTAGTCTTGATGAGTGTTAAAACTTGAAAGCATAAACTTAATATTTAATTTGAGGGGATTTGCAATTATTCTGATCTCACCGGCTTATTTATCATATAAATCGTCTCTCACATGCATCAACATACATACACATGCATCAACATACATATATAATGAAACAGTTATGGCCCCTAGCGCGATTGTTCTCCCAAGCCAATGAGAGAACCTAAGCAAACCTAATAACGATCTAAGCTTCTCCAAGCAAGATCTTCAAGGTTGTCCTCATTTGGCATTGACTTCTTTGCTTTCTTCATAACATTACATTACATAAAAGAAACTCGTTTTACATACGAGGGAGTGAGACGAGAAAAGAAGTTACATTGAGAGATTTAAGAGAGAGGCACGACACACAGGTCGTATTTTAAAACCCAAAACAAAATAAAGGAAAACTAAGGCCATAATTGATCACCACAAGACTATAATAATAAACACATTATTATTATTAATTTTAATTCTTTTAATTAATTAAAACCAAATTAAATCTCGACGACCAATCACATTACACGGAGCTAGCCGAACGGGTGAATTTTGCCTTGCGTTAACCGGTTAACCATATACATTAACCGGTTAACACTGTTTGAAAAATTGTTAGAAAATTTTCTTTCTGTCTTGCATTAACCGGTTTACCAAATATGTTAACCGGTTAACACTGTTTGGAAAAACTGTTAGGAAGCTGTAATCCGTCTCGCGTTAACCGGTTAACCATATGCGTTAACCGGTTAACACTGTTTGAAAATCTTTTAGAAAACAATATTCCGTCTTGCGTTAACCGGTTAACCATATGCGTTAACCGGTTAACACTGTTCGAAAAAGTGTTTAGAAAGCACAACTCTTGTGCAGTCACAACCCCAATCGCATAACTCTCTGACAACACAACCCTTGTGCCATCACTAACCCTGACGCACCAATTTCAGACCGTCAAACACATCTCGATTGTTGATTCAGTATGATTGATCAACACGTCATTGCTTCACCATACTAATGTCGGATCAAGAAGCAAACGACCATTCATCGCTCAAAGGAAAACAACCATTGAGTGTTTGAATGAACGAAATAAGAACACTATATCATATATAATGTATTTTGCATCAGGATTACTTATATCATATATATAACTTGATCGATCTCAATTTAATCTTTGATTCATTATGTCTTTAATCGTATTATTACAGAAAAAAACAGTTATCAGATTCATGGTTTCGTAAGTGGCTCTGATACCACTGAAGGAGAATTGCCATCCAAGGCGCAGCGGAATTTAAAAATTTCACCATTTAGTGATCCTTACGAATGGGCATGATCAGTGATAGAATCGTTACCTCTTATGGCGATCACGAACGTTGAACGATGACAACGCCTCTACTCAGTCCACACGAACGAATTCCTTCAATCTCAATGCTAGCTGCTACGAATGAAGGCTTTGAGTGAGAGAGAGAGAGAAACGAAATTGCAGGCAAGAGTGACAATGCTTCTACACAAAGGTTCTATTTATAGAACCACTTGTGAAGGCTGCAAGCTAAAAAAACCCACTCAAGTGTATCTGGCCCATATCTCATAATATGCCGAAATCACTTAAGTGTTTGGTACATTACCATATTTCATATTCTACTTAAGTACACCGTACCTTACGATGTTCTATAATTCACTTAAGGAAACCGTACATTACAATATTCCTTAATTACTCTATCTTTCATCAATCTGTCCTTTGTGTGTGACCCTATAGGTTTTCGCGGCGTTGGCAATTATATTAAATCACGTATTTAATATAATAAACAGTGAGCGGTATCTAGCAACACATCACTGCTATCCAAGACACGAAAATGTCATGTGATCTGACAAGTCCTTATGTGATAATAATTATGTGTATAATTACCCTTTTGCCCTTATGTCCATATTGAACACAAGGCATAGACCGTGTCATCCTTTTCCAGTTCAATATTGGGCCCATAGACATTTATCCCGTTACGCAGGATGGGCAAATTCCATCTAGGTCACTCATGTCCCTTAGCATGCTTCGTGGGGTACCCATCAACTGTCTTTATGGTCATCCAGTTACGGACAACGTTTGATCAGCAATAAAGCACTCGACTCTACATCTAGGGTCCATAGTGGTTTCAGGTCGAAGAGTGGTATACACCATTATCACCATAAGAATAACTTATGACACTTTGCATAACATTCTATATAGTATTCTCATAGCGGGTCAATCCGGTATAAATATTACTCTTAATATTCATACCTATGCTTAAGACTTGATAACTCCTTATCCATGATCCATGAGATATGATCATCAGTCTATAAACATAATAGTCTTCATGCTTTAATGTTATCTCATTTCATAATGAAGCTTGACTACAAATATTTTAAGAATAGTGTCCTTATGTTTAATTGATCTCATGATTAAGTCATACTTGATACATTAAACGGACTAGCTATTCTAGAGACTTTATTAAACAAACATAATAAAGAAAAAGCCTTTTATTATTAATAAATAATTCGATACAAGTACCAAAAGTATTGGCCTCTAGGGCTTACACCAACAGTCCACACGAATTTTTCATGAAATGGCAAATTGAATGCATCAAAAGCTTGCCTCAAGTATGAGGACTTTAGAGAACCACCAAAACACAAGAAAACTACATTGGATTAAGAGTTTTAGATCCAAACAGTTTGAGTTGATACCTTCAAATTGATGAGTTTCTGGACACGAATTCTTCAAGCTCTTTGCTCCTCTTTAATCTCTGAATGTAGGGGAGATAATTGGCTAAGGAATCTGGCTTTGAAACTCAGCTAACGTTACTGAATTTCAAACTCGAAAATCTGGAAAAAAGTTAGTGATTCCTTTGGTGAGGGTTATGATCTCAGTTCTGCAGCATGCGGGATCTCCAAAAGGTTGATAAATGAGGGAGATGAAGCCTCTATTTATAACTGAATGCAGCTGATCATCACACTTTACTCATGTGCATGGCATTTGAATTTTTGAGTGCATGGGCCTTTGTGGACGTGTGAGAGGCCCATGGATGGCTGAAGAAGCTTGCTGAGATCATGTGAAACGCATTTGGTCGTGCACATTGGATGGTAAATGCTTGCAAGTCAAGTTTCAACATAAAATATCAAGAATGCACCTAAATGAAAATAAATTCGAATCTCCCAAATGGTAGATCCCAAGGACTATTGTGAGTAATGGTTCGAAATCTCTTGAAATAAGGAAAAAAAGTCATGTTGGGTAAAAAATCATTTGGCATGTGAAAATTGATCAAAACTGGCTTGGAAAATTCAAGTATAAAACATATTCAAATCACTTTGAAAAAGTTAACCAAAAGTAAGCTTGATCAAACCCCTCTGTCCTCATGATACAAGCTTCATATGAAAATATATCCAACATCCAAGTTGTATACCTTTTAAATATGGTCAATATAGACTCAAAGTTTGCATCATTTGGATTTTCTATGACAAAGTTATGGGCATTTGAAGTTGGGTACTTTTTCAAATTCAATGAATTAGGTCCAAGATGACCTATAATGTTTTGCATTATCACATGTACTTATTTTAGGATTATGAAATTTTATCCAACATAAAATTTGAAGTAGACATATCAAGCTTTCCAATTCCTTTTGTCCCACCTCAAAATAAGAATTGGGAAAGTTATGGCCTTGGCAAGTTGACCCAAAATTAGGGTTTCAGTCAAAATGACCTATAATGTTTTGAAATGAATGATGACCTTCCAAGCTTCAAATGGATTTTTGATGATCATGAAAGTTGTTAGTATGGTTCTTAGGAGTATTTGTTCCTTTGGGGTCATCTTCATTTGACAAACACATCAAAAATTATATCTTATTGATCCTCATCTTAGTCAGATGACTTGACTGGTCAACTTTTCAAGGTCAAACTTCCAATCTTGATGAATAAATGATTGAGGGGCCTCAAATAGGCTCATATATGAATAAAACGATAAATGAAATAACTTACCTTGATTAAATTTGATCAGAGGTTGAGATTTCTTCATGGGCAAGGCATAGTCAAAACATAGTGAAATTAGGGTTTCCTTGGGAAACAATCTTCAAGCCCTTTGGGTTATCTTGATCAAATTGGAAAATTGAGATACTTGGGAGACATAGATGATGATTAGGAACTTTGTGGACCATTTTCATGCTTTTTCTCATCTTAATCTAGCCATTACATTGGGCTTAGGAGCCTCCTAGGAGCATTGCGGGGCACATGATCACTTGAGCTTCAAAACAAAAAGAGTTAGTGACATATTTTTGTGCTTTTGGTTAGTTATCAAATAAGAAAAGCAATAACATAGAATACAATCATTCTTGGTGATCTCAAACCACTCAAACAAATCCCAACCCTAGGGTTAAGGAGCCAAACATGCTATGATCCTTGAGGCAATGCACTTGTGCAATAAAATGATGCCATGAGGGATCTAAGGGTCAAAATTAGGGTCTTACAGATGCCCCTATTTAAGGTCATTCTAGCCGGAGATAGAATGAGCTTAAAATCTTCGTCTCGACGAGATAGAATGAGCTTAAATAATAGCAAAGAGACGAATTTTGGTCCCTAAGAGACCTCATGATGCGAATGTATGCAAAATAAAAATCTTCATGGTGAATAATTGCCACAAAGAAAAAGAAATCGGGAGAAACTGAAGATCCATAGGAGTAACATACTCACTAGGGAGACAGAGACTCTGGGGGAAATAAGGTAAAAAAATGCGTGAGCAGGTCACGACTTGGAAACTTGCTGGGAGACACGAAGGGATTCCACGAAAATAAATCGATGGAAAGACTCGAGCTAATGCAAAGATGCATGTATTGGGGAATATGCCAATACAGCAACTATCCACAAAGGATACATCGGATAAAAAATCCGGACTCAGACGGGGACGTCCACAAAGGACTCAGCTGAGGAAGAAACAATGAGAAATTACCCGTTACTGGGTAATAAACTCAAAGAGAGACATGTCATCAAAACACCGGTTACTGGGTGAGAGAACAACACGCTCAGGGAGAAAGAATATCCAAGACCGGTATAAGGGTGAAAGATATCAATCGTCTGAAACGTATGAGGAGGACCCAAAAGGCACATTCCAACTCAGGAAAATCTGACTCCACAAGGGACAAAAAGTCATAATAGGGAGCAGAAGGAAGGAACACTAGTGATACCGGTTACTGGGTATATAATAGGTGACCAACCAGACGTGAATTGGGAACACCCAAGACACTCATCATCCGAAAGAAGGGCTAAAAAAGCGAACTCGACTTACAGGATGGACATTCGATTCCACAAGGAAATACGAATCTTACTCGACTGAGGAAGAAAAAGACTTCAACTGAAGAGCGCATGAGATATATTATCTACTACCATTATATGGGTAAAAACATAGATAACATACTCACATGGAAGATTATCCGCAACCGGTTACTGGGTTAATAAGGATAAATCGACCAAAAAGAAAGGACATCGGGATACCGGTTATTGGGTATAAAATGATGACCAATCAGAAGGAGCAACAACCATTACCAAACAAGGGTAAATGAAAGATGACTCGCTAGAGACAAATTGCTTGACAAGAGCAATTATCCAAGAGATATATCACCGGTTACCGGGTGGTATACTAAAAAACGAAGGAATATCAATACCGATTACTGGGTATGGATAACCAACAAAGAGGGGATTACATCTACTGGTTACTGGGTAGAAAACCACAAAAATAGGACTTACAACTACCAGTTACTGGGTAGAAGGCCACAAAATCCGCTGGGGAAAGGATGAACAATTAATGGTTACTGAGCAATTGAACAAACTGAACCACAGGGAACTGCAGCGGATAACAAGAAATGAATCAATCTAGGAACAAACTAGAAAGACACAATCAAACAAAACTCAACCCGATGAGGATATAACTCAGGGGAGTAATTCCATCCCGATACACAACTGGGGAGGAAACTGAAACAATGATCATCCACAAGGACATAACTCAGTGGGGAAGGAAGAAGGAAAGATAGACACTTTTTGCCTATGGGGCTAACTCTATATGGAGAGATCGGTCACAAACATCTGCTTGGGGAAGAACATTTCACCAATAGCAGGAGATAATACGCAAAGATATATGGCAAAGAATGCATCATGAATATATGAATGATATGATTATGCTTGTATATGTATGATTTATGTATAATTAATGCTGACAAACAGACATATCTAACACAAACAAGTCCAAGAATTACGAACAGACACTCGGAAAACGTCTCGACAAGAAGGGCGAAGCCTACTGGAGAACTCAGTTTGGGAATAACCCGAGAAGGATGAAAATAAATCATCGCGTATATCAACCCTGTCCCAAAGCTACACTCGTTGAGGATACAAAGAAGAAGTATTTAGGAGCAGCGAAAGAAGAGAATCAAACAGAGAACTCAACTCTGACGGGGACTATCTCTGGAATAAGAGTAAACAAGGGGAGTTTTTAACCATAGCCGGGGATAAGCAAAGTCAAAGCTTCCAACTGCAGGAGATAACACTCTGCACCAGAGAAGTCTTCCAGGAGCAAACAATCCTGACATAAGGAAGCTGCAGAAAATCTGTCGGGGAGTTTCCATCAACTCTCTTGAGGACAGGGGCTTAAATAACAATAAGATCCGCTGGAGAAGAAGCTCTATTGGGGAAGCTTAAGGAATGATGGGAAACTCTGTGGGGAACAACCACCAACCAGATGTACATCAATCAAAACACTCCCCTCTATCTGCTGGAGAGGAAACTCTGCAAAAAAAAGGGGAAAATAGCATTTTGCTCCACTGGGGAAGGAAATAAACATCTTCACCACCAGCTCTTAATGCTAGAAGAAATCTTCAGACTCGGAGGAGATACAAACATCAAACTCTGATCTGACAACCCTACATGGGACAAGTTGCAAATGCTCTTGAGGAAATTATCCTTGATGGAGAAATTGGAAATGAATCCTTCATCAACAAGCGAAATGGGAAATAAGCCCTATCAATTGCACTTGGTAACCTCCTGTTGAGGAGACACTTATCTGGAAAGGTAGCTCTGCAGGGAACACATGCTTACTCCGCTGGAGATTCTTACTCAGGCTAGGGAAAGACAATCTTCCTCGTGAGTAGATAGTCAGGATAGTGAGGCAAGGAATATTCTTGACTTAAAGCATATCAACTTTTATCAATCTATAAGGGATTTTAGGCCAGTCCACACAAGGGTTGACAACCATACAAACGATAAAACACAAATGCTAGTGCCTGATATAGAGGAATACACATCTCTAAAATATTGAGGCAAAAATTTGGAAAAGAATGGATCATTCATAGATCAACCAAATACCAATCATGGATTGCTAAAACTCTGCGGGAGAAACAAGTATCTATACACAAACAAACTACCGGGAATGTATTGGATGAGCATCCAAAAAATCCGTTAGGGGAAAGAAATCCAATAAGTCAGATCAATCCACTGCAATCAAAGAGAACTTCTCATACCAGACTCTCTGGGAAGTTGATGAAGAGGATATAAGGAGCAAGAACGCCAGAATATGAACAAATGTCTTACCCTTTGGTGATCATACTATCCTTGGGAAAGCACTAAGGACATTTCACTTATCCATTCAGTCATTGTGAATGTTCACTTTGTTTAAAACAGTTTATTTATGAAAAACTTATTTGTTTAAAACAATGATATTCATCAATTAAAATATGCAAACATTTGTTAAACAGAAACAAATAAGAGTGCAAAGAATTGGATAAAGGCTCAAATTTATTTAAGAGAATGTTAGTCCGCAAATGGCGAGACTCCATGGATCTTTTACAAATTTGAAATTGGTGATATACATGGAAAAGGGCTACATTGAACATAATGACCGTTTCTCCACCAACTCTGAATCCACTGTATTCGAAACTTCAGTTGATGATGATTGAGCGAGAATCTTTGACAGATGACAGTTGTAGAACAAAGTCTTGTCAGGATGCAGTTACTTGCCAAATCCCTAATTTTTGCCTAGATTGCCCCAGGGTGAGGTACTCAATCTAGCGGGATATATATTCATTTTTTTATGTCTCTTACTTTTGCCTGGATCTCCCTTTCGGGTTTTCAATCCACTGAGACACTCATTTTTGCCTAAGCCGCCCTTTCGGGTTTCAACTTAGCGAGCTATTCTGTTTTTATTTTTAGGAGAAGTATTTCTTGACTGCATCTGAATTCACAGGACGAGTGAAATCCTCCCCATCCATAGTTGTGAGCAACAGAGCACCGCCTGAAAAGACTCTCTTAACAATGTATGAACCTTCATAGTTTGGAGTCCACTTGCCCCTAGAATCGGGCGCGAATGACAAGACTTTCTTGAGCACGAGGTCACCTTCTCGGAACACACGAGGCTTGACCTTCTTATCAAAGGCTTTCTTTATCCTTTGTTGATATAACTGACCATGGCACATGGCAGTTAATCTCTTCTCTTCAATCAAATTCGGTTGGTCATAACGACTCTGAACCCATTCAGCCTTAGCCAACTTGGCTTCCATCAAGACTCTCATTGATGGGATCTCGACCTCTACGGGGAGCACAACCTCCATGCCATATACAAGGGAGAAAGGGGTTGCCCCTGTTGAAGTGCGGACGGATGTACGATATCCATGCAAAGCAAATGGCAGCATCTCATGCCAATCTTTGTACGTAACAACCATCTTCTGAATAATCTTCTTGATGTTTTTGTTAGCAGCTTCAACAACCCCATTCATCTTGGGTCTATAGGGAGAAGAATTATGATATGCAATCTTAAATTCGCTACACAGCTCTTTCATCATCTTATTGTTTAAGTTAGATCCATTATCAGTAATGATCTTGTCTGGCACACCATATCGGCATATGAGTTGGTTCTTGATAAACCTCACAACCACCTGCCTAGTCACATTTGCAAACGATGTCGCTTCAACCCACTAGGTGAAGTAATCAATGGCTACGAGAATAAAATGGTGACCGTTCGACGCCTTAGGCTCAACCATGCCAATCATGTCAATTCCCCACATGGAGAAAGGCCATGGTGAGGAAATAACATTCAGAAGTTTCGGGGGAATATGAATCTTATCCACATAAATCTGACACTTATGGCATTTCTTTACGTATTTGCAGCAGTCAGACTCCATTGTCAGCCAATAGTAGCCTGCTCTCAACATCTTCTTTGCCATGGCATGCCCATTGGAATGAGTACCAAATGAACCTTCATGGACTTCAGTCATCAACAGGTCTGCTTCGTGTCTATCCACACATCTGAGCAGAACCATTTCAAAATTCCTCTTGTAAAGCACATCACCATTAAGGTAGAAACTGCCAGATAATCTCCTCAAAGTCTTCTTGTCTTTAACAGGTGCCCCAGGCAGGTAAGTCTGACTTTGGAAAAACATTTGATATCATAATACCATGGTTTATCATCTTTCACCTCCTCAACTGCAAACACGTGAACTGGTCTATCCAAACGCATCACAGTAATCTTTGGGACTTCATTCCAATAATTGACAACAATCATTGAAGCGAGCGTAGCGAGAGCATCCCCCATCCGATTCTCATCTCGAGGAATATGATGGAAGTCAACTTTAGTAAAGAAAGTTGAAATCCTTCTCGCATAATCTCTAAATGGGATGAGGCCAGGCTGATTCGTCTCCCATTCACCTTTAATATGATTAACAACAAGGGCCAAATCGCCATAAACATTAAGATGTTTGATCCTAAGATCAATACATTCTTCCAAACCCATAATACAAGCCTCATACTCCGCCATATTATTCGTGCATTTGAAAGTTAGCCTTGCTATAAAAGGAAAGTGTGTGCCTTGAGGAGTAATAATCACTTCCCCAATACCATTTCCATACTGATTGACAGCGCCATCGAACACCATACCCCATCGGGAACCAGGCTCTGGCCCTTCATCGAGCGTAGGCTCATCACAATCTTTCATTTTCAAATACAGAATCTCCTCATCAGGGAAGTCGTATTGCACAGACTGATAATCTTCAATTGGTTGATGCGCCAAATGGTCAGCCAAGATACTACCTTTAATAGATTTTTGAGTCCGATACTCAATATCATACTCAGATAACAGCATCTGCCAACGGGAAATTCTCCTAGTTAAAGCAAGCTTCTCAAAGATATACTTGATCGGATCCATTTTGGATATCAACCAAGTTGTATGATTTAACATATACTGGTGTAAACGCTTAGCAGCCCAAGCCAAAGCACAACATGTCTTCTCAAGCATTGAGTACCGAGACTCACAGTCGGTGAACTTCTTACTCAAGTAGTATATTGCATATTCTCTCTTTCCTGATTCATCTTGCTGACCAAGGACACAACCCATGGAATCAATAAGCACAGTCAAGTACATAATCAACGGTCTCCCTTCAACAGGCGGAGACAGAATTGGAGGCTTGGACAAATACTCTTTGATACTGTCAAAGGCCTTTTGGCAATCCTCGGTACAATCATGACGCTAATCTTTCTGGAGGAGCTTGAATATAGGCGCACATGTGGAAGTCATGTGGGATATAAATCTCGAAATGTAATTCAAGCGGCAAAGAAAACCTCGGACTTGTTTTTCAGTTTTGGGCGTAGGCATCTCTTGTATTGCTTTGACCTTGGCAGGATCAACTTCGATACCCCTCTCGCTGACAATAAAGCCCAATAACTTGCCGGAATGGACTCCAAATGTACACTTGTTCAGATTCAAACGGAGTTTGTACTTCCTCAAACGCTGGAAAAGCTTCAACAAGTGTTCTACATGTTCAACTTCCATTTTCGACTTTGCAATCATATCATCGACATACACCTCGATCTCCTTGTGCATCATGTCATGAAATAAGCTAGTCATATCACGTTGATACGTGGCTCCGACGTTCTTCAAACCGAAGGGCATCACTCGATAACAGAATGTTCCCTAAGGTGTGATGAATGTTGTCTTCTCCATATCCTCGGGTGCCATTTTAATCTGATTATAACCGGAAAATCCTTCCATAAATGAAAAGACATTGAATTTAGCCATATTGTCTACCAACATATCAATGTGTGGTAGAAGAAAATCATCTTTTGGGCTAGCTTTATTCAAGTCATGGTAATCCACGCACATTCGGACTTTTCCGTATTTTTTAGGTACAGGCACAATATTGACCACCCATTGAGGATATGTAGAAGTCTCAAGAAACCCCGCATCAATTTGCTTCTGAAGTTCTTCTTTAATCTTCACTGCCATATCAGGATGAGTTCTTCTAAGCTTTTGCTTCACAGGCACACACTCAGGCTTTAACGGCAAGAAATGTTGCACGATATCAGTATCTAGACCAGGCATGTCTTCATACGACCAGGAAAAGACGTCGACATATTCTCGTAGAAACTCAATCAACCCCTTCTTAACGGACTCTTCAAGGAGTGCCCCAATATTCACTTCACGAATGCAGTCTTCAGACCCCAAGTTGACTGTTTCCATATTCTTAAGATGTGGCTGAATGATCTTCTCCTCGAACTCAAGCAGACGGGTAATCTCATCAGGAATCCCTTCAACATCATCTTCTTCTGCCTTAAATACAGGGAACTCAAAGTTGGGAGATGGCGTGGGATCATTATGTTCAATGGGTTTGGTCAACCTGCATAATGATTTTGAGTATAAAAGAGATTTCAAAATTCAAACAAGGCAAATCGTTATGCAGATGAAAAAATTGATTTTATTCTTTTTTTTAGGGTTTTATGGTGATCACCAATTTCATGCGAAAAGAAAAAAATGAAAAATAATTTAGAAAACAAACATTTAACATGCGATTATTAAATGAATATCATTGTATTAATCCAATTATGCCAACAATGTCTTCACTTCTCCTTTTGGCATGGGAGAAGGGTTTTAAACAGGAACAAACATATTACTTTGACTTATGGATAACTGTTGGAACATCAACAGTGACCCAATTATTGCAGATCCCGCCAGATATGACAAACTTGTCGAGGTCTTCCTCTTCATCTTCTTCAATGATGGCAGCAGCTTCTTGATCTCCATTGGTATGGATGAAACCTCCACTCTGAAACATCCCAAGATCATTAGAAACACCGGAAGAATACCCTATACTATCCCGGGATTTATTATCTTCCATCTTTATCATTTTCCCCAGACCATTAGTTACGCCATGCTTGATGGCCAACTTTGCATCATTGTAGGAGACAAATGAAGAATGTCCTTTCCTAGAAGGCTCAGCAATAGACAAGGCTTGGAATGGAGTTCAAACCTCATCCTCAGCATCGATGTAGGAAAAGGAAGATAAATGGTTGACCAAGAGAGCCTTCTCTCCCCCTATCACCACCAACTTCTTGTTCTTGACGAACTTCAACTTTTGGTGTAGGGTGGATGTCACGGCGCCTGCCTCGTGAATCCATGGTCTACCAAGTAAACAGCTGTATGATGGATGTATGTCCATAACTTGGAAAGTGATCTGGAAATCACTAGGTCCAATCTTGATCGGGAGATCTAATTCACCAATCACGGTCTTGCGCGATCCATCAAAAGCTTTTACTACCACTCCACTTTGCCTCATGGGAGGCCCCTGATATGAAAGTTTGGCGAGAGTGGACATTAGCAATACATTAAGTGATGACCCTGTGTCCACCAACACATTGGACAGGGCATCGTCTTTACAATTCATAGAGATATGTAAGGCCAAATTGTGGTATTTTCCCTCCTCGGGAAGATCATCATCGCAAAAGCTCAAATTGTTGCAGGCAATTATATTTGCAACAATGTTATCAAACTGTTCAAGCGTGACATCGTGATCCACATATGCCACGTCCAACACCCTTTGCAACGCTTCACGGCGTGGCTCTGAATTCATTAACAAAGATAGGACATATATCTTTGATGGAGTTTGAAGCAACTGCTCCATAACATTGTACTCGCTCCTCTTGATGAGCCTCGGCATCTCATCACCATCCTCTTTCAATATTCCAGATTGGCCAACTAGGATAAGAGCTTTATCAGCTTTGACAACAACAGGGTCAACACCCTTCACAACAGGAATAGAATGATTTGAAGAAGAAGTCCCCACAGGACCGACAGGGTTAACAACATCTCTCTTCATGACGTTTTCATGGGATTTCGGCTGAGCCGAGAAAACACGACCACTACGGGTCACTCCACTAACATCAGATATTCTTACAACAGAGGTTGAGGGCAATGGCACCTCCTTCCCATCTTCCAGCATAACAGCATTGTAATGGTACGTGACCGCTTTGTCTGACACATACAGGACAGGGCCCGCTGGCTTTATCATAAGAGTTGGAACCACCTTCTTTTTGCTGCCATCATACTTGATGACAACAGGATCAGGAATATTGAACACGGGAGTGATAATGTCAACTTCATCCTCATTACGATTTTGAAGTATCTTGATCATCCCTTGGTCTAGCATCTCTTGGATGTCCTTTCTTATCTTGCGACATCCTCTTTCATTGATAGTGCACACATGGCACCTATCGTGATCGTGCTCATAGTGACTATGCTCACACAACAGCCTATGCATTTCCACCAGGGACTGCCTTATATCATTCACATAAAGGACCTTATACTTACCAGGGTAACCCTGGACCATGTTGACAGGCACCTTCCATGCTCGGGCAATGGGTTCTTCTTAACATTAGGGCCTACGTCTTTAAAGAATAATATCCCACTCCTCACAAGGTCTTGCACCTTGGTCTTCAATGGAAAACAGTTCTCCACGTCATGTCCGGGCGCACCAGAATGATACACACAATGAAGTTCAGGCTTGTACCACCATTGAGGATTGGCTGGCACAGCAGGAGGATCACGTGGAGTTATCAACTTCCTATCGATCAAGGAAGGATACAGTTCAGCATAGGTCATAGGAATCGGGTCAAAAGTCACCCTCTTTCTCTCATAGTTGTTGGTGTTGTTGTTGTTATTGCGAGGCTGGTAGGCCTGTTGTTGTTGACGAGATTGTTGTTGTGGTTGTTGAGCTTCTCTGAAAGTAGGTGCTATATGAGCCACCTGGTGTTGGTTGACGACGGGTCGCACTTCCTTCCTCCTCACAGAGGGTCTTCTTTTTCTATGGGAAGAAACAATATGAGTCTCCCCTTCCTTCTTCTGGGAAAATCCTTCATACTTCTTTGCAGAAGAATCATCACGGGACAGACGTCCTTCACGGACTCCCTCTTCTAGCCTCATCCCCATATTTACCATTTCGGTAAAGTCTAAGGGAGCACTAGCAATCATGCGCTCATAATAGAAAGAGTTCAAAGTCTTCAAAAAGATCTTTGTCATCTCCTTCTCCTCCAATGGTGGCGCTATCTGAGCTGCCAATTCCCTCCACCTCTGGGCATACTCCTTGAAGGTTTCCTTATCTTTTTGGGACATTGCCCTCAGTTGATCTCTGTCCGGAGCCATGTCCACGTTGTATTTGTACTGTTTCACAAAAGCCTCTCCTAGATCATTGAAAGTGTGGATGCTTGCACCATCTAGCCCCATATACCAACGAAGCGCAGCACCTGTCAGGCTATCCTGGAAATAGTGAATCAGTAGTTGATCGTTATCTGTCTGGGTCGACATCTTGCGGGCATACATCACAAGATGACTGAGTGGACACGAGTTTCCTTTATACTTCTCAAAGTCAGACACTTTGAATTTGACTGGGATTTTCATATTGGGCACTAAGCACAGTTCAGCAACACTCTTCCCAAACAGATCTTTGCCTCTCAGTGTTTTTAGTTCCTTGCGCAACTCAAGGAATTGGTCCTTCATCTCATCTATCTTGTCATAAACGTCTATGCCTTCGGATGGCTCAGAGTGATAGATGGTGTCTTCTACACGTGGCAAAGTGTGCACAACGGGAGGTGGCACAGACATGACCGGGATAGATGCCGGCATAGAAGAAAAAGTGGGAGAGAAACCCTCTGGCACAAAATTGGGTGGCATTCCACAAGGGAATCCAGCAGGTGAATTCGGAGCAAAGTGGCGGTGATAGCAGGCACTGTAGAGGTAACCACTTCAGAAATGACAGTCCTCGCGGGAGGAGTTGTTGGAGTGGGAGAAGCTTGGCTCTGAGCAGCAAGGACTGACTCCATCATGGCAGTCAGTCGGGCAATCTCCTCTTTCAAATCTCGGTTCTCTTGCTCAAGGTGTTCCATGATCTTTGAATGATTGGCTCGAGTGTTGTACCGGTGCGCCAGCTTGTCTTCAAAATAAATGAAGAGCAAAGAGTTAGACCACTGTATCAAGAGCTCGGACCGAAAACCTGCTTATGCATATGATGCATGTAATGCTTGTGCATATGATTTGTTTTTAATCGGAGGAACTTTATAAAGATCTATTTGCAAATGTTTTAAAAATATTGAACTTTTTGAGACATATGCGGAATACTCATAGCAATATAATATTTGGAAACTTTTTACACCAAAGAAGTAGTACAGTCTCGGTAACCAAATACAATACAAGAGAAAAGGAGAATAAACATCCTATGGAGCCCTAGAAGCAGTCGTCTAAAGCCTTCGAGATCGAAAGATACGTCGCACGAAGCCTCTTCACCTCTCTCTCATAAGCTGCTTCCATGTCGGCCTTCTTCTTGGCGAGCTGATCATATCTCTTCTTCCAAAACCTAGATGAGTGAAGTAGGAGAGAAGTAACCATATCATCAGGCTCATCAATAACCTGATGCTCTAGAAACTCGATCATTGCATCCTTAATCTTAAGCTGCTGAAGAAGCTCCTCACGCTCACGAACCCAAGCACGCGAACAGTCTTCGCCTTTCAACTCCTCTACTCCTTGATTAGGGAGGGTTGAAGTCCCAACCATAACCATAGGGGTAGGTCTCGGATACTCATACGGCATGCGGTACTCGAGGGCTCTCTTCCTTACCCAAGAGGTGTAAGGTTCCAAAGCAACACAATTCTTCGGACCAAGCTCATTCCTCCCTTTCCTATGAACCTTGTGTCAGGCGCGGACCATCCTATCCTTCAGGTTTTGGGGATCTTTACCCTCTTGAAAGAATAAGCCTTCCAACAAAATGTTATTAGGTTTATTCTTTAAGGGGAACCCAAGCTGACGGCGAGCCAAAACAGGGTTGTAGTTAATTCCACCACATGTACCAAGAAGAGGTACATTGGAGAACTCACCACAAGAATCGATAATCTTAACGCCATCATAAACATGATTATACCAAGATATATTATCATTAGTGAGAGATATAAGTCTCGTGGACCATCGTAGACATCCCTTGTTCTCCTTGAAGGCAAGCGTCTGAGGCAAGTGCGAAATAAACCACTTGTACAACAGAGGCAGACAACATACAATGGAACCACCACCCTTTTCATTCCTCATATGCAAAGAGAAATAAGTGTCACCCAACAGAGTCGGAACGAGATTAAGAGAAGAGAAAATCCTAATAGCGTTCACATCCACGAAGTTGTCGATGTTGGGAAATAACACTAGCCCATAGATGAGGAGTACAAATATGGCTTCAAAAGCTTCCTTACTCATGGCCTTCCCAAACAAGGTAGCTTTGGCAATCAGAAAATCAGACGGGAGACCTTGAATTCCACCCTTGGTAGTCATATTGGCAACAATGTTGGATACTTCCACATGAAGCATGTCAGCAATCTCTTGAGAAGACGAAATCTTCTCCAAACCACTGAACGACAATCAGTCAAGAATAGGTATACCCACATGATAAGCATACTCCTTTAGTGTAGGAAAAAGCTGGAAATTCGGAAAAGTGAAGCACTGATACAAAGGATCGTAGAACTGCACCAACACACTCATCAGACCCTCATCCACCTTGGTAGAGAGAATAACTAGAAGCTTCCCATGGCGAGTGTCATACCCCGATTTTGGTCCTGAAAATTTTTCATTCGGCCTTTGGCCTAAAGCTTATTTGCATACATTCATGCCAATTTCATATGTACTATCCATTCAAAGTCATGGTGCAAGTTTCTGACTAGCAATTCATATGTTAAGTTGGTAGAAAAATATCATTTGAAATTAAAGCTTTCTCTTTGTTGAAATAAAAGAACCATTTATATATATATGTGTACAATCATTGTGTTATTTTACAAATGAATTTGCAAAAAATATCACTTTAACCAAAGTAAAGTCAGTTTTTTTCTAAGCTCTAAGACCTATTCTATTTCAACCTCATGTTGATTCTAATTTCCTCGATTTCCTCTTTATACAATTCTTGTTCTCCAAGCAAGAACCAAAATTGATACACATAAACATGGCATTGAAATGCATTCATGTTAAGCCAATGTAGCCTTGCAGTAGTAGTAATTGAAAAGTCAAACAACTTAAAGCATATCTTTTATTATATTATAATTATACTGTACTAGTAGTGTTAAGAATTAACATTCACAATTTCTTTTTCTATGAGTGATTACATGAATTGATTGATTTTTGCTTGTATGTAACACGATATATATTATTTATATAACATAGGCAGTCATGACTTATTCTTTTGGGATGTCTGTATCAACATATTTATAATTCCTTTGTTTCTTATTTAATCCATGATAGACATTATGAGATGAAATAGATTAATCACGCTTCATATTTTAAAGCTATACAGCTACAAAAATTTAAGGATTGTACTAGGCACCTAATTACAAACAACCATAAACAAGGAAACTACAAATTTGAGGCACTAAAGCTAATCGTCGGCATTTTAAAACTTTACGGTATGCTACAAATGGATTAGAACCTCACATGATTCATAGATACACTGTTCTTGATCATGACAAGTTTGAGTTGAATAATATGCATAGACAGATTATACACACGGAAGCATATATTGGTCAGCCAAAAGTTAAATCCGCTGCTGCTGCTTGTCGCTCGATCAATTCATCTATTGAAGTCGTGGAACATGGAGAAGCTTTGCAGAATTCCAATGCTCCAGAAATTTTCAGCAAATACGATATAATAATGGATGTAACAGATAATGCTCCCACCCGATATTTGATCAGTGACTGCTGCGTGATACTAGGAAAGCCCCTTGTATCAGGTGCAACCGTGGGATTGGAAGGACAGCTGTTAATACCTTAGGATTGGCATTAATTTTGTAAAACAAATAATGTAATCACCTCTGTTGTTTTAATATGTTGGGTTGAAGAAATTCAACATCTGGACCAACATGTCATGTACGATGTCACGACATCGTGACTGTGACATCACACATGTGTAGAAAACTGAATTAGTTAATTCAGGCATATATTCTGGGATTAGTGAGGATATTTGGTGAATATCCTAACTTCCTTGTGGAGGTCTTAAAGACTCAATCAGAATATACAGGTTCTAAATATGGAGATATATATGGAGATATTTTAGGAACTAAAAGATTGAAGACCCTGATTGTAGCAGAAGTTTTCTGCTGACTTTGTAACAGCAAAGAAGAAGGTTGCCGCGATTTCTGAAGGCCCAAATCCAGTTGGGTGCTTAGGTTATAAGTAGCACATTGTAACCTAGGTTTTAGTCGACCTCAAACAATGTAAAAATAAGGGGTGTGTGTGACGTAAACCTCCTAACCTGTGGGAAGGTTGCCATGTGTTTCTCAGTGCTCAAAGTTGAGATTATTTGTAACTCAAAGCCTGTAGGTAAGAGTTGTTATGGTATTGAACGAAGCTGTGAAGCAAGTTCAATTTGTTTAGCATTACTTTGAAATTGTAGTGATAGGAATGGAAACTGGTGGTTTTTATCTAGGAGTTCCTAGGTATAGATTGCATTGGGTAGGGATTAAGTGAAGAGTTGTAAACGGGGGAGTTTAACTCTGAATTAATACTACTGATAGTGGATCTTCTTCCTGGCTTGGTATGCCCCCAGAGTAGGTGATGTTGCACCGAACTAGGTTAACAATTTCCTGTGTTTGGTTTCCGTCTGTACGTTATAATCCTGTCTGTTATAACTCAGCATGTATTTCAGTCTGTTTATCAAGAGAATAACAAACCTGGTATATAGCATACTATTTGAATGTCATTCAGAATGTTTTGACATTCATCATTGACAGCATATACTGAAGTATAGACTGGTTGGTCTTTTACAGTACAGCGTTTAGCACAGTCTGCCTTCAGGAACATAACAGACTTAGCATGTGCTATATGTTCTGGTTGACAAACTGAATGTTGTGACATTCATTCCTGACAGCTTATGCTAAATTGTAGGTTGGTTAGTTTTTCTGTTTCAGCAGTTTTCTCAGGCTATTCTTCAGGAATCCAACAGCTGAGCTAAAAACCAGGAAACTAACAACTAAGCTACAATTAATGAACCTAACAAATAGCCTATTTGTTAGCACCCTAATATGTGGAAATTAGATCAACTTGTTCAACCTTTATTTTAGGAAATACAAGTACAAGGCCAACAACCTGTAATGCTGTAACAAGTGATGTTCAAATTACTATTAAGACATCATGTTGATAACTGTGCAGGCTCAACAGAAGTTAGTGCTACATTTGATCTCTGCTGAGTCTTTGTACCAGATGGACAGAACTGGGTGTTCTTCCTTTCTATGGTAATATAGTAGCAGATGTCGTGACATCTGTGAACGTGTGCACATTAGTACTAGGGGTTAATTGTATAGCTATCTTGTTGTATTAGTAACAATGTTGGATCAGATGTCATGACTTGGAGTAGAACATCTGAACTCTGACTACACCAGAATTTCAATTGGTATCAGAGCAGGCATCCTGTTCTGTTTCTGGATGAGATCCATGGGTGATACTTTCTGGTATCTTGCAAGGAGTTATGTTAGTACTGATTTTGGAACCTGTGGAAGGTTCTGTGATTTTCCTGAATGGTCCCTTGAAGTAGGTGGATGGACTGTTCATGACAGGAACTGTGTGTACCTGTCTCTGGAGGTTGGAAATTGGCCTTTGTGTGGGACAGCTGTACTAGTATTGAATCATATTCAAACTTAGTATGTTCTCGGAGGCTGATCTGGTGAAGTGTGTGTTCATAGGTTGAGTTGTATTATGATTTCCGCTGCATAATACCTGGCAAAACTCAAACTCTGATGTAGTTTCCCCTCACGTGGATGAGAGGCTGTTGTATTCAAGATTTCATCATAATCTACTGAAGATGTCAAAGATACTTGAGTCTCCTCAAGTCCACTCATCATGGTAAGAATCACCTGATCACTGATTCTTTTACTCTCTTGGGTAGTGTATATGAAGACCTTGAAGACTTTCAAGGAGGGTTTGCTCCAAGGAGGTGGAACTAATGTTCTATGTGATGTTAGAACATGTTGTTCAACAAGTATGCAGCTACTAGTTGAAGAGCAGATGTTTTTAGGTGTCAAACAAAGGGATACTTTTGTTTGGAACCTACTCCTAACCTGGAAGAGGAGACATCTGTGTGTGCTAAGTTGACAAGGGTAGGGTCAACTGTGTGTGTGCTCAAGAAGGTCACTTTTAGAAGTCTGATCTCTAGAAGTGGAGCTGGATGAGATGTGACATTGTGCAATTTCCTGTTGTTTGTCTTATTCCTGTAGATTGATCAGGGTTGGATAGTTGTTCCCTGAAGTACTATGTTGTGTTGGAAGACAAGTCCCCTGGATGTTAGAAGTCAATAATGGGGTAACCTGATTGCTATTTCATTTAAGAGGATGGGGACCATGAATCTTGTTATTCAAACACCACGCTCAGAAGTGGCAGTTCTTTCAAGGAGTGAGAATATGAAGATTCAGAGGTTGGTTGAGGTAGTATGCTCTGGAAATGCATATCTATTATTGACTGGTGTTGTTATGTTTTCACTAGTACTTATGGTCAGCTGGAGGTTGATTGGTGTGATTGGAGTATGTATAGGTATAACTCATAGAGTTAGTTGCCACTGGTCGGGATGGTGTACATCATGTTGAGACACTTGTGTACAATGCATGGATATTGGTGTGGAGTTTCCATGATTGTTAATTTGAGGGGGAATTTTGGTTAACCTCCTCACGGTTGGTCAACCGAGGGTCTGGTTGGATGTTGATCTGTGTCACATGGGTTCTGTTTGTTATGTGACACATTTGCAAGGAAGGATTCATCTCTCCCATTCCTAAGGGTGAATCTAATCTGGAAAGATTCTCAAAACTGTTGAGGTGCTCGCAAACAGAAGATGTTGACACAAGAAGAGTATTTTCAAAGTATTCTTATGGTGGAAGTATCTAAAAGGATAATTGGGAAAGGATTTAAGATCAATGTCTACTTGAGCCAAGTACAAGTATTTAATTGATTATCCTTGGAGCTCAAGATAACTGATGTTCTTAAAGATGTTGGAACATCTCTTCTTCAAGACCCTGTGCAGAATCACATGAAGGATAGTACATTGGTTTATGATCTATCTCTTTGGTGTAAGCAAAAGCATATGATCTCTGAAAAGGTTTCCTAGCAAGAAACATGTTCAGCCTTGGTGTGTACAAGAAGAAGAAGACATCATAGTCTTGATGGTGGTTACTTGGATCAGTTTATTTCTGATCGAGGTAAGGAAGTGCATTGGGTAATGCACACTGTGGAGTTAAGAACAAGTGGCAACATTCTTGACATCATGGAAACAGCCTTGCTTTAGGAAGTGGAATCCTTGGTATAGCTGAAGGGTTAGTCTCTAACTGGTCCTTCTGAAGACTCATGCATCAGAGTGTCTGATGTCTTTGGAGAAGAAGCAGGGATTCATCAAGGTGTGAGCTTGGATGACTTAACTGCAAACCTACAGGATGGAGGTTGTTTACTTAAACTTGGTTCCACAATCAAGTCTATGAGAGCGTTGAACTCTTGTTCTGTGTAGGGAGGAAGTTCTTTCAAGTGGCAAAAGAAGGAGCTGAATTCAACAGCCAGATGTTAAAACACAATGTTGTGACATTTGGTTCAACATCAGAATCTTAGTTGGTGAAGTGGCACATCAACTTAAGATAGAAAGGTCTACAGAGTTGTAGATTGGGTACTTCAAAAAGATCTCTCTCATTGCGGTTCTTTGGAGTTGCTGGATGGAGAAGATGTTACATGTTCATGTCTTAGAGAATCTAAGTTTTGTTTAACATGTAGCTTGAAGTTCAAGTCTCACTTGGAAGGTCAGAATATCTTTGGGAGAAGTCTTATAAACTTGGAGAGGTCAAAAAGTGGCATTTGACTTTTTCATATGAGGATTCATGAAGGAGGTAATCAACCAGTGGCATTTGGTCTATCTCAGAAGTGAGTTCGAAGAATCAAGATAATCAACATATGACAACTGATTACTCTTGAGGAAAGTCTGAAACTAATTACTTTTGAGCAGAAAAGTAGTAAGTTGAAGACAAAAGGAGGTGTTTTCTATTCGTCTCTTGGAGCTTGTGGTAGGAGTTCTGAGCTATCTATGGAAGATTATCTCGTGTAATGGGATGAGAATGTATATGTCCCAATTTTTGTCTGGGTTCTTTTGGATCAAGCTGGTGACTCAGTGATATCTGAAGATTATCAGATGATGTTCTTTGTTATATTGTGAAGGATGTCCTAACTAATGGTAGAACATTGTGTGAAGTGACTTTATGTTCTGGTTAGAAGAGAGATTGACACAGAGTGTGGATGTGTTCAGCCAAGAAGGTTGAACAGAGGGAGTGCTCTTGAAGACATGAAGATGCGTCTTATGTTTTCCATTCATCAAGTGGTCTGAGATCTCTTTGAATCAGGAAGTACGTGAAGGTCCAACTTTGGGGTGTTGGATATGTTCATGTGTGATCTCCAAGTTTCAAGAGGAGAGTTGGTTGTTCATGACAGGGGGAGTTCTGACTTTGCGCTGCAAGTAATCATCAAACTTGTGGTCTATGTGTTCTCAAATAACAAGGTATGAACCCTCGTTGGTTATTGGGATGATGTGGTGTGTGTCAAGGTTGAGTGAGCAGAAGAATGTCTAACCGAATGTCATGACATTGCCTTGGACAATATTGTTAGTTCGTTCCGAAACGTGCAGTCATAAGGGAATATGGGTGTGGTGAAGTAGAAGAAGCCCGAGTGTTACAGTTGTGTGGTACAGGGGGAGTAACCACCTACTGGTGTTTGTAATTTTGGCTTTAGTGGTGCCAGATGTCAAGCTACTGTTGGAGGTACGAAAGTGGTCTTAGGAAGAATACATGAAGAATGCAGGCAAAAGCCGCGTTGAATGTTAAGACATCGCGTGCAACGTGTCTGACTGCATATATGGAATAGTCTCCATGCACTGGAACTGTTGTTTTGGAAAAGAAACAATCAAGAGCTATTAAAGGTATTCAAAGATAGTCTGAGATTTTGTTGGTGATTCTCTGACTGTTTCTCAGCAAATATTAATGAATCTTGACCAAGCATTTATTCCTACCGTAAATTCCTAAGCACGGGCTGGTCTATTTAAAGGATGCATCAGCACTCCTCCTCTCAATAGAGCGACATTCCATTCTCGCTAAACCATGGGATTTGTTAAGATTTGGGCATACTGCGCCTGGATCTGGTTTTGCAAAGGGTTCATTGATAAATGTTTAGCTAAAAAGGGGGAGAGAAACACTGTATTCAGGATGTACCAGAAGCAAGCAAAATATGGTAGCGAGCAGAAGCTGGTTTCAGGAACAAGAGTCACTAACCGGGTATACCACTTGTGACTTGTGATCTGAGTTAAGAGGACAGTTGTGTCTTGTGATCTGAGTTACAGCATCTATGTACTCAGCATTACATATTCTTCAGGAAGCTCTACTGTTGAGGGGAAGGGTTTTGATGCAACTGATTCTTGTACATCTACTTCCTCATGTACACCAACTTTGGTGTTTGTGGTGGTGGAGATAATGACAGAGAGGAAGTGCATACCCATATTGGGATGTAGTGTCTAGTGTAAGGGTTATTTGTTTTAGCTAAAATTTGACAAAGGGAGATTGTTAATACCTTAGGATTGGCATTAATTTTGTAAAACAAATAATGTAATCACCTCTGTTGTTTTAATATGTTGGGTTGAAGAAATTCAACATTTGGACCAACATGTCATGTACGATGTCACGACATCGTGACTGTGACATCACACATGTGTAGAAAACTGAATTAGTTAATTCAGGCATATATTTTGTGATTAGTGAGGATATTTGGTGAATATCCTACCTTCCTTGTGGAGGTCTTAAAGACTCAATCAGAATATACAGGATCTAAATATGGAGATATATATGGAGATATTTTAGGAACTAAAAGATTGAAGACCCTGATTGTAGCAGAAGTTTTCTGCTGACTTTGTAATAGCAAAGAAGAAGGTTGCTGCGATTTCTGAAGGCCCAAATCCAGTTGGGTGCTTAGGTTATAAATAGCACATTGTAACCTAGGTTTTAGACGACCTCAAACAATGTAAAAATTAGGTGTGTGTGTGAGGTAAACCTCCCAACCTGTGGGAAGGTTGCCATGTGTTTCTCAGTGCTCAAAGATGAGATTATTTGTAACTCAAAGCCTGTAGGTAAGAGTTGTTATGGTATTGAACGAAGCTGTGAAGCAAGTTCAATTTGTTTAGCATTACTTTGAAATTGTAGTGATAGGAATGGAAACTGGTGGTTTCTATCTAGGAGTTCCTAGGTATAGATTGCATTGGGTAGGGATTAAGTGAAGAGTTGTAAACGAGGGATTTTAACTCTGAATTAATACTACTGATAGTGGATCTTCTTCCTGGCTTGGTATGCCCCCAGAGTAGGTGATGTTGCACCGAACTAGGTTAACAATTTCCTGTGTTTGGTTTCCGTCTGTATGTTATAATCCTGTCTGTTATAACTCAGCATGTATTTCAGTCTGTTTATCAAGAGAATAACAGACCTGGTACGTAGCATACTGTTTGAATGTCAATCAGAATGTTTTGACATTCATCATTGACAGCAAATACTGAAGTATAGACTGGTTGGTCTTTTACAGTACATCGTTTATCATAGTCTGCCTTCAGGAACATAACAGACTTAGCATGTGTTATATGTTCTTGTTGACAAACTGAATGTTGTAACATTCATTCTTGACAGCTTATGCTAAATTGTAGGTTGGTTAGTTTTTCTGTTTCAGCAGTTTTCTCAGGCTATTCTTCAGGAATCCAACAGCTGAGCTAAAAACCAGGAAACTAACAACTAAGCTACAATTAATGAACCTAACTAATAGCCTATTGGTTAGCACCCGAATATGTGTAAATTAGATCAACTTGTTCAACCTTTATTTTAGGAAATACGAGTACAAGGCCAACAACCTGTAATGTTGTAACAAGTGATGTTCAAATTACTATTGAGACATCATGTTGATAACTGTGCAGGCTCAACAGAAGTTAGTGCTACGTTTGATCTCTGCTGAGTCTTTGTACCAGATGGACAGAACTGGGTGTTCTTCCTTTCTATGGTAATATAGTAGCAGATGTCGTGACATTTGTGAATGTGTGCACATTAGTACTAGGGGTTAATTGTATAGCTATCTTGCTGTATTAGTAACAATGTTGGATCATATGTCATGACTTGGAGTAGAACATCTGAACTTTGACTACACCAGAATTTCAACAGCTCACTATCTACAATCACAACGGTGGTCCTTGCTTTCGATGCCTCTTTCCAACTCCACCACCTAGAGCAGCATGCCAAAGTTGCGCCACATGTTACATATCACAGGATTTAAACAGGATAAGAAAGCAATCACTTGAATAAATCTCTTGCATATTCATTTCTAAGTAAACCTGCAACAAACATCATCCTGCAAAAGAAAATCAAGTCAAGCAACCTGCAATACATTGGCAGTGACAGTTCAGCAACAATCAAATACACAAACCATTTCGAGCCCAATTTAATACACCCAATATCAAGCTTAATTCCATTTAAATTTCTAAGCACTTTTTGTTCAATCATTCAATTTAAATCCAAATTCTTTTCCAACCTTAAACCAATAAATGACAATTCATAGTCCTAATCCCTTCTTTACAAGCCCATCTTTAATCTTAATTTGGCCATGTGTATTTTATTTTCAACCGAAATTTGTAACCATAAACAATTTCTAACTAAGCCAATTTGCAATTTCACAAACAAACCATGTATATTGCTATTACAAACCAGGTACACCCTAAGCTAACTCCAGAATATTCCTCCATACATGAGAGATTTATGCCATGGCACCAATGCAAACATGTTGAAACTAAAACAAACCAAATAGTTGTTGCAACCCCGCATTTATCAGTAGTAAGACAGTAAGACAAAGGGGCAGACCGACTCCTATAAACAGGGTCCTGCTGTGTGAACCAGACATTGAAACTCCATACCACCATCCTGAATTATCTTGGAACCAACATGGAAAAACTGCAAGGTAATGAACAACACCAAACCATCAAGTTCCCTTTTTTCTCAAGACGAAAGAAAATGAAAAACAAACCTGTCTAGAAGGGTGTGGCAACCAAAAGGACAAACTCATGGTCAGAACAAGAAGAATAAGCTAGCATGGAGTTTTTTTTGGCATACTAGGTCATCACCATCAGTAACATTAATAAGGCATTGATTTGCTTGTAAAATTTCTTCACCTACAGGCTACCTGTGGCTCGAATATAAGGATGCAACATTCATAACCATGATATCAAAATAGGAAAACCAAATCATCCGAACCATTGAGCCAATGTTCCACAATCCTAACTGATAACACCATCACAACTTGCAGCAACAGCAATATGTCGGCAATGCAAGAGATCCAAGTTGCAATGCGTCGACAATTAACCTTGGCATCTTTCCTGTGATGGCATTAGCAGAAAGAAACTCTAGTAGAAAATCTCAGTCAGAAACTGCATCAATACTATTCAATATAACAATACAGTCAGTTATTTAGGTAAAAAGGTTGCATTTGAACATTCACATAGTTAACATTAATCATATGTCAAGAACAACTAATTGGATTGATTTCAAGCAAGTAAAAAGTAAGATACCTATTCCTCATCGGAGCTATAAATCCCAGTGCATCTGATATCATGAACCGGTCAATGGGGAGCCCTGTACCGGCCAGTGCACAAGCCCCTAAAGGACTGAATTTCATCCTAGCTCTACAATCGATCAAACAACCAGCATCACGTTCAATCTGCAATAGCAAAAAGGATCAATAAAAACAAATGAGCTAAAGAACTATTCCCCAAATCCAAACTGCTTACTCCACAAATGAATAAATGAACCAGAAAGTATGAACCTTTTTACAACAAGTCAACAATGATGTTAGGATTTGACTCTAACCTACGCAAGTAACTTTACAAGCTTTTGTCCCAATGGAGTGGTCGCTGCTACCAATGAAGAAATTCACTGCAGTAAAAAATACATCAACTCGGTAAGACGGTAAAAGTTAACAAACAACCCAAAACGGAATTGAGACAAAATTCAAAGGAAAAAGTGTAGGTTTGTGTTACCTTTTCCGAATCCAAACATCAAATAGGGCAATCCAAACTGAGCATACCGAAAGGGTTTCGCAGAGATACCTGTTTCGATCTCCATAAGCCAACTTGAAAACCCTAGGTAGTGAGTATAAAAAGGTCGAAGAGGAGGCGAACAAGGGGAAGGAGGTGGCCACAAAAAACCCTAAATTTCCAAACGAAAAACCAATCTTTGGAGACGGAGAAAAATCCAGAAGAGGAGAGGGAACAGTAGCGGAAGAAACAACCTTTTTCCACCGAAAAGCCACCGTGGGAGTTCTTGGAAGCCAACAACAAAGGTAAGCATCCTTTGCTGATTCTTTGAGGGTCACGATTTTGCGCTTAGGGTGGGATTAGGGTATTGTGAGTTTGGTACAGGTCGAATGAGTGTGAGTGAGATTGAGGGATGCGCGATTGGGAGAGAGAGAGGGACGAGATTGGGAGATAACGAGAGTTGGAGAGATTCTTAGTGAGGAAGTTGAATGTGTTTCTGGGTTGTGCTACTTTCTCTCTCACATTTCCTGTTCTTTTATTTATTTATTTTGAAAAACCAAGCATTTAAAACTTAATATTATTTAGTCTTCCATTGCACCTTTTTACTAATTAGAGTCTGTTAGTATACTGTGTTATGTATCCCCACCCATTAATATCTTTTTGCAAACCCAACATCCAGGCGGCTAGGGTCACGTTTGGGATTCTTCCACTGTTTTAATTAGTCGTTCATTAACATACTACATCATTTTAGTTTTTTTATTTTAATTTTAATTTTAATCTATTCGGGTTCATATACTCAAGTCATTATTAAGATAACAAATAACCATAAGTGGCCTAGTGGAGAGAGAGCAGTTTCACTTGCTTTAGTGGGATGGGTTTGATACTTGGGAGTAGCATATCTCCATATTTGTTTTTTAATGCTTACTATTTAATTTAATTTTTTTCATAACTTATTGCTATTTATTTTACCTTTATATTTTTATCAATTTAATTTAATCGTTATTTAGTTGTTTATATTTTTAAATGTTTACCTTTTAGATTTAATTAATGGTTGAATTTCCGATATTGTTTTTTTATTCGATTAGTCAATTTTTTTTGTGTTAATTAATTTAGTTAGGTTATTAGTACCCATGTTCATACTTTTACACATATAAATAATCACTTTCAAACTCGCTAAACTTTTGATTTTAAATTTCACTAATTTTCCATAGTTTCGACATTTAATTCCATTTCCTCCCATTAGAATCTAGCATTCTGGTGGGAACTCAATTATATATAAATTGAACTCGATTATATATATATAATTAACTCGATTATATATAAAATTTAACTCGATTATATATATATATAATTAATTCGATATACATATAAAATTGTAAAATTAATTTTATCCCTATGACAATTTTATTTTTAAACTATCTTTACAACTCGATTAAATTCCTTTTTAAAACAACGAAAGGAGAGGACCATTCGAATCTTGTATTCCGGTGGGAACCCTCGAATAATCCGTCCCGAGTCTCACGTTTTGAATCAACCGTTCGTTCTTTTCTTGCGCTCTTAAAACACTTAATAATTAACTGGGGCAAAGAGAAGGACCGTTGGTATCAAGCATTCTGGCGTAACCCTTTGAATAGTTGATTCTCATCAAGTGTTCGTTGTCCAAATAATTTTCTTAAATAATTCGATTGAAAATGGACCGTTGGAATCTAGCATTCCAGTGGAACCCTGAATTTTTGATCTTAGGGCTCATGCCTCATTCTCAAATATCCGTCTTTCAAACTCAAAAAATACTTAATCCTTATTCAATACCTTTTCAATAAAGATGGAAATGGAACATGGTGTATACCGTGCACTCCTGAGATTAAGATTCAAGGTGGATGCCTTGCCTATCTTAGCTCTCGTCATCGACTAAAATTGTCAATGCGGTTTCTTCAAACCCTTTCTCAATCAAACCTAAAAATACTTAATCTTTATTAAACACTTTTGCCAATAAAGATGGAAATGGAACATGGTGTATACCGTGCACTCCTGAGACTAGGATTCGAGATGGATATCTCGCTCATCCAAGTTCTCGCCATCACTCAAAATACATCCAACCAATCAAACTCTTTCTCGCCGTCGTGCGATTAATCAAAAACCTTTTTCATAAATGAAAGATATATTGTCTTAAGGTGATGCAAAACAATGTTTCGGCCACGATTGTTGAGTCGAGATAAGTGACGCTTTTCCTAATGTAGATTTATAAATCCGTTCGATGTATGGTATGCGTCCACTCCTCATCTGTTTTAGGTAAAACAATGTTTTTGTCGATTAATACAATATAGCTTTCGCTAAAATCGACCAACAAACAAACATTTTTCTACCCAGAACTACGTAAGCCTTGACTTCTCTATTGAGATACGTAGGAGCAGGATTTGTAAATCTTGTCAGGCCCACTAATAAAAAACTTAGGTTTAGTCCTTCGTTAAAAAATCCAAAAATATTTCTTCTCTCTTCTATTCTTTCTCTCCCTCATTATAACTTATGAAGACTAACATAAGCTAACATTCAAAACAAAACTAACTAAACGGTTCCCGTTGAATACAACGGACGTGAGGGGTGCTAATACCTTCCCCTTGCGTAACCGACTCCCGAACCTTTTAAGTTCCTTGTAAAATCTTATTGTCAATGACATGAATGCGGATGAATGCATGGATGCAACAAACACACTCAAGGATTAAGCAAGTCACACCACACAAAGGTAACGGGATGGCTCAAGTTATTGTCAATATCAATCATCCATTTTGGTGGATTATGGCTTACACCTTATCAACACCCAAGTTCCATTGATTTTGAGGATATACGAGAACGGATCGACCGCGAATCACGGGTTTATTGTGAGTCACGAGCATGGAGTCTCGGTTAAGAACCACCCAACGGGAGTGTACTATGGTTAAACCTGACAATCATGTTCTAAAAGGTTCCCATAGTCATCATCCCATCTTTCGGATATTATCGGATAAAACGACTACTCTTCTTCCAAAAATATTTTCGAGAGGGACTCTTATGAGTGTAGTATCGTGTAACAATCGCATCAAGTCTTACACTTGAACGACCGTCGCACTACATCCTAAAATAGGCCAAGATGGGCTAGGTATCTAAGCTCCTTGGTTTCTAGGGTTCCTATTGGAAAGAGTAATGCCTAACCACGACTACTCGTGTTACAATAGTGATCCCCATAAGACCTCCACCAAGTGAATGGACTTGCAAGTTAACTTGTTAAGGACTAACTCCACACAAGTCAACAAGACTATGACATTCTCCTATCATAAGTGCACTCGAGTTCGGGTATAGAACTCATCTCACAAGAAACCACCAAGCATACAAGTGTCGCATTACGCGAAAAACCGGCGGGAAAACGAAACAACAGAGCCGCCACCGTGCGTTATTTATCCCAAAGGAGGGAAAGGAAACGCTCGAAGTAAACCTGGAAAAGACATGGTCTCGCGACCAGAGAGAGATGGGATCGAGAGTCGGTTATGCGAAGGGAAGGTATTAGCACCCCTACGCATTCGTCGTACTCGACGGGATCCACGCACAAAAGAAAGAATAAGGTTGCTAAAACTGCTCAAACACTGCACAAGGCTGGAAACAAACACAGATGAAAGACGGAAGAAGGTAGCTCGACAGGACATCACATCCTGGGCCTACGTAGTCTGTCAAGCACAGACATCAGAGTCGACGTAGTTCGGGAATAGGGGAAACGTGCTCGCTAGGATGTCGCATCCTATGCATACGTGTCTTCTCTAACCGGAGAAGAATCAGAGCACTCGTAGCTCGGCTAACACACGCCACACAAAACACAAACACAAACACAAACAGGAAACCGACTGCCAATCGCTGGACTTACGTCAGACTCCACACAAACAGGCAAACATGGAAACCGAATGCCAATCGCTGGACTTACATCAGACTCCGAACCGACAGACACACACACACACAGGAAACCAACTACCAATCGCTGGACTTATGTCAGACTCCAACAAGCAAACAAGACACAGGAAACCAACTGCCAATCGCTGGACTTACGTTAGACTCCAACAAGCAAAGGGGTTGAAAAAGAAAAAAAAGGGTGCCCGGAGAGATCAGCTCATCTCCTGCCTACGTACCTCATCTGGTATGAGGATCAGGGAAACGTAGTTCCCTTAAACAAGGAAAGAACTTCTAACCTAACCAGAGACAAGGGAGACACAAACTACTAGGGAGACTACGACTCGAGCCTAGAAGTTGTCATGCATACGATCCCTATGTTGAGGTTTCTATCCTAACTTGCACAAGAAGCAAGCCAGCCTAAACAGCACAATCAATCACAAGCACAAAAACAAGCACCCAAACTATATACAAACAAGTGGCTCACACAAGGCTAGGCTTTAGTCAAGGGGTCATGTCAACCTCGACAAACAAGCCAACTGGAATGGGGTGTGGTTAGCTCTTAACCCTAACATTGAGAGTTAGGGTGAAGCAGATGAAATGGGAAGTGAGGGTAAGACCTCACAGCTCTTATCCCTGGCCTGGGAGAGCTTGACTCACATAGAAGGTGTGGGAGTTCAGAATGTAGGAACTCCTCTCCACAGATGACTGACTCAACAAGATCTTGGGTTCTTATTCACAATGCATCAACACATGGTGTGTGAGCAAAGTGAATGACACAACTGAATAGCAGGGGATGGATTACACATCCCTTGTATCTGCCAATGCCTCTTCACTTAGGAGGTCTTTGAATGTACAGGGCACAAAGATAAACAATCACAAGCATTGCCTCTTAAGGAGGACTTTAGACAGGTGTCTGCCCACATAACAGGACAGGTCTTCCAGACTACATGAAGTCAGAAGAATTATACCTCAGTGGTAAGCAAACCACAAGCTAGCAAAGCGAGTTCAAAATGAACTCAAAGCCACTTAGGTACCTGTGAAAAAATCTAAACCAATCAGTTCAACTGTACAGACAAACAAACAACAGTTAAGCACACAGACAGACAAAGCATCAGGCAACAATGAGCAAGGCACAAGCACAAGTGAATTTGTTCTCAAAGCCTACAAAACAACACAATGTTAGCCAACATCAACCAAAAATCAGGCTTAAATGAAGGGGTCACTCCAATCATGGCAATGTGCATCTGAACCTGAAATCACAACTCAAATGATAAGTCCAAACCACTAGGTCAAAGCCTAGGGTCAACAGAGGGTCAAAAAGTCAAAACAGAACTTCAAACTTGACATGAAGCAACTTCAAACACATATTGGCATATCCTAAAAAGACTCACATCAAAATCATTAACCAAATGCATTTCATGATCAAGTGAAGTCAAAGGCCATTTCAAAGTTCATATGTGATCATCATGAATGAAAAATTCAAATCAAAACAGAAATGATTCAAATAAATCTGGAAAAATTCATGCATATTCAAGATATCTAACATGATCAACACACAAAAAAATCAGAAGCATTGGACATCATTTGGCATGGCAATCACATTGTACAAAACAGACAACCAAATATGTGACACAAATTGTCACACCAAGTTAGCATGAGCATAAAACAGAAATGGATCATGGGAAAAATATCAAACCAAAGCCAAAATGTTCCTCAATGTGTCAAGAATCTACACACAAAATTTCAGGTTCATTGGATCAATTTTGAGCATTTTATGATGAAAGGAGCAAGGCAATATCACACATGCATATGTATTCAAACATCCTAGCACAAATCATTTTCCAGCCAAGCACAACTTGCAAATTTATGCTCATAAAAACTAGACAGGATAAGGAGCATTGTGCAAAAAATTGGAGTGAAATTGATGCACTTTTCTATTTTATATGATTTTTTGAAGTTGAGGAAAAAAATTGAAATAAAAATTGAATAGCATGGTCAAATAAAGGAGGGAAACATGGAAATCATGGAACATTTGAAAATAATCCCTCGCCAGGAATCGAACTCGGTGTGAGTTCAAATTTTGATGCGCCAACCTAAAACGACCACGTTTTGGTCTTAAACCCTAAACCTGCGTGTTTTCCAGAATCGTAGCAAATGGATGAATGTTTCGTAGCTAATTCCTAGCGAAGTCATAGCAATTCTGGAAACAGCATGAACTTCATCCTCTTCCTCATGAACACGATGAACAAAATTCCAGAAAATCTCAAAACATTCCAGAAATTAACAAAACCTATGCCAATCGATTCCTTGGCTCATGTACATGCAAGATCAACTATCATTTTGCACTAAAACATCACATATCATCCAAATCGAAGGAAAGAAAAATTTGCATCAAACTTTCAATCAAGCATCACTTTGTGTATAGTGCACCAATTCACTCAAATTTCATATCAGCATGCTCACCAATCAACGATCTACATGAATATCCTAATGAATTGAAAAATAATTGAACTCGAAAACTGACCTTCTTGATGAACAGAACCTGGAATCGCGTGATACAAGGCTTGTAATGGCTCAAAGCTCCTCTATGATGCTTGTGGAGATGAATGCTAGTGAGCTTGAAGCTCAATTGCACGTGAAACCAGCTCAATTTGCAAACTCCATGGATGCTTCAAGCTTTGAGTATGAGCAAATATGGCACGGTTTTATCCAATTCCACGTCCAAATCTTCTCAAAAATGCTTCAGGAGTATGAATCAATCAATAGGAAATGCTACTGTGTGAAGAATTTTAAAAATATTTTGAGAGAAAAGTTTTGATGATTTTTTGAATCTAGATCTGAAATGAATGCCAATGGCAAATGCAGTTAGGATTAACAATATATATGCCATACTAATCATGTTTAGAACCTGTTTAAGCCAAATGCAATTAAGATTAATCAATTGTAAGGTGTATGTGCAAAATGGTATTTCACCCTCATGCATGGAATGCATGTGTGAACAGTACACGAATCTGATCCAAATCCTCTTAAAATAAGTCCATGCAAGCTTTGGAAATGGTTTGGTATGCATATGATCCATAAAAATGATTTTATGAAATTTTCTTCAAAAATCTTCATGAGTGAGCACATGATTATTCAAGTGGAATTCAAGCCATATAATGAATGTTTTGGAAACTAGAGGTCATGATGAACAACATGCAAAAAGAACCACTCATTTTGGAGCTTTGGTTCAAAAGTTATGCCCATTTGAATCTTCAAGCACACTTTGTCATGATTGGATCATATCTCCTCAACCACACATGAGAAATTCATGATCTTGGACTTTTTGGAAATGGGAGAGAAAGATCTTCAACTTTCATGTTGGACAAAATTTCATTTGAAGCTTTCTTGATGATGTAATCTTGGGTTGAAGTTGGTCCAAAACCTTTCCATTTTTGGAAAGTTCAAATTACAGATCACCTGCTATTTTGGGAAAGTCTTGACCTGACTCCAAATTCTTCAATGTGAGTGTTTGAAATGTCAAATGAGACTTGTCTGAACATGAATGAATCATCTCTAATCACTTCCCACCTCCAAATCCACAGTTGACTTTGTAGTTGACTTCTGTTGACTTTTATGGGTCTCAGATGAATTGCACATGCACTGATGAGTTCTGAGCCTTCAACACTTGGTCAAGCCACTTCAAAATGATCCTTGGGTCATATAAGCTCAATGGAGCCACCCTAGGGCTTTGGTTTCATGGAAAATGCTCTTGTTGCCTTGCACAGTTGAATCTCCTGACCAGTTTTGACTGATGATATGCAATGGACTATGCACTAACAATGCAATGTTAATATCCTAAAAATGAAATGATTGTACAAATGGGAGGTAAAAATCTGAGGTGCTACAACAAGCAATTAATATATCAAGCAATTCATATATTACAAACAATACATTCATCCCAAATTTGCACAAAAATATGCCACAAATAAATATAAACATACAACACATACAAGCAAAAAGTAGGCTAAACCCACGGGGCTTGGAGCTCCCCAGCAGAGTCGCCACTTTTCTGTAGCGGGGTTTTCGTTACCTTTAGATTTATTGATTAAACCAAAATTCAACATACAATTCGAGTCGCAACCGCACTTTTATTTGTCCAAAGGAAAGGCTAAAAAGCGAACAAAAGCCAAGTAAGAAGTTTTTCAAATCAAAAACTAATAAAAATGTCGGAGATCTAGGTAAGGGGGTTGGTTATGAAATGGGAAGGTTTTACGCACCCAAAACATCCTTAGTACTCTAAGGGAACCCTTTTTGCAAATATGTGTTGTAGGTTGGTATTTGTGAAAAGATTTGTGCAAAGGATTGGAGGGATGAGAAGAGAATAGATTATATTTATAAATTTTGTTGTTTGAATGGATAAACCCATTGCCTACGTACCATCACAAAGGAGGATCAAAACCTCGTAGTTCGTGGTAAAAATTTCAAAGATTGGTTAATTGATTTTAATCAAAAGCCTTAAGGTCTTTCGTTATCAAAGGGAGAAAACTCAACCTAAACCAATAATCCACCATGTGAGGAAGACTTCAACATGCTAGTGAGGGGTTAACCCTATAATAAGCATGGAAGGCTTATAATCCAACACTAAGGATGAGGTGAGATTTACATCAACCACTATGACAACTCAAACCTATGACTAATGTTTTTGAAAAGGTTTTAACAAGTGGCCATTGGAACCACAAAACAACTTGAAATGGGTTATATTTACAAGTTAGATTTATTTAAAAAATGAGGTCAAAGTTGGATTAAAGTTTATTTACAATGAGTATTTATGAAAATAATTTTGAAAAGTCAAAGGCCTAAGGCCTAGGTTTCTAATTTGAAATAAAGTCAAAGTTTTGAAAGTGATTTTTGGCTTGGTTAGAGTGGGGAGAAGAGAGAAGGGTTATTCCTAAAGCATACAAAGATAAGGGGGAAAGATAACCCTTGGAGTTCCTTTTGTTGGAGTCATAGAGATAACTTAAGATGCTCCTTTCCTTTGGATTTAGCACACAACCACAAGCAATCAATAATTTGAACTCAAGCTCCTAGGATCTCCATTTGGCTTTGGCTTTTAACTTGGCTACTTAGGACAATGGTCCCCTTTTCACAATCTTAAGATGAGGTTCTTATCACACAAAAGCACACGTCAAAAAGCTCACAACATAATAAAGGGAATGGACAAAGAATAAGTTTGAGAGAAGTTCTTTGAGGTCAACTTTGAGTTTTAGCATTCTAAATGCATGAGGCCTAGTTGCTCTTCAACAAATTTTGCATTCTAAAGGCATGAGGCCTAGTTGCTCTTGAACTCCTTTAAGCATAGGTAAATCCTAATTCTAAGTCCTTTCTCCTTTTTCATTTTGGTTCACATCAAAACAAACATAAACAACACAAAAGCAACATATTTATACACAATAATGGGCTCAAATGAGCAAAAGAAAAATGACATAAACATAAAATATGTGCTCAAGTGAGAAAAGATGAAAATCAAGATGAATAATGAGCAAGAAATAAATGACATTAAAAGTAAATGACAAGAATTTAAAAGCTCAAATTAAAGTTAGTAATTAGTAGAGTTATGTTAGCTTGTCATAAGACAATGTAGCACTATGTTAAGCAATCGTAAGTGGACTAATATAGTAGTCACACCTATCTGAGGCCGGTCAATAAGAATATAGGCAAAGAACATAAGTTAGAGGTCATGACTAGTAAGCCAAGCTCCATAAACTTGCCATGCCAAACAAAAGGGGAAGGGCCTTTTATTGACTTTTGGTTATTTTCTTGACTAAGAAGTAACATATCTTTGACACAAAATAACTCCCTTGATCATGGATCAAGTTGAGTTTGGTTTGGATCAAATAAGATTAAACTCCTATTTGTCAAGACCAACCTCAAGACTTTAACTCATTGGCCATTGAGGGAAAGAAAGGGATGAAGATGAAAGGGAGGGGGTAAGAAGTCAACAACCAATCTCAATTGATCAAGGGATAACTCATCCTTGATCAAATTCATTCATCTTTCTAGGTGATGATCCTTAAGGATTCTTGTAGAGGGGTTTTCGTTACCTTTAGGTTTATTGACTAAACCAAAAGTCAACATACAATTCGAGTCGCCACCGCACTTTTATTTGTCCAAAGGAAAGGATAAAAAGAGAACAAAAGCCAAGTAAGAAGTTTTATCAAATCAAAAACTAATAAAAATGTCAGAGATTTAGGTAAGGGGGTTGGTTATGAAATGGGAAGGTTTTACGCACCCAAAACATCCTTAGTACTCTAAGGGAACCTCTTTTTGCAAACACTGTTGTAGGTTAGTATTTGTGAAAATATGTGCAAAAGATTGGAGGGATGAGAAGAGAATAGATTATATTTACAAATTTTGTTGTTTGAATGGATGAACCCATTGTCTACGTGCCATCACAAAGGTAGGATCAAAACCTCGTAGTTCGGGGTAAAAATCACAAAGATTGGTAAATTGATTTGATCAAAAGCCTTAAGGTCTTTCGTTATCAAAGGGAGAAAACTCAACCTAAACTAACAATCCACCATGTGAGGAGGGCTTCAACATACTAGTGAGGGGTTAACCATATAATAAGTATGGAAGGCTTATAATCCAATCACTAAGAATGAGGTGAGATTTATATCAACCACTATGATAACTCAAACCTATGACTAATGTTTATGAAAAGGTTTTAATAAGGTGGTCATTGGAACCACAAAAACAACTTGAAATGAGTTATATTTACAAGTTAGGTTTAATTACAAAATGAAGTCAAAGTTGGATTAAGATTTATTCACAATGAGTATTGATGAAAAGATTTTTAAAAGTCAAAGGCATAAGGCCTAGGTTTCTAATTTGAAATAAAGTCAAAGTTTGAAAGAAAAGATTTTTGGTTTGTTTAGAGTGGGGAGAAGAAGAGAAGGGTTATTCCTAAAGCATACAAAGATAAGAGGGAGAAGATAAATCCTTGGAGTTCCTTTTCTTGAAATCATAGAGATGATTCAAGATGCTCATTTCTTTTGGACTTAGCAAACACTCAAGCAATCAAACAAATATATTCAAGCTCCTAGGATCTCCATTTGGCTTGTCTCTCTTAACTTGGCTACTCATGACAATGGTCCTCCTTATTATCTCAAGATGGAATCCCTATCACACAAGAGCAAACATCAAAAAGTTCATAACACAATAAAAGGAATGGACAAAGAATAGGTTTTAGAAAGGAATTCCTTTAAAGTCAACTTTGAGATTTAGCATTCTAAAGGCATGAGGCCTAGTTGCTCTTCAACAAATTTAGCATTCTAAAGGCATGAGGCCTAGTTGCTCTTGAACTCCTTTAAGCATAGGTATGTCCTAATTCTAAGTCCTTTCTCCTTTTTGCATTAGGTTCACACAAAAAAAAACACAAGACAACAATATATTTATATATACAATAATGAGCTCAAATGAGCAAAAGGAAAATGACATAAACATAAAATATGTGCTCAAGTGAGCAAAATGAAAAGCAATATGAATAAATGAGCAAGAAATAAAGTGCATTAAAGTAAAGGGCAAGAAATTGAATGCTCAAATTAAAGTTAGTAATTAGTGAAGTTATGTTAGTTTGTCATAAGACAATGTAGCGCTATGTTAAGCAATCGTAAGTGGACTAATGTAGTAGTCACACCTATTTGAGGCCGATCAATAAAATTATAGGCAAATAAACACAAGTTAGAGATCATGACTAGTAAGCCAAACTCCAAAAACTTGCCATGCCAAAAGAAAAGAGAAAGGCCTTGTATGGACTTTAGGTTTTTTGCTTGGCCAAGAAGCAACCTATCTTGGACACAAAACAACTCACTTGATCTTAGATCAAGTTGAGTTTGGTTGGGAACAAAGAAGGTTAAACCTCTTATTTGTCAAGACCAACCATAAGACATTAACTCATTGGCCAAAAAAAAAAAAATGGGATGAAGATGAAATGGATGGAAAGAGAATTCAAGCATCAAACTCAATTGATCAAATGTGAACCAAGTCATCATCAATCAATGTCACACATAAGAGAAATGAAGATTACAAGTCAACAAGTCAAACATATTTTTTTGGTATTTTTGAATTAAAAATAAATGTAAAAATAAAATAAACAAAATATGGTCGAACCTCAAATTTAATTCAAATCAACTTCAACAAGTCCAATTAAATTCTCATAGGTCTAAAATGGTCAAAAAAGCTTTGACAAATTTTCTCAATAATTTTTGAAATCAGAAACTATTTAAAAACAATTAAAAACAATGAAAAATAACACAATATGAATTAAAATCTCAAATAAATCTCAAATCAAATAAGAAATTGATGAGACTATTTTTCATTGACTTATCATCATCCATAGGTGTTAGGAAAATATTTTTGGTTTTTCAAATATCAAAAAGTATTTTAAAATGAATTAAAACTAATAAAAACCAAATAATTCACAAAAAATATTAAATGAAGTCACAAAAATGATTAAAAATCAAAATATGAAACTAGATTTTTCAAGAAAATTTTTGGCATTGGTCTCATATTATTGTGACTTCAAATAAAATATTTATGAATTTTTGAAAATAAAAGGAGTTAACTGAAATTAAAAGAAAATAAGAAAAATAGGAAAATCCAACGCCATCAGATCATCTCATTAATTGACGTGGCAATGATCATATGGCTCTAAGGCGCGGATACACGGTGCTCTCAAGTCAAGCGCGCAACACATTGTATTAAAACAAGTCAACATATGCAATGGCCAAGATTAAAACGTTTCAGCATGATCCAGAGGCTAGGAGGCTACCGCGTGGGGATGGTGGTGGAAACCACCATCTTCTCCGGCGATCCAACAAGATTCGACCACCACGTGCAGGAAATTAAATTGCAATGAAAATAAAAAAAAAGAGGACATCAAAATGAAGCTGAGGTGATGTACATCACCCCTGTAACCATGGATCATCCTCACAGTTCCTATTTAGAGAGAAACATGAGCTTGAAGATCATGGTGCATGAACTGAAATGGCACGATTTGCAAAATTAAGACCACCACTGGCCTGCCTCAAGCATGAAGACTTCAGAAAAACATACAAACCAAAGAGATTCTTATTATATTGCAAGATCTAAATCAAGAAAGTTTGATGTTCTACCTCTGAACTGAAGCTTCAAACAACACGACTTCTCCAAGCTCTTGATCTACTTTTTCCCTGGAAGTGTGATTGTGATGCTAGGTTAAGGAATTGAGCTTTGAAGATCAACTAATGATGTTGAAATTCAAGCTTGAAAGAGAAATAGAAAACTGAAAATTCCTTTAGTGAGGGTTTGGATTTCAACTCAGCAGCAATTCAGATCTCCACTTGGTTGCCAATTGAATGAGAATGCACACTTATTTATAGCTGAAATGTGATGAGAAACATGGTTCCCTCGTGTGCATGGAATTTGAATTCCTCTTGCATGGGCCTGTACAGGCGCGTGTAAGGCCCAATGATGGGTGAAAATCCTTGCTGAGACCATCTGAAAGTGAATTGGACGTGCAATTGGAGTGGCATTAGCTTGCACATGAAGTTTTAATGTGAAATGCAAAAATGAACCTAAATAGAAAGCTCTTCGAAACTCCCACATGGAAAGTCCAACAAATTAATGTGAGTAATGGTTAGAAAGCCCTTGAAATAAGGAACAAAATTCATGTTGGGAAAAAATTCATTTGGTGTTTGGAAATTAATGAAAACTGGCTATGAAAGTTTGGGTACAAAACATATTTAAGTCACCTTTGAAAATTTTCTCTAAAAGCAAGCCTCTTCAAGCCCTTCTGTTTCTATGATGAAAGCCTCAAATGAAAACACCTCCAACAACAAAGTTGTAGTTATTTTCAAGATGATAAATTTTGACTTAAATTTTGCATCATTTGGATTTTTCATTAGAAAGTTATGGGCACTTGAAGTTGGGCATTTTTTCAAATTCAATGACTTAGGTCCAAAGTGACCTATAATGTTTTGTATTATCACATGTATTTCTTTTAGGATTATGAAATTTTGTCCAACATAAAATTTAAATTATACATCTTAAGCTTTCCAATGCAATTGGTCTCACCTCAAAATCATAAAAATTAAGGAAGTTAGGTCCTTGGGAAGTTGACCCAAAATTAGGGTTTTAGTCAAAATGACCTATAATGTTTTGAAATGAATGATGACCTTCAAAGTTTCAAATGGATTTTTGATGAACATGAAAGTTATCCATATGGTTCTTAAGAACAGTTTTTCTCTTGGGTTCATCTTCATTTGACAAACACATTAAAAGTTGTATCTCAATGATCTTCAGTTTAGTTAGATGACTTGACTGGTCAACTTCACAAGGCCAAACTTCAAATCTTGATGAATGAATGATTGAGGGGCCTAAATTAGGATCATATATGCATAAAATAATGAATGAAAGAACTTCCCTTGATTGAATTTGATCATAGGTTAAGGTTGCTTCATGAGCAAGGCACAGTCAAAGCATAGTTGAATTAGGGTTTCCTTGGGAAACAATCCTCAAGCCCTTTGGGTTATCTTGATCAAATTAGAAAATTGAGATGCTTCGGAGACATATATGATGATTAGGAGCTTTGTGGACCATTGTCATTCTTTTTCTCATCTTCATCTAGCCACTTCATTGAACTTAGGAGCCTCCTAGGAGCATGGGAGCACATGATCACTTGAGCTTCAAAACAAAAAGAGCTAGTGACATATTTTTGTGCTTTTGGTTAGTTAAAAAAAGTAAGAAAGACAATACAAGCATGCTTGGTGGTCTCAAACCACTCACACAAGTCCCAACCCCAGGGTTAAGGAGCCAAACATACCATGATCCTTGAGGCAATGTAATGAGCAATGATATGATGCCATGAGGAATCTTAGGCTCAATATTAGGGTCTTACAATTCTCAAACCACAAGGTCTAATGAATTTGATCAAAATTGAATCAATTCAACCTTCATCAACACCAAACAGAAGAGAGATGAATATAACAAGTCAAGAAGTCAGTAATATTTTTTTGGTATGTTTTGAATTAAAAGAAAATACAAATAAAAAATAAACAAATAAGACCGAACCTCCAATTCAATTTAAAACAACTTCAATAAGTCTAATTAAATTTTCATATGTTCAACATAGTCAAATAAACTTTGATTAATTTTCTCCAAGATTTTTAAAGTCAGAAAGTAATTAAAATCAATTAAAAACAACCAAAAAATAGCATAATATGAATTAAAATCTCAAATAATCTCAAAACAAACAAGAAATTGTTGAGACTATTTTTCATTGACTTATCATGATCCATAGATGCTATGAAAATATTTTTGTATTTTTTAAAAATCAGAAAGTATTTTAAAATGAATTAAAATCAATAAAAACAAAATAATTCATCAAAAAAAATCAAATGAAGTCACAAAAATAATTAAAAATCATAATATGAAACTAGATTTTTCAAGAAAAATTTCAAAGTTGGTCTCATATTTTTCTGACTTCATATGAATTTTTAATGAATTTTTGAAAATGGAATGAATTAAAAGAAAATAAAAGAAAAATGAAATAAGCAAAAAAGTAGAACCATCAGATCCAATTCATTAATTGATGTGGCACTGATGCATGGCCTGGATCTGAGGATACACGGTAGGCTCAAGTCAAACGCGCAACACAACGAATTAAAACAAGTAATTAAAACGGACGTGTGAGATTAGATCCTGAGAGCAACATCCAAAGGCCCTGGTTAACACACGTGGTGGTGGTGGTGGAAACCACCGTCTTCTCCGTCCAAACACACAAACTCCGGCCAAATTTGCAAAGAAATGAATCTTATCAAAAACGAAAAACAAGGACATGGAAATAAAGCTCTTGTGATGTAGATCATCACTGTACCATTGGATTTCTTTCATGCTTCCTATATTAAGAGAAAGATGAAGAAGAAAATCATGGTGTCCACACGGATTGTTCATGAAATGGCAAATTGAATGCATCAAAAGCTTGCCTCAAGTAGGAGGACTTCAGAGAACCACCAAAACACAAGAAAACTACATTGAATTAAGAGTTTTAGATCCAAATAGTTTGAGTTGATACCTTCAAGTGAGGGTTATGATCTCAATTCTGCAGCATGTGGGATCTCCAAAAGGTTGATAAATGAGGGAGATGAAGCCTCTATTTATAACTGAATGCAACTGATCATCACACTTTACTCATGTGTATGGGATTTGAATTTTTGAGTGCATGGGCCTTTGTGGACGTGTGAGAGGCCCATGGATGGCTGAAGAAGCTTGCTGAGATCATGTGAAAGGCATTTGGTCGTGCACATTGGATGGTAAATGCTTGCAGTTCAAGTTTCAACATAAAATATCAAGAATGCACCTAAATGAAAATAAATTCGAATCTCCCAAATGGTAGACCCCAAGGACTATTGTGAGTAATGGTTGGAAATCTCTTGAAATAAGGAACAAAAGTCATTTTGGGCAAAAAATAATTTTGCATGTGCAAATTGATCAAAAATGGCTTGGAAAATTCAAGTATAAAACATATTCAAATCACTTTGAAAAAGTTAACCAAAAGTAAGCTTGATCAAACCCCTTTGTCCTCATGATACAAGCTTCAAATGAAAACATCTCCAACATCTAAGTTGTATATATTTTCAATATAGTCAATATAGACTCAAATTTTGCATCATTTGGATTTTCTATGACAAAGTTATGGGCATTTGAAGTTGGGTACTTTTTCAAATTCAATGAATTAGGTCCAAGATGACCTATAATGTTTTGCATTATCACATGTATTTATTTTAGGATTATGAAATTCTGTCCAACATAACATTCTAGGTAGACATCTCAAGCTTTCCAATTCCTTTTGTCCCACCTCAAAATCATAAAAATTGGGAAAGTTATGGCCTTGGCAAGTTGACCCAAAATTAGGGTTTCAGTCAAAATGACCTATAATGTTTTGAAATGAATGATGACCTTCCAAGCTTCAAATGGATTTTTGATGATCATAAAAGTTGTTCGGATGGTTCTTAGGAGAATTTTTTCCTTTGGGGTCATCTTCATTTGACAAACACATCAAAAATTATAGCTTATTGATCCTCAGCTTAGTCAAATGACTTAACTGGTCAACTTTTCAAGGTCAAACTTCCAATCTTGATGAATAAATGATTGAGGGGCCTAAAATAGGCTCATATATGAATAAAATGATAAATGAAATAACTTCCCTTCATTAAATTTGATCAGAGGTTGAGATTGCTTCATGGGCAAGGCACAGTCAAAGCACAGTGAAATTAGGGTTTCCTTGGGAAACAATCTTCAAGCCCTTTGGGTTATCTTGATCAAATTGGAAAATTGAGATACTTGGGAGACACATATGATGGTTAGGAACTTTTTGGACCATTTTCATGCTTTTTCTCATCTTCATATAGCCATTACATTGGGCTTAGGAGCCTCCTAGGAGCACTGTGGGGCACATGATCACTTGAGCTTCAAAACAAAAAGAGTTAGTGACATATTTTTGTGCTTTTGGTTAGTAATCAAATAATAAAAGCAATAATATACAATACAAGAATACTTGGTAATCTCAAACCACTCAAACAAATCCCAACCCTAGGGTTAAGGAGCCAAACATGCTATGATCCTTGAGGCAATGCACTTGTGCAATAACATGATGCCATGAGGGATCTTAGGGTCAAAATTAGGGTCTTACAGATGCCCCTATTTAAGGTCATTCTAGCTGGAGATATGAAGGTTAAAATCTTCGTCTCGACGAGATAGAATGAGCTTAAATAATAGCAAAGAGACGAATTTTGGTCCCTAAGAGACCTCATGATGCGAATGTGTGCATGCAAAATAAAAATCTTCATGGTGAATAATTTCCACAAAGAAAAAGAAATCGGGAGAAACTGAAGATCCATAGGAGTAACATACTCACTAGGGAGACAGAGACTCTAGGGGAAATAAGGTAAAAAAATGCGTGAGCAGGTCACGACTTGGAAACTTGCTGGGAGACACGAAGGGATTCCACGAAAATAAATCGATGGAAAGACTCGAGCTAACGTAATGATGCATGTATTAGGGAATATGCCAATACAGTTGTTATACGGTGAACTGACTTTTGTGTTTTGCTTTGAAAAGCAATGTTGCGGATAGCAAGAGTCGCCACCGAGAGAGTTAGAATGGTATGTATGCCATTCGTGATCTGGAGGTGGAAGATTATTGAACACTTAGAATGCCCCAAAAATTTGCGCTTGTTAATTAAAAGTTAGTCTTGATGGAGATGGGCTTAGAGATGCCATCCAGAAAGTATGATGATGGGGTGAGCTGAACCTGATGCGATAAGGATCAGAATGGGTCATACGCTACTGGGGATAAAGGATCAGAATGGATCATACGCTAGATCATATCTGAATTGCAGAATGAACTGTCCGCCAGGCTGTATCTGGAGAGGTAAAGATCAGAATGGATCGTACGCTAGATCGTATCTGAATAGCATAATGAGTCATCCATTAGGCGGATGACTTCACTGGGGATGAAAGATCAGACCAGATCATACCCTAGATCGTATCTGAGTAGCAGAATGAGCCATCCATTAGGCTGTATCTGAGATAAAAGGTAGTCGTACGCTAGACTACATTTCAGAATGTATCGTATGCTAGGTAGTATCTGGGTAGCAGAATGAGCCGTCCGTTAGGCTGTATCTGGAGAAATAAAGGTCAGAATGGATCGTACGCTAGATCGTATCTGAGTAGCAGAATGAGCCGTCCGTTAGGCTGTATCTGAGATAAAAGGTAGTCGTACGCTAGAATACATTTCAGAATGTACCATATGCTAGGTAGTATCTGGATAGCAGAATGAGCCGTCCGTTAGGCTGTATCTGGAGAAATAAAGATCAGAATGGATCGTACGCTAGATCGTATCTGAGTAGCAGAATGAGTCGTCCGTTAGGTTGTATCTGATGATAGAAGGGGTAGTCATATGCTAGACTACACGTCAGAATGTACCGTACGCTAGGTAGTATTTGAGGGGATGAACATCCAAATGGGTCGTACGCTAGACCGTATTGGAGCAGTTGAAGGAACCATACGTTAGGCTGAATCAGAATAAGCTGTACGTTAGGCTATATCTGATAATGTTTGTATATGTTGTATTTGCGATAAATGTCCGGGATGGGCTTAAAGATGCCATCATTAGGAGGATGTCAGAATGTTTATCAGAATGAACATTCATATGGATTATATCTGAAAGATGCATCTGAATCTCGAATGTAACCGATGAGGGTGTTCGTCTGAATGAACCTTTATTTTGACTGTATCGGGAGGATAATTAACCTGGAAAAAAAGTTAGCCTCATGCCATGTCATGATGCATGAGATGTTTTACGCTTTTGAAAATGAATGCGAACGTTGCATGCACGTATATGATGTGAAATGATGCATGAATGCATTATGTGTTTGAAGATAAATGCGAACACTGCATGCACGTATATGATGTGAAATGATGCATGAATGAATTATGCGTCTGAAATTTTTTGCCAGGGGAACATAAATCCCCATATTTGTATTGATGACCCTTTCTTAGCTGGGGATATTTGATTTCTTGTCTGATGGTAGAAATATTCAACAGGACCTGGCTGGGGGATAAAAGAGATGACCAGTCTGTCTAGTAATGCCAATTTCTTCTGGGAAATAATTGGTTTTGCTGGGGAATAGGATTAGCAACCGGATTCATCGGAAAGCATGGTTAGACTTTATCGTCGACCCTAAAGTCTTTTAGTAACTGCTATTTCTATTTTATGCATGTATTTTCGGTAAACATCAATCATGTTCAAATGCATATATTAATTCGAATTAAATCAATGGACGTTTATGCAAACAAAACAGAGAAAGTAAAACAAAAGCATCTTTTTGGAAATAAAATTGTATTGATTTTGAAAGAGGGCCTATAAACAGGCAATTTGAGTACAAGGAGACAGAAATCCTAGTAAGAGGAAATTGTCAAGAAAACAAATAAAAAGCTATGAAGAAAAAGTCCTATTGATTTTAATTCCACTACTGTCATTATATCTTCAAGCCTCTCATCTCCTGCTATCGGATAGAAGTGATTGGCTTGTTCAGTCCCTTTGACTTGGGTGAAGCTGACCGAGAACGGGACATAGTCATACGCTTTAATCCCTAATTTTTGCCTGGACCGCCTTTTCAGGTTTTCAGTCCACCAGGATACCCTTTTTTGCCCAAGCCGCCTTTTCAGGTTTTCGACTTGCCGGGTGTACATGCGTAGTATTTTTTAACTATGTCCGTGTTTACGCGATGCGGGGACTCTTCGTCATCCATTGTAGCCAACATCATGGCTCCACGCTTCCTTTGATTGCCTTCTGGGTAGTATACTGGATATCATACTCTGTTGGAATCATCTGTCATCTTGCTATTCTTCCGGAGAGAGCAGGTTTCTCAAATATATATTTGATAGGACCCATCTTAGAAATTAATAAAGTGGTATGATTCAACATATATTGTCTTAGTCGGCGAGCAGCCCAAGCCGAAGCACAGCAAGTTTTCTCGAGCAATGAGTATCTTGTTTCACAGTCGGTAAACTTTTTGCTAAGGTAGTATATGGCATGCTCTTTTCGACCAGACTCGTCATGTTGCCCCATCACACACCCCATTGAATTTTCTAACACGGTCAAATACATGATTAGAGGTCTTCCTTCAACCGGTGGCATCAGAATTGGAGGTTCTTGGAGATACTTCTTGATTTTGTCAAAAGCTTCTTGACATTCATCATTCCATATCATCTCTTGATTTTTCCTCAGTAATTTGAAGATGGGTTTGCAGGTAGCAGTCAAATGGGAGATAAATTGGGCAATGTAATTCAAGCGTCCCAAGAAACCTCTGACTTCTTTCTTGTCCAATGTCGATTGATTCCTCATGCGGCTGTATGGTCTTTTCTTCTTGCAGTAACAGTCTGGCAAGCTCTCCAGGTACTTCACAATCTTCCTCACTTCCATCCTCGGCTTGGTAGATCGGATTTTCAAAGGCATAATTAACAGTAGCAGAATTATTATCAACAGGATCCAGAGTGGATATGGATCTGCAATTTGTTACGTGAGTGTGTGTAAGAAAGCATAGCTTGTTTAAAAGATGACGGGAAAGATAAAGAGCGCAATATTTGAATGCAAAAAGTCCATTGATTTATTGAATATGAATATGCTTATGAAAATGACAAAACCCTTGAAAAATTAGCTATTTGTGCCCCGGGCATAGACACAATGCTTTAAGAAGTTCAATTGTAAAAATTAAAAATTTGCAACACTAAAATAGGCAATAACAATTACTCCTGACTAAAGGAAATCGAGATAGTGTCTTCAGCCTTCCAATTATTGAGTCCGTCACCAATCGTTGGGAAAATCCAACTATCCAAGTCGCAATTGCTATCAACATCTTCTACAACATTAACAGTCTTGTCATGATTAGGGAGAGGAGCAGTGATGACATTAGGAGTCTCCGAAGGATCAAAATCAATCTCTCCGGCGTCGATCATATTCTGAATCTTATTCTTCAACAACCAACAATCGTTTGTATCATGCCCGGGGCTATCGGAGTGATATGCACACCTGGCATTGGGATTATAACGGGGAGAAGTAGTGTTGGGATTTGCAGGAGGATCTCTGAGGGTAATTAAATTTGCTTTTAGCATACCCTGCAGTGCTTGTGCTAAAGTCATATTGATCTTGGTAAACTGCCTTCTTGGCCTGTCTTGTCTGTGTTGGAAGTTTTGAGATGGCGGTGCTGCAATCGTAACTGCTCCAATAGTATGGTCACAATTTTTCTTGTTATGACCCCTTTGACCGTACACAGCATTTGATTCATTCCTCCCCTGATAGGACTTTTTGGTGCTTGCAGAGGTAGCCACTTGTATCTTTCCACTTCGAATGCCACTTTCAACACGTTCACCTGTTAATATAAGTTCAGTGAAACTCGATGAGGAACTTCCCAATAGATGGCTGTAGAATGGGCCAGTTAGTGTACCCATGAACATATCCACTAATTCTCGATCAGTCATAGGGGGTTTGACTCTGCCAGCCAAATCTCTCCATTTTTGAGCATATTCTTTGAAGCTTTCTTTAGATCCCATAGTCATATTCTGCAACTGTAGCCGAGTAGGCGCCAATTCAGAATTATACTGGTAATGCTTGTAGAAAGCTGTCGCTAAATCAGTCCAGGTGCGGATGTTAGAACTCTCGAGCTGATAATACCACTCTAACTGTGTGCCAGACAGACTCTCTTGGAAGAAATGGATCCATAGCTTCCTATCAGTGGTATACGGCTGAACCTTTCTCACATAAGCTCTCAGATGCATCTGAGGACAAGACGCACCATCATACTTATTGAAAGCGGGGACCTTGAATTTGCGGGGAATGACCACATCAGAGACCAGACCTAAGCCTTCGAAATCCAGACCGGGCGCCTTCTGACCCTCCATAGCTAGCATGCGTTCTTCCAGCAACTTATACTTATCATCTTTTGGAGAGTACTGTTCATTTTCATAATCTTCATCGTCGTCCTCAGGGTTGAAGGGATCAGCATTCTCCTCTTCCGAATCATTTTCTGTCTCCTCTTCTTGATCCTTCGGTATTCTAATCTTGACTCCTGCGGCCTGTCCCTTAAGCCTTCTTCCCGGGTTAATGTAACTCACAGCTTTCTTGTCTTTCTTCTTCTCGAGCAAGAGAGCCTTCAGCTCCTCCTGCCCCTTGGATAAGTTCAAGATCATCTCCTGGAATTGAGCATTCTGAGCCTGGAGATCTTTGACAGTTTGTTCGAGAGCCATTTTTTCTGTTTAGAAGGAAGACCGTGAGAACATTGATCCTTTAGAGTACCTGTTATACAATGTTGTGTTATGTTATGCAATGTATGAAATGTTTTCAAGGACTTTTGGAATTTAACTTTGCGTAAACCACCAAAAGAGGGAAACTTTTATTAATAATTTCTTTAATCAATGTTCATTACAAAAAATAATAATAAAAATACAATGAAAGCTCAAGTCTCCCAGGGACGGCTTCTTTTTGGGCGGAGATATGCATTGAGTCTTCGTTCCTCATTAAGCTGGCTGGTGAGCTCTAATACTTTCTTCCTTTCTGCACCGAACTGAGTTTCAAAAGTGTCCCTTTCCTCTCTCAACTCGATCCAGGATTTCTTCAATTCTTCAACATTGGTAGGCATATCTGGATAAGGAATGATCTGAGGGGCACCTCCTTCAACTTTTGGTTCGACAATCAGAGGTCCGATTGCAAGATATGGCATGGTAAGCTCACGAGCTCTGGCGCGTACCCATCTGAGATAAGGTTCCATAGGAATAGAGTTTTTCTGTCCTAAAGTACTTCTTTTCACCATACCCCAAGCTCGTACAAACCTTTGACGGAGACCTTGAGAGTTGTTGTCATAGTCGAACACAGTGCCTTGAATAATTATTTCATGTGGGCCATCCCTTCGAGCATAACCAAACTGACGTAGGGCTAAAATTGGTTATAAGTAATACCTCCTCTTATCCCCAGGAGTGGTACGTTAGAGAATTCTCCACAACGGTCAATGATGATAACATCTTCTTTGGGTTGGGGACACCAATGGATGTCTGAATGTGAGAGCGACATTATCCTTTGAGACCATTTCAAATTTTGCTCATTCTTCAAGACTGATTGAGGAAGGTGCGAAATAAACCACCTAGATAATAAAGGTACGCAGCACATGAGAGTCCCTTGCCTTTTCATAGTATGAGTGTGAAGGGAATGCAAAATGTCTCCAAGCAAGGTGGGCACAGGGTTATGAGTGAGAAATATCCTAACAGCATTCATGTCTATGAATTCATCCGGGTTAGGAAATAGCACCAAACCATAGATTAGTAGTGCTAGAACATCTCCGAAAGCATGGACATTCATAACTTTTAGGAATTCCCGGGCCTTATTTATCAGAAATTTGGCAAGTAAACCCTTAACTCCACTTCTTGTTACCCAATTAGTTTCAATGTCGGACTTTGTCATGTGTAAAGCCGCGGCAACTTCTTCATACTTCGGAATCTTTTCTAAACCACTGAAAGGTGTTTGATCAAGGATAGGTATCCCAAGCAGCCTGGAGAATTATTCTAATGTGGGTACCAACTGATAATCTGGGAAGGTGAAGCAATGATGTTTAGGATCGAAGAACTGGAATAGAACTCTCATCATATCTTCTTTGAAACCGATGGTAACTAAATTGAGGAAAGAACCATGTTTCTTGATGAACTGAGCATGATCGGGAAGCTCTGACACTAAATTCTTGAGTTGAGGAGAGATCGCTACAAGACTGATCTGGATGGTCTTCCTGGAAGCCATAGCCTAATTAGACAAAGCAAAGTTAAATCCCTAAGTCCTCGAAATGGTTAGTATAATGCCATGATGTCATGATGTTATGATGTTATGATGTCAAGTAAATAATAAGCACAAACAAGCCACACCACAATTATTCCTAGGTTTTAAGGCTTGCATGAGTTCCATGGGTAAGTACCCTCCCCACTGAAGTTTGGTTGGTTCAACCTGTCCTAGAATAGTAACCGGGTTCTAGAAGGATCTCAAATCATTGACATATCCTTAAGTCCACTTCAGTGCAACACCAAGTGGTTGACCAAAATTTCCCTAAAGTCCAATCTCAAAGAGTGTAGTATCGAGTATCAACCAACCCCAGTCGGAACCGAAGTCAGTTATCTCACTACTTTCTAATGGCTAGGATGAGTCAATTAGGGTTCTAAAGGTCTGGTTAATGCTTTGATGACACCACGCAGACGCCAAATTTTTCCTCAAGTAACCATGAGGAACATCAGGACATCTGAAGTGTCACATTAACCGTAGCCATCATTTTAACCATTCCAGTATACGTCAGACAGTCGCGATGATCTCTTGCTACTTACCTAAGGTACACTAGATCCGGGTGTAGGATCTTTCACTCAAGCATAGAATACCCAAACAATCCCTTAAAAGTAAATCAGACGAAGGAACAATTTGAAAACATAAATGACCTTTTTTTTAAGGTAACCTCTCTTTTTAAGTATGTCCCCAGCAGAGTCGCCAGTTCTGTTATACGGTGAACTGACTTTTGTGTTTTGCTTTGAAAAGCAATGTCGCGGATAGCAAGAGTCGCCACCGACTTTTCTTTTATCCAATAAGGAAAGGCGGAAAAGAACAGGAAAGACCTTGATTAGATTTTGGGTTCGGGAGGTACATTATACAAAGGGAAGGTGTTAGCACCCTTTGTATCCATGGTTATCCATGGGCTCTTAATTCGCTTAACTCACTTATGTTTTCCTTGTTTGAGAAAGTATTTGAGAAATGTGGTGTGTTTAGAAAATATTTTGAAAGGAGAGTTTAACTTTGTAATGATTCTTGTACGAATGTATACAAAGTGTTTATCTCGTTTGATTTTGAAAGGTGTTTAGAAAAATATAACTCGGCAACGATTCTGGTGCGAATGTATACCAAGTGGTGATTTTCTAAAAGATGTTCTGAAAAGTGTGAGGTGTGAAAAGTATTTTAAGTTGTGAGCAAGCGTTTAAGAGTTATACCTAACCAAGGTCTTTATAGGTATTTCCTATCCTTAGGAGGGTAAAACTGTCCTTACTATTGAGAAGTAAGTGGTCTTATCCTTTGGATGTAAAGGGACATCTTAGGGTCGTCGATTGGTCATTGAAGGCAACATTTGTAAGGATACCTTAACATTTGAAGGGACGATCACCATTTAATCGTAGGCTACCACGAAGGGTCATCGAGGGACAAAGTCATGTATTCGAAGGCAACATTCGAGGGACTATGATGATTTAACCGAAGGGTCTTTGCTAAGGGTATCCTTACGTTCACGGGACATGGCCGTAATATCGTAAGGCAACAAAGAGAGGGCCCAGATCGTATGTTCAAAGGCAATGTAATCAGTCAAGTAATTAAAATGAATCTTCACAAGGGTATCAGTCAAGTAATTAAAATGAATCTTCACAAGGGTATCAGTCAAGTAATTAAAATGAATCTTCACAAGGGTATCCCACAAATAAAGTGGAATACCTGGAAAACTGTCTCTTCAGGAGTATATGAACCCTCACAAAAATTCAACAAACGGGTTAGAATACCAAGCTAGGGTGCAACCAAGAGTTGCACCAAACAAAAGAATCACAGCAATAATAGTGTCAGGCAAACAGCGTATAGATGCAAATAGAAAACATGTCAATCAAGTACAGAACAGATTAGAATGCAAATGGAAAAAAAACAAATACTGTCATGGTCGCTACTGCCTCGCCTAGCGAAGGCTTGGCGAACCCTCGCTACATGTTCGCTCAGCGAAGTGCTAGCGAACGGCTGCGGGTTCTGAATTCTTCTTTGATAACAGTGCGATTTCAGGAATCCCAAACCCTATGGCATCCATTACAAGAATTACATGGTTAAACATTCAAGATATCGTGTTACACATTCATGCATACTTAAACTTATATGCAAAATCTAATGATACATTTAGAAATTCAATCATAATGCCTCATGTATTGGAGGATGTCAAATTAGGAGCATAAAATAGTGGGGCGTGGCAAACCTGTTTGCAATTGCAATTGCGCCGTTGGACTTGCATATCACTCTTATGGTTTGTACCAGATTGAGTTGGGCGGAGGTAACCTTTGTGCAGATGAGTTTCCTTCGGGGTATCCGGGGGTTACTCTGAATTCTCTTCGTTAGCCTCCAGGGTTTTTCCGGTTGCCTCTGTTAGGGTTTGCTTGTTCCCTCTCTGTCTTCCCTCTGTCTCCGTCCCTCCGTTTCCTGAACAAAGTTCGGGTATTTATAATAATTGTGTCTGGGTGGGCTCAGAATCAAGCCCAAAATTTTCTAGTATTCGTGAGCTTGCTAGGCGAGTGAAGTAGCGAAGGATTCGCCTAGCGAAGGGTTTGCTCGCCTAGCGAGCATGCCAGTTTAGGTCATCTTCTGGATTTGGTAACCTGTGTGCTAGACCCTTGTTCCTTTAACACTAATGTCTTGAACATGGATTAGAATGTCTTGAAAAATGTCCTGAACACTTAACGGGCAAATTTTGGGGTATGACAACAGCAAACTATCCATAAAGGATACATCGGATAAAAAATCCGGACTCAGACGGGGACGTCCATAAAGGACTCAGCTGAGGAAGAAACAATGAGAAATTACGGGTTACTGGGTAATAAACTCAAAGAGAGACATGTTATTAAAACACCGGTTACTGAGTGAGAGAACAACATGCTCAGGGAGAAAGAATATCCAAGACCGGTATAAGGGTGAAAGATATCAATCGTCTGAAACATCTGATGAGGACCCAAAAGGCACATCCCAACTCAGGAAAATCTAACTCCATATGGGACAAAAAGTCATAATAGGGAGCAGAAGGAAGGAACACCAATGATACCGGTTACTGGGTATATAATAGGTGACCAACCAGGCGTGAATTGGGAACATCCAAGACACTCATCATCTGAAAGGAGGGCTAAAAAAGCGAACTCGACTTACAGGATGGACATTCGATTCCACAAGGAAATACGAATCTTACTCGACTGAGGAAGAAAAAGACTTCAACTGAAGAGCGCATGAGATATATTATCTACTACCGTTATATGGGTAAAAACGTAGATAACATACTCACATGGAAGATTATCCGCAACCGGTTACTGGGTTAATAAGGATAAATCGACTGAAAAGAAAGGACATCGGGATACCGGTTACTGGGTATAAAGTGATGACCAATCAGAAGGAGCAACAACCATTACCAAACAAGGGTAAATGAAAGATGACTCGCTAGGGACAAATTGCTTGACAAGAGCAATTATCCAAGAGATATATCACCGGTTACCGTGTGGTATACTAAAAAATGAAGGAATATCAATACCGATTAATGGGTAAAGATAACCAACAAAGAGGGGATTACATCTACCGGTTACTGGGTAGAAAACCACAAAAATAGTACTTACAACTACCGGTTACTGGGTTGAAGGCCACAAAATCCGTCGGGGAAAGGATGAATAATTACTGGTTACTGAGTAATTGAACAAACTGAACCACAGGGAACTACAGGGGATAACAAGAAATGAATCAATCTAGGAACAAACTAGAAAGACACAATCAAACAAAACTCAACCCGATGAGGATATAACTCAGGGGAGTAATTCCATCCCGATACACAACTGGGGAGGAAACTGAAACAATGATCATCCACGAGGACATAACTCAGTGGGGAAGGAAGAAGGAAGGATAGACACTTTTTGCCTATGGGGTTGACTCTATATGGAGAGATCAGTCACAAACATCTGCTTGGGGAAGAACATTTCACCAATAGCAGGAGATAATAGGCAAAGATATATGGCAAAGAATGCATCATGAATATCTGAATGCTATGATTATGCATGTATATGCATGATTTATGTATAATTAATGCTGACAAACAGACATATCTAACACAAACAAGTCCAAGAATCACGAACAGACACTCGGAAAACGTCTCGACAAGAAGGGCAAAGCCTACTGGAGAATACAAGCATGCTTGGTGATCTCAAACCACTCAAACAAATCCCAACCCTAGGGTTAAGGAGCCAAACATGCTATGATCCTTGAGGCAATGCACTTGTGCAATAACATGATGCCATAAGGGATCTTAGGGTCAAAATTAGGCTCTTACAATTCGGACCACCGTAAAAAATCAAAATTATTCACCTCTCATTATTTCTAGTTCTTTCATGAAACGGAAACATCCATTTCTAGTTCCATGATGAAACACATTCCAAACAACCGACATTAGAGCAAAGGTTCTGATCATGGGATGAAATTACAAGTTTTCTATCATCTTATTTGAGTTTGAGTTTTTTTCTCTAACAATATTATGACTACATTGAAGTTGGATATTCCTCTATTTAATGGGAGAATTAATTTCTCCTTGTGGCAAACACGATACAAGACTATTTGGTCCAACAAGGTCTTTATTTTGCTTTGGAAAGGGAAAAATCGTGTGAGATGAAAGAATCAAATTGGAATTTAATACAGAAAAAGGAAGTGAGTATAATTCAGTTGACACTTTCTCCATATTAATTGTGGGATTTATTAGAAAGAAAGTTTGCATCAACCATATTAACCAACGATTGATGATGAAAATGAGTTTATACTCATTAAATATGGAATATGGAGTTAATGTATTTGACCATATTAATAAATTTAATAAGATGGTATCTAGAACCTTTATGTTAGGGAAGATATCAAATCTGAAGAGAAATCACTACTTTTGTTGGCTTATCTACCAAAATTACTAATCATTAATGAAATCAATGTTTGGAGGGAAGATCACACTACAATTAGATGGAATAGTGAAATCATTGAAGGAGAGTCAACAAAGGATGGGTATTGATAAATCTCCCAAATAAAACCAGGTACTAATAGTCAAAGAAAGACAAATAAAGGACTACAATGATCAATATGGTAGAACTTTTCAACCCAGAGATATGATTTTTGTCTAGTGCTATTATTGTCAACAATTTGGTCACATGTAATCTAGATGTTCATAATTCATAAAGGATGTACGAAGTATAAAAAAGAATACATAAGAATTGAAAAACGTTCCTTCTAAAAACATGGTTAGTTATGAAGATGTCCTTTTAGTTTGTGAGGAAGAATGTGACTACAAAGTGAAGATATGTGAGACTTTGAATAAAGGGAGTATATGTTGTGTTAAACTGGGAACTTAATAACTTACTATTTCTGAGAGATTCAAGCCCTTATTGCTTGAATTTATATTTAGTTATCAAAATTTATTAGGTTAGTTCAAGTAGACTTTTCTATTTTATTTCAATTTGTGAAATAGCAAAATGGGTTCTCTATTTTGTAAGTTTTATGTGTTTGTCACTTGTGTAGGTCTACTCAAATGATAAGTTCTGGCATGACAGAACCGGAGAGTCAATTAAACATTATTTCCCAACACACCTTAGAGCCAGAAGATGATGAAAGGAATGAATGACTGTGGCATTAGGGCAAACATGGCAACAATGTGGAGAATGGAGTATAAGCAAGTTAGAAAAGTTGATGGATAAGATCAAACACTACAGGATAAAAACCTGCAAAAGCTATTAAACCATAAATTCCACACGCTGCTTGTCTATCTGCACAGTAGACCTACCAAAATACATGTTTTTGTTAAAATAAGATTCTGAGTCTACAAGTCATCTCTAAGTTTTGATGATAACAAAGGATAAAACAAATTGGTACCCTAACAAATTTATCTAAGTATGCAGGACTCTAACTGAAAATGGATCTGATAGACAACATCTGACATCACATAATCTAAGAACAGACAACTTAGAACCAAATGAAGCAGTCTCTCTGACTCTGAAGAAAATGAAGCTCACCGAGTCTGACGTTTGAAGACTCAGATACTCTGAATCTGAAGATTTCTGCACACAATTACTCTGCTGATTCGTACTCGAAAGAAGGCTCTAAAGAAAACATATTAAGAACTTCTGAAGAAAATCTACTCTAAGAAACTATCTGAAGAATACATGTTGAATAAGAAGATCTGGATACCATGCACTCTGACTCAAGTCGAGCAGATCAACCACAAGACTTAGTAACGAAGTATTCCACTTTTGGTATGAATCTTTATTTGGAAAAGAATAAACACTCTCTAAAATTTATATGGAAAGGACAACTAACTTAATGTCAATTAAGTTCCCTCATTGCCAAGATACTACGTTAATGCCCCAGCCAACGGTCTCATACTCAAAGCATTATATAAAGGCAGAATCATCATCATGCCAAGTACGAGGAAATCACACAAGAATACTGCAAACTCATTCTATATTCTCATTCATTCTTATTCATATCTGTTCACACGAGTTATTGCTCTAAGTCTGAATTCTTACTATTTTTATCGTGTTATTACTACTTACCTAGAAGCATTAAACACTTTCTTGTAATTCTAAAATAGTATTGAATATTTCCTCAAGTGACTTGTGAAGTCTATAAACTTGAGAGGGCTAAGAGATCTTTACTCTCTTAGACGCTTTTGTTGTAATATTTCTAGATTATTGGATTAAGTCCTCGTTGAAGGAAAAATCACCTTGGCCTGATGGACTGAAGTAGCTTTGAATTTCAAGCGAACCAGGATAAACTTCTGTGTTGATTGCTTTATCTTTCGTGTGTATTTTGTTTGCAAAAAAATTTATTACTTGTGAAAACAATTCAAACCCCCCTTTCTTGTTTTTATCTACCTTCAATTGGTATCAGAGCTTCGACTCTGTTATTGATTTTCAAATCAAACACTTAACAGTGTAGAGAAGATCCAGCGTGAGAAAACATAATGGCTAACACCAATGAAAGAGACAACTACAACGTCAAACCTCCAGTGTTTGATGGAGAAAAGTTTGATAATTGGAAAGACAGAATCGAAAGTTTCTTCCCGGGTTATGACGCTGACCTATGGGACATAGTTACAATTGGCTATGTACCACCTGTATCTGATGATGGTATTTCTATTGCCATAAATAAAATGACTGATGATCAGAAGCGTGATTTCAAAAATCACCACAAAGCAAGAACAATATTGTTGAATGCCATATCCTACAATGAATATGAAAAGATCACCAACAGGGAAAATGTGAAAGAAATACTTGACTCCTTAAAGATGACCCACAAAGGCAACTCTCAAGTCAAGGAGACAAAGGCTCTGGCTCTAATCCAAAAATATGAAGCATTCAAGATGGAGGATGATGAAGCTGTAGAGGTAATGTTCTCTAGATTTCAAACTTTAATTACAGGACTCAAGGTTCTGGACAAGGGCTACACAACTGCAGATCATGTCAAAAAGATTCTCAGAAGCTTGCCAAAGAAGTGGAGACCTATGGTCACTGCATTAAAACTATCAAAAGATCTGAACAATATAATCCTAGAAGAACTCGGCAGCTCCCTCTGGAGTTATGAGATAGAACTAGAGGAAGACGAGCCCCAAAAGAAAAGCAAATTTGTGGCTCTGAAGTCTAGATCTGAAAGATGCAAGCCAGAAAGGAATAAAGCTCTCCAAGCTGAAGAAGAAGATAATGATGACTCTGAAAAGGATGATTCTGATGATGAAGAAGAGCTATCCCTTCTAACCAGAAGAGTCAACAACTTTGGAGAAAACGAAATAATAGTTTTAGAAGACCAAGACATAAGGGTGATCGCTCATAATCAACTTCCAGAAGCAAACCAAATAAAGAGGTAACATGCTATGAATGTAAAGAACCAGGACACGATAGAAACGAATGTCCAAAGCTCAAGAAAGACAATTCCAAAAAAGAAGGATTCAATAAAAATTCCTTTAAAACTAAGAAGGGACTCATGGCCACCTGGGATGACTCTAAACCTGATGCCTCAGAATCAGACTCTGAAGAGGAACAAGCAAATGTGGCATTCATGGCTACCACATCTGGAAGGACATCCGAAAGAGAATCTGATCCTGAAGAGGTATTTTTTGATCTTTCTCGCTCTAACCTTGAATCTTGCTTATCTGAATCTCTAAGCTCTTATCAGAAGCTTCGACAAAAATTGAAGGCTTTAAAGAAAGTGTTTTAAGAAACTGTTGAAGAATGTGATAAGCTTGAGATGGAAGTTTCTGAATTAAAAGGCAACATTTTTGTTTTGGAAAGAGAAAATGAATTTTCAACTAAAAAGTGTTTAAAACTTGAAGAAGATTTATCTCAATCCCCACAAACTTCTAACACAATCATATACAAATATGAAAAAGCGTTTCAAAAAATTCTGAAAAATGCGCTAGAAAGAAGCAGAATGGCTTCTATGATTTATGGAGTTAGTCAGAATAAGAAAAGAGGAATAGGATATGACTCTGATGAAGAAGAGAAAATACCTTTTGTAGATGATAAACCTAAATCTACTTTTTCTTATCACTACACACATACACAAACACAAAATTTTACTAATGCCAGGAAACCCAAAGTTTTCAGAAACTCTGGGAGAACTAATCACAAAGGACCCAAAAAATTATGGGTACCAAAGGATAAAATAGTCTATGTTGTAGATATCCTATGCATCAGAGTTAAGACACCAATCATGGTACCTGGACTCTGGATGCTCACAACACATGACGGGAAGAAAGCTTATGTTCTAAAGCCTGGAACTTAAAGACGTTGGCTTCGTAGGTTTCAGAGGAAATCAAAAAGGAAGAATTAGAGGCTCCAGAACAATTGGTAATGGATCTCTTCCCCTTATCTCTGATGTTATTTACGTAGAAGGATTAATGCATAACTTGTTACCCATAAGTCAATCAAGTGATAACAGTTATAATATAATCTTCAATAAAAAACATGCAAAGCAATTAATCAGAACAATGGTACAGTTCTTTTCACTGGCAAGAGGAAGAACAACATTTACAAAATTAATCTTTCAGATCTAAAAGATGAAAATGTAAAATGTTCAATGTCTGCAAATGAAGATCAATGGGTATGGCATAGACGCTTGGGTCACATTAGCATAAAGAGGACTTCTCAGCTAAATAAACTCGAGTTAGTCAGAGGTCTACCTAAACTGAAGTTTTCTTCAGATGCTCTTTGTGAGGCATGCCAAAAAGGAAACTTTTCTAAAACATCCTTCAAAAATAAAAGTGTTGTTTCTACCTCTAAGCCTCTAAACTCCTTCACATTGACTTGTTTGGACCTGTTAAAACAGCTTCAGTCAATGGTAAGAAGTATGTACTGGTCATTATTGATGATTATAGTCATTGAACATGGGTAAAATTTCTAAGACACAAGAATGAGCCACACTCTGTATTCACTAGTTTCTGTTCAAAAGTGCAAAATGAATTTGACTCTAAGATCATCAGAGTCAGAAGTGATCATGGTGAAGAATTTGAAAACAAACTTTTTGAAGAATTTTTTAATTCAAATGGAATATCCCATGATTTCTCCTGTCCTAAAACTCCACAACAAAATGGGGTTGTAGAGAGGAAGAATAGGAGTCTCCAAGAAATGGCCAGAACCATGATCAATGAAACATATGTGGCTAAACACTTTTGGGCCGAAGCAGTAAATACAGCTTATTATATTCAGAATAGAATCTCTATAAGACCTATTCTGGATAAGACTCCCTATGAACTATGTAAGGGAAGAAAATCCAACATTTCTTATTTTCATCCTTTTTTATGCTCCTATTTTATCCTAAACACTAAAGAAAATTTGAACAAGTTTGATTCAAAAGTACAAAAAGGTATTATGTTGGGATACTCAAAGTGCTCTAAGGGCTACGGAGTATATAATACATAAACTAAAATTGTGGAAGAATCAATACATGTAAGATTTGATGATAAGCTTGACTCTAAAAAGTCAAAGCTAGTTGAAAAACTTGCAGATCTAGAGATAACACTTGCAGGTTCTGACGAAAAGACTAAAGAATCTGAGGAAGCTGAAAGGCAAACCCCAAAAACAACTGAAATCTCAATTATATAGAAAATATCAAGAAATAGACTAAACGTCTCTGAAGAATTGATTCTGGGAAACAAGGATGAACCTGTCAGAACAAGGTCTACATTCAAAATATCTGAGGAAACCCCTCTGGGATTAGTGTCTCTGATAAAGCCAACATCATGTGATGAGGCACTTCAAGACAAAGAATGGATTCCGGCAATGGAAGAAGAACTTGATCAATTTGCAAAGAACGACGTCTGGGATCTTGTACCAAAGCCAAAAGGAACCCACGTTATTGGAACAAAATTGGTGTACAGAAACAAACTAAATGAAAAGGGAGAAGTGGTCAGAAACAAGGCACGACGGGTAGCACAAGTTTATAGTCAACAAAACGGCATCGGCTACAATGAAACCTTTGCTCCAGTCGTCGGGTTAGAATCTATTTGTTTACTTGTATCATTCGCTGTAAATCATTCCATCAAATTATATCAGATGGATGTCAAGAGGGCATTTCTGAATGGATATACTTCCGAAGAAGTGTATGTTCACCAACCTCCAGGTTTTGAAAATTCAAAATGTCCATAACACGTTTTTAAATTTAAAAAATTATTGTATGGTCTAAAACAAGCTCCTAGAGCTTGGTATGAAAGACTAAGCACTTTTCTTCTGGAACATGATTTTATCAGAGGCAAAGTCGACTATACACTCTTTTGTAAAAACATCAGAAATAACCTCATGATCTGTAAGATATATGTTGATGATATAATCTTTGGTTCTTCTAACCCTTATGTTTGTCGAGAATTCTTTGATTTAATGCAAGCAGAATTTGAAACGAGTTTGATGCAAGAACTAAAATTCTTTCTGGGAATTCAAATCAACCAAGCATCAGATGCCACATATGTATATCAAAGCAAATACATAAAAGACATTCTGAAGAAATTTGAAATGTCATAAAGCAAACCAGCAAAGACTCCTATGCATCCTACCTGCATTCTGGAGAAAGGAAAGGTAAGTTAAAAGGTTTGTCAGAAGCTCTATCGTGGTATGATAGGCTTTCTTCTCTATCTGACTGCTACACGGCCAGATATTCTCTTTAGCGTTTGTCTTTGTGCCAAATTTCAATCAGATCCAAGGGAATCTCATCTAACAGTTGTTAAGAGAATCCTAAGGTATCTGAAAGGAACATCTAACATTGGCCTGATGTATGAGAAAACATTAGAGTATAGGCTCTTTGGATATTGTGATGCAGATTATGTCGGAGACAGATTAGAATAAGAAAGCACATCTGGAAACTGTCAATTTCTGGTAGGAAATCTTATCTCTTGGGACATCAGAGTATAGGTTTTACTATGTACTACTCAGATGCTCTAGATGAAAAACCAATTAGAAGACCTTCATATATATAAGAGTAACCTTCCTATCTTTTGTGACAATACTGTTGTCATATGTTTAAGTAAGAACCCTATTTTGCATTCCAGAGCAAAGCACATAGAAATAAAACATCATGTTATCAGAGACTATGTTCAGAAAGGGGTAATTACATTAAAATTCATAGATGCATACCACCAATGGACTGATATCTTCACAAAACCTTTAGCTGAAGATAGATTCTCATTCATTCTGAAATATTTAAACATGGCAAATTGCCCATAATGAGTCAAATATGTGCGTTTCTGAAATGGCTAAATAGGCTCTAACTTAAAACTTCTGGCATCTGGTACTGACTCTGATATTTCTACCAGTTAGAAGTAATCTGAATCAGAAATCCTCAGGACCCAATCTCTTGGTATTCCTAAAAATCAGATGTATCAACACGTGGCCTCTCTTACGTTTGACATTGGATCTTCTAGACAACTGTCTAACACAGAACTCAAGAGCCAGACTATTGAGATCTCCTTGATCAGTGTGAAGATTTTTGGGATTAGACATCCATCATAACTGTAATTAATTTTCCCTCGCGTGTCAACTCAATTTTTGTGCCATTAAGTATTTACTGTTCTATATTCCCATTAAATAATGTTGTTTTGCATGCCAACATTGTGTATATACTATCACAACTCCCACTTTCACACTTTTCACTCACATCCTACACAAAACCTTTGTTATCAACACTCTCTCTCGGTTCTTTAAGTGTTCTTCAAGTATTCTTCATCTTCTACATGGATTCTCAACAACAGCAAGTGTATAACTTTTCTCAGTAGATGGAATCAACTGAACAACATTCAACTGCTTCCCGATAAACTACCACTATAATTGCTGCTATATCAACTCCAATCTACAAGGAACCTCACATTTTGGATCGTCCACCGCACATTCATCTTGCAACTCCCTTCGACAAACTAGAAGTCCTTTGTGAATCCTTGGTAGACTTTGAAAATATGAAGAGAAATGGTATTGACCTAACGGAGGAATTGAGAAATCAAGGTTGGGAAAACTACTTTCAGTGTCTCTATGGCCCAATCTACACTTTTATGGTCAAGAAGTTCTGGAGATTTGCAGATTCAGGTGACCACTGCATCGTCTCACACGTTTTGGGAGTAAAGATGGTAATCACTGAGAAATCCATTGCTAAACTTCTGAATATGGAGAAGACAGAGGGAAGAAGAATCTATAACATCAACCCTAGGGAAAAATATATGTCCCAGGAGATTATTCCCACAATCTTCAAGCAGAGCACAGAAGGAAAAACCTCCAAGAACAAAGAACTTCACCAGAATCTGAGGGTCTGGCTGAAGATTATTCTGAGGACTATTCATCATTGTCCATCATCAAATTCGTCATATTACATCAATACTGACCAAAAATGCATCTTCTACTGCCTCCATAAAGGACTCAAGCTGAATTTGCCAACTCTCTTGTTCAAGTATCTGAGGGACTCCGTTAGGGACACCAGAAATAACATGAAGCCCAGAACCTACATTCCTCTGGGAAGGCTAATCTCTGACGTTCTAATAGAAAGCGGATTGGGGGATCATCTGATATCCCATAATCTGATGGAGGATGTGACGGTAGACACCGGAAGGCATTTGAACTCAAGGAATCTTAAGAGCATGGGAATCATAGAGAGAGTTCTGGTCAAGCCTTCTTTGGACACCTCCTGGGAAGCTCTGAAGGATAAGAGGAAGATACCTGATGGTCTCTATCTGTTCTGTACGATAGATCCCCCAGAGGTTATCGCCTACTATCTGTAGGACCTGGCTAATCAAGGGGTAGACATCTCAGACTTTTTGGTGGATTGGCTACCTGAACATCCACCCAACTTCATGAAGAGGCAAAGAGAACCCTCTGAGAAGACGAAGAAAGCTAAGAAATCAGTTGGGAGAACCTTCTATGTCCAGACCACCTGTGCCTCTGGACTTCTCTCCAAGTAAGTCTCCACCATTTGTATCTCCTACTTTTCATTTAAGGAAATTGTCCTCTTCCTTACCTCAACCTTCCTCAATATACACACACTCTAAACCCACAACCTCCACCACAAATCCCTCTGAAACCCATACCTCTAACCCACTCTCACCTCCCCTTAAAAAATTCAATCTAACCACCACAACACTACCAATATCTGAAGCCCAACTATTCAATGAACCGATATCACCATTTTCATACACTCCTTCATCTCCACCCTACTACAATGTTTCATCTGACTCTGACCAATCTGAACCATCTGACCCTTAATCCCCTACTCTTGCGTAACTCCAGGCTCGCGCCCTCTCCACTCAAAACCCATCTGAGCCAGAAACCACCATCCTTTCCCCTTCTGAACACCCACCAACACCATCCTCTAAACCTCACACAGAAACTTCCTCTGAAAACCCTATTACCCAATAATCTGAACTTCCCACTGAAACCATCCCCACACCACCAGCATCTATACCTCCCAGCTCTGAACATGAACCCATCTTCCCCACTCTGAGACAATCATCTTATTTGCTGAGTCTTTAGTGGAAAAGATCAGATCACTGTCTGAAAACTCTAGAATCAGTGATGATCCCTCTACAGTGAGGATTCACTAGAATAGAGTAATCAGATGGATGACATATGAGGATTTCAAGCTGAAATGCCTCTCTGAACAAGTTAGAAATGACTTTATTAGAGAAGCTGGAAAGAGGTTACAAGCCCGTCTGGCCAAAGAGGCAGAGGAGAGAGCTCGCAGAGAAGCTGAGGAAAAAGCCTGCTTGGAAGAAGAAGAGGAAGCAAGAGAAGCTGCAGAAAAAGCTTCCGTTGAGGCTGTTGCTGAAGTTGAAGCCAAAGTCAAGGCTGACGCTGAAGAATCAGCACACATTGTTGCGGAAGAGGCTTCCAAGGCTAAGGACGTTGCTCTGACTCAGGGGGAGTCATCTCACTCTGATTTTGCTCCACTTCTGTTGAAGACTCTGGAAGAACTACAGAAAGAGCAACAAATTGTGAGAGCAAGACCGGATCAATAGGACTCGGTGAACTCCAACATTCAGAACCTGCTGACTCAATTGCTTCAGAGGATGCCGCCTCCTCCGAACCCTTAGGCACACTTAGGATTTTTTTTGCAATCTCTCTAAGTGCTTATCTTCTATGTTTTTCTTCTAAGTGTTTTCCCTTTATTCTCTTCTATATCTTTTTTTTTCTTATATGTACTTCTCTCTCATCAATGAAATATATTTTGCCTCACTTACTTTGCTAAGTCTTTTTGAGTCTGACAAAAAGGGGGAGAATAAATTAAACAACCTCTGATGAAATACTATCTAAGCCTCATATTGCACTCCGCACATTTAAAAGCTATTTTTATGAAGTCTTAAGCTCTGCAGGAAGTATCTAAGTTAAAACATCTGAGAAACTAGCAATACAACGTAAGGAGATCTGGTAAGAACATCTAAAACTTGTTAAGCATCTTATTTAGGGGGAGATTGCTCATCTTATGGGGAGTCATCATACATCTGACTCTGAGACAACTCCTAAAATGTTTTATGAAGTATCACTATTTCACCATCAGTCTGAAGTTTTTGTCATCATCAAAAAGGGGGAGATTGTTAGAACAAGATTCTGAGTCTACAATTCATCTCTAAGTTTTGATGATAACAAAGGATGAAAAAAATTGGTACCCTAACGAATTTATCCAACTATGCAGGACTCTAACAAAAAATGGATCTGATAGACAACATCTGACATCACATAGTCTAAGAACAGACAACTTAGAACCAAATGGAGCAGTCACTCTGACTCTGAAGAAAACGAAGTTCACCGAGTCTGACGTTTGAAGACTCAGATACTCTGAATCTGAAGATTTCTACACACAATTACTCTGTTGATTCGTACTCGGAAGAAGGCTCTAAAGAAAACATATTAAGAACTTCTGAAGAAAATCTACTCTAAGAAACTATCTGAAGAAAACATGTTGAATAAGAAGATCGGGATACCATGCACTCTGACTCAAGTCGAGCAGATCAACCACAAGACTTAGTAACGAAGTATTCCACTTTTGGTATGAATCTTTATTTGGAAAAGAATAAAAACTCTCCAAAATTGCTATGGAAAGGACAACTAACTTAATGTCAATTAAGTTCCATCATTGCCAAGATACTACATTAATGCCCCAGCCAACGGTCTCATACTCAAAGCATTATATAAAGGCAGAATCATCATCATGCCAAGTACGAGGAAACCACACAAGAATACTAAAAACTTATTCTATATTCTAATTCATTCTTATTCATATCTGTTCACACGAGTTGTTGCTCTAAGTGTGAATTCTTACTGTTTTTATCGTGTTATTACTGCTTACCTAGAAGCACTAAACACTTTCCTGTAATTCTAAAATAGTGTTGAATATTTCCTCAAGTGACTTGTGAAGTCTGTAAACTTGAGAGGGCTAAGATATTTTTACCCTCTTAGACGCTTTTGTTGTAATCTTTCTAGATTATTGAATTAAGTCCTTGTTGAAGGAGAAATCACCTTGGCCGGGTGGACTGGAGTAGCTTTGAATTTCAAGTGAACCAAGATAAACTTCTATGTTGATTGCTTTATCTTTCATGTGTATTTTGTTTTCAAAAGTTTTTATTATCTGTGAAAACAATTCAAACCCCCCTTTCTTGTTTTTCTCTACCTTCAGTTTTCCCCTGCCCGCTGAAGTTGGACTACCTGATGCTGATTCGAGGAAAAAGAGAAGGAATGTGCAGATTTCCATGGGCCATAACAATGAGTATTCACAAGGAACCTCTTGGATGAAATGAAAAGAGGATTAGAAGTTGAAAGACTTGAGAAATCACTTAAAAAATATCTTATTGAAGAAGAAGAAGTTTGAACCAGTAGTGAAGAGTTCCTTTATTTCTCCCTCCATTAGAATAGTGCTAAGCATCCTGGTGTGACATAAATTATTTCCTGTTGATTGAAAGATTACAAGGAGTAGAGTGTCATACTTAGGTTTACATTTCTTTTTCATTTGTGTTTAAATATGTTAGTTTTAAGAACTTGTGTTGTTGTATTTCTTTTGCTCAACATGAAGTTATACCTCTTTATGTTGATCAATGTGAAGTTTAATAAAAAGTAGTATCTTGTGTTAAAATGGTATGGTTTGAAGTGATGCATTTTACTATGTGAAATAATTATATATGTTTGTTTCTTGCTTGATCACGTTAGCATACTACTACAAATTATACATTTTATGACAAAACTCTCACCTCAATCAACCAAAAACCAATGTATATGTCCTTGGAGCGCCATGTTTAAATTTTTTTAATAAAAATATACGACCTATTACATATACCCTCGATTTGGACAAAATCGATTGGATATAACTACTAGGGACCTCGCTTATTGCATTTTATATTTTTTTTCCATTGGTTTAGGGTCACTCTTTCTCACTTGGCATCTTTCACTTTTTCCTTTATTTATTTATTTATTTAGAATTACGAAGTTAATATTTTTAAATGTATTTTTTTGTATTTATTTGTATTTTTACTATCCCTCCGTAAAATATTGTCAAATGCATTTTTTTTATATTATTTCTAATTATTAAATAATTTACTCCCTCGGGTTTGTCTAAAAACCGATGTGATATTTCTTTTATATGAATTCTCCGAATATGACATTTTTCTATTTTTTATATATATTTTTTTAATTAATCTATTCCTTCAGTTTTGTCTAAAAAGTGGTGTGTATGTTATTTTGCATGAATACTTCACAGAACTAGACTCTAACTTTTTATTTACCTATCAACACTCCTCGTTTCATCGTCATTCTCTTAAAAACACTAGGTGATTTTCATAAACACTCAGATTCTATCATCTCTTTTCAACATCAACTCTTCTAACCTTACTCATTGAAGTTTCATCATCACGTTTGAGGTACGTAAGTCACTACTTAGATGTTGCTTATCACTGAAATGGTGTTAGTTTTAGAAATATTCATATAAATGATGTTACTTGTAAAAATATTCATAAAAATGGTGTTAGTTTTAGAAACGTACATAGAAAGGGTAATACAAAATATAAATGTGAAGGTAGAGAAAAACAAGAAAGGGGGGTTTGAATTATTTTCACATATAATAACAACTTTTGCAAATAAAACACACGCGAAAAAATAATGCTATCAACACAAAAGTTTATCCTGGTTCGCTTGAAGTTCAAAGTTACTCCAGTCTACCCGACCAAGATGATTTTGCCTTTAACAAATACTTAATCCACTAATATTGAAAGATTACAACACAAAGCATCTAAGTAGATAAAGATCTCTTAGTCCTCTCAAGTTTAAAGACTTCACAAGTCACTTGAGGAATATTCAGCATGTAATGAGAAATATAGTTATGTGCTTAGTGCTTCTAAGTAAGCAGAAGTTACACAATATGAGAACAAAAATATTCCACACCTAGAGCAACAACTCGTGTGAAAAGAGAAGGAACAAAATAAGAGATTTATAATTTGTTTGCAGTATTCTCGCGTGCTTTATTTTCTTGTATGAAGATGATCCATCCTTTATATAGAGACTTGATGAAGAGACTGTTTGAGGAGGAAATCTTGGTAATGATGAACTTTTAATGTAATTAATCTCTTTGTCCTTTCCATAGCAATTCTGGGACGTGTTAACTTTTCTTCCAAATATAGATTCTTGCCAAACGCGGAAGACTTCACAGCTAAGTCTCAATGATCGTTCTGAGTCAGAGTGTGCAGAGGTCAGATGTTTCTGCTCAGCGTGTGTCTCTTCAGATTGTTGCTAAAAGGCGATTGACTTCAAAGGTTTTTGATGTATTTTCGATGGTGATTACTTCATAGTCAAAAAGCATTAGACCTTAGAGTGCGTTGTTCAGATTCAGAGCATCTGAAACTTCTTTCTTTGTAGAACTTTGTGCACTTCATTTGGTTCAGAGTCAGAGCCTCTGCTTGAATAATTTCTAAGTGGTCATTTTGAACTTGCGTAAATATCTGATGTACGTTTATCTGACCCTGTTTGGATTAGAGTCCTGCACCACTTAGATAAATTATGTTAGGGTACCAATTTGTTTCATCCGTTGTTATTATCAAAACTTTAGAGTTGAATTGTAGACGTAGAATCTTGTTCTTAAAAAATGGTGTTACGTTTTAACTAGTAATTGTGTTATTTTTCTTGAAATGTTGGTTTTATTAAAATTATTCATTATAACTTGTTATTTTCCTGAGTAAGAACTATATTTCTAATTAGTATGTTTTTATCGTCTGAATCATTTTGGATAAAGTGTTGCGTGATGTGGATTTGAAGTTCATGTTTATGGCTCTGTAAATGTTTCTATTTTCCTTAATTTATACAGACATGAACGATTTGACAAGCACCACTGTCGCACCTCGAAAAATGAGAATACGACTTAGCGAAGTGCAATCGCACGCTCGTATGATGGACTAAACAGAGGCGCCATCGAACTTTATTTATTCCTAAAAAGGAAAGGGGAAATATCAATAAAAACCAAGAAAGAATGGCAATGATTATGGTCGTCGCAACCAAATCAGGGTTCGGGAGTCGATTACGCAAGGAGAAGGTATTAGCACCCCTCACGTCCGTTGTACTCAACGGGAACCATTAGGTTAGTTGTGCGCGTTAGTGTTAGCTGAGAATATTAGGCTTCTCGAGTTATTAGGTGGGAAAGAAAGAACAGAAGAGAGGAGAATGTTTTTGGATTTTGCAACGAGGGGACTAATCCTAAGTTTTTTATTAATGGGTCTGACAAGATTTACAAATCCTGCTCCTACGTATCTCCGGGTGCAATAGAGAACTCAAGGCTTACCTAGTTCTGGGTAGAAAAATATTTGTTTGTTGGTCGATTTTAGCGAAAGCTATACTGTATTAATCGACGAAAACATTGTTTTACCCAAAACAGATGAGGAGCGGACGTATACCACACATCGAATGGATTTACAAATCAACATTCGGAAAAGCATCACTTATTTCAACTCAACAATTATGGCCAAAACATTGTTTTATATCACCTTAAGACAAGATGTATTTCATTTATGAAAAGGTTTTAAAGACTGCATGACGGTGAAGAAAAGAGTTTGATTGGTTGGATGTATTTTTAGACTTGAAAGACGAATATTTATGACTTGCAAGATCTTACAACTTGGGTCTAATACTCGGGACTACGTCTGGACCTTTCACCCAGGTAATCTTTTTCTTTCAATTTTATTGAGAAAAGACGTTTGAATATTTTCAAATATTTTAAAGAGAAGACGAATATATATGGCTTACGATCTCTTACAACTTGGGCCTAATATTCGGGATTACGACTGGATATTCCATCCTGGGTAATCTTTTTCTTCAGATTCACTTATGAAAATGATTTGAATATTGGAGTGTTTAGAAGAGAAGACGAATACTTATGACTTGCAAGCTCTTACAACTTGGGCCTAATATTCGGGATTACGACTGGATATTCCATCCAGGGTAATCTTTTTCTTCAGATTCACTTATGAAAAATGATTTGAAAGAAAAGGTCAATGTAAAGGTTTGAGATTAAAATGATTGAATTATTGAAGTTTGAAATCGAAGGAAGTTGAATGGATACCCTCACAAAGACTTGATATACAAGGACTCCAAAATAAGTCGATTATATATATATATATATATATATATATATATATATATATATATATATATATATATATATATATATATATATATATATATATATATATATATATATATATATATATATATATATATATATATGAATAAATAAATAAGTTTCTTTTTTGATGCATTTTAAAAAAACAAAGAAACAAGCGAACATAGAATAAAGCAAGAATGTTTTATGAATTAAATAGTGGACACGAGGAAAAAGATTAATCATAATAAAATAAGGATTAAAAAAATAAAATAAATGAAACAAAATAAAGAAACCAATGCCAAGGATCAAACTTGGCACCTACTAGGAGACAAGAGAAGTCTCAACCACCAGGCTGAGAATGTTTTGTTGGAAATTAAGTTCTCCCATTAAAACATGTATTAAACTTCAACAAAATTTTAAAAAAAAATTAAAAATGGAATGGGCCTAGAAGTGGCCGAACGGGTCTCCTTCTCTTTAAAAAAACGGGGGGAAGGCCTAGGGTAGACCGGGTCGGATCCGACCCGGTTTAAATGTTATTAGCAACATTGATTAAAGAAACCCTAAATCACGAAAGTGACGGCCGCTTGCAGAGAAAAGGAAAACACTTGTAAACCAAAAAAAAGAAGCTTCTTCCTCCAATCGATTTCGGCCACTTTCCAGATTCTGTCCGACTCCTCACCAATTCTCGCCGGATAACACGATGTTCTTGTAATAGTGGCCTCCTTGTTCAAGCGTGAAGCCTCCTTCCGCTCACCCAATCGCGGCGGCTCCTTCCTCCTTATGCCTCTTCAAACGAGGCGACGGAAATCGGCGAGAAGGGTCGTAAACTGAGGCGCTGAAGATTCTCGGGTCACCTGCAAAGCCCTTAGTGTCGACGACGATAACACAGTGAAGCCACCACAACATTGGATGATGATGATTTCATACTTGGTTCGTGCATTCACATGTTAGTTTACTCACTCACAAGTTATTACAGTTACGAACTCGGGACATCAGTAAGTAAAAAAGTGATAGGATTAGAATGAAAATAAAGAGTTTTACCCTACAGAGAAAGCACAGAGCGTGACCGTTGTGCTAGATTTTTTTGGTCTTGATGTGTAGCTGTGAAGATCGTTTGTATCCCCTTCAATGATAAGTTCTGTCAAAAAAATTTATTTAGATATGATAAGTTCTGTCCAAAAAAAAATTTGATGATCCCCTTCAATTTTATATCCAATTATTAGGGTTTCAAAATGCTATCTTTTGTTGCTGAGATTTTTCATGGTAATAATAATGAAGAACTTTCTAAGATGTTAAATGTTGTCTTGCCATTTCAATACAAACTTCCTAGTGTGCCTCAAAGTATCAAGTTATATTATACTACTTTATGGTTTGCCTTTTCTGTTCAAAGGCTAAGTAACTAAAATGTGTAACTATGTACTGTAATTTCTGCAGCAACAAGACAAAAATACTTTTCTGCTCAAAGACAAAAGCAGCAGCAAATGTGTAACTGTGTGCTGAATTTTTATTTTTGCTTTGAAAGGTCACTGTAGAAATTTGATTATAGTGGCTAGTGCTCAATTGAGCACCCATTGCTTTGTAATTGTTACTGCAACCAACATGGAAACATATTGTAATAACTAATGCATTGGAAACCAAATTATTTGTTTATTTAGTTAATGTAAAAAATGCAAATGTGTAACTAAAGATTTTTTTTAATTGTTAGGATTTTCTTATGATGTAGACAAAAAGTAACATAAAATTATTTTTTTTTAAATTATTAAAATAAAATAAAAATAATCTAATTATAAATGTCACAAAAGATTCAATTAAATTCAAATGAAGGAAATAAATTGTAAAACCAAATAAATTGTAAAACCAAGTTTAAAATTGTGAAGAAAAACAATTGTAAAACAAAATGTAAAACAAATTGTAGAACAACAAAAAATTATAATTATCATCATTTTTTTTTAAATTCATGTTTTAATTTGTAAAACGAAAATTAATTTGTCAATACTTATTTAAACATAATATAAAAAAACTTTTTTGCTAGAAATTTAAAAATAATACCAAGGCAAACCAAAAAGAACCTAATTTTTGATATACAGATATAACTCTAAATAATTAAAGCTAAATCTTTTATGGCAAAAATTTCTAAACCTAAGAGTGTGTACGATACAAAACTTATGGAAAAATGGAATAATTTATGAATATGGATGTTTATGAATGAAGATCATGTTTTTTTAATGTGAATTTGTAAAACAGAAAAAATTATAATGAAAATTAAATAAATGTCATTAAAATGAAATTAAAAAATGGAATGATTTATGAATATGAATGCTTATGAATGAATGTCATGTTTTTTTATGTGAATTGATAAATATAAAAAAAATTGTAATGAAAATTAAATAAATGTCATTAAAATGAAATTAAAAAAAAAAGAATAATTTATGTCAATAAGTGGATGCAAATTGATAAATACAAATGCTTGAAATGTAAATGAATTCCTTTAGGTGAGGCAAAATTTAAGGTATGATAGTTTCCCCTATTTAAATATCTTTACCAGATGGCATGAGTGATGGTAATCCTCATGGTATCCAAAGTGAAAGGTATTTAAATACAAAAGACCCAAATTTTACCCATATATGTGATGACATGTCGTGCTATGAGTTGAAGGACCTCTTTTTGGTTTGTTGGGGATATGATGGACCCTAGCGTGATTTTTATGATGGATGATGGACAAACCTGTGGGGAATGATGAGAATACGATAGCGATATTTCATAGGAAATGTCAAAGGCAATGGGTGGAGACTCATTGGGGATGACAATTTGCTGGGGAAAAGACACTGGGGAACATCCAAAATACAGTTTATCAATAGGTCCAGACATGACCTGACACTTTAGAATGTATTTGACAGTTCTTAAGATTTCTCATAAGAAATATCCACAGTACGTTTTATCAAATAAGTTCATACATGACCTAACAATTTAGAATACTTTTGACAATTATGGGGATCTCTTATAAGAAATATATCCAATCAAAGGCTTTGGAGATTTCTAACATAAAATTTACCCAAAACAAAAAAAAAGACGAAAGTCTTTTTACGAGAAGATTATCCATATAACACATTGGAGTTTTCTTACTAGAAAATCATCCACATAAGCTAGATTATGAGTCTTCTTACGAGAAGATCATCCATGCAAAAAGGGTACGATGATTCTTTACAAAGAAATCATCAAAACCAAACATCATTGGAGTTTTTCAACAAGAATAACATTCAAGCTTTTGGGAATTCCTTAAAATGAAGAGTCACTCATGACTTTCTAGAAACCATCAGGAAAAACAGGGTGATCAAACTCTCTATATATGCCAACAATTAGACTTGGACCGTAAGCAATGGATTACAACCAGCTTCTAACGGATTTGTGACAACTTCAAATGAACTTTAAATGATGTTGGCAACAACCAAACTTCAGGTACCAATTACGATTGGATTTTTAAACGGAGTGCCAGATATAACTGGACTTTTAGAGAAAACCAACAACAATTGGTTTTTTAAGACCAAAGTGCCAGTTACTACTGGACTCTAAATAAACTCCAATGACCATGGGATTTTGAAAAGATACCAGTAACCACTAGATTTTTGATGATAATGCCAGTAGCAACTGAATTTTGGAGATGCCAATGACAATTGAACTCTTGAAATGATACTAGTGACAACTAGATTTTAAGGGTACCAAAAAACAATTGGATTCCTGATAAGATATCAATGACAACTGAACTTGACATATCAATGACAATCAGATTGGAGATAACACCAGTGACAACTGGACCTTACGGGATGCCAATGATGATTGAACTTTGGATGGAGTGCTAGTGTTAAATGGTTTTTGGGTCAAGGGATTGTCGCATTACGCGAAAAACCGGCGGGAAAAGAAAGAAACAACAGAGCCGCCACCGTGCGTTATTTATCCCAAAAGAGGGAAAGGAAACGCTCAGAGTAAACCTGGGAAAGAACATGGTCTCGCGACCAAAGAGAATGGGTTCGGGAGTCGGTTATGCGAAGGGAAGGTATTAGCACCCCTACGCATCCGTAGTACTCTACGGGATCCACGCACAATAGAAAGGAAAATGGTTGCTAAACACTGCTCAAATACTCACACACACTGGCTGAAAGGGACACAAGAAACTGACTGAAACTGACTCGGCAGGATGTCGCATCCTGGGCCTACTTAGTCTATCAGGCATAGACATCAGAGTCGAAGTAGTTCGGACTGGGGAAACGACACATGCTCGCTAGGATGTCGCATCCTATGCATACGTATCTTCTCGGACGAGAGAAGAATCAGAGCATTCGTAGCTCGGCTGACACGCACACAAACAAACAAGACACAGGCAAACGTGGAGCCTGAATGCCAATCACTGGACTTATATCAGCATCCGAACCAGAACTCACACAAGAAGGCAAACGTGGAGCCCAAATGCCAATCACTGGACTTACATTGACATCCGAACCTAAACACACGCACACTGGAACCCAAATGCCACTCGATGGACTTACATCAGCTTCCAAGCACACAACAAACACAACAGGTTGATAGGGAGTCGGGGACTCAGCCTATAACTGTCAAACACGCACAAACAAGACGGACAGCAAATGCTAAGGAGTCAGGGACTCGAGCCTAGCAAAGGTCAGACAACTCACACAAAAGAAAGAAAAGGCGCCCGGAGAGATCAGCTCAATCTCCTGCCTACATACTTCATCTGGTATGAAGATCAGGGCGATGTAGTTCCCCTACGCAGGGATAAAGGACTAGCCTAACCAGATAACAGAGGGAGACACAACTCTAGGGAGACTACGACTCGAGCCTAGATGTTGTCATGCAAAATCAACCCTAAGTTAAGGTTTCTAGCTAAATGGCACGAGGGCCAACCTATCCTAAGTATGGCTCACACAGGAAGCAAGCCACACACACTTAACTTGCACAGGAAGCAAGCCAAGCAAAACCTAACTTGCACAGGAAGCAAGTCTAAACTAATCCTAACTTGCACAGGAAGCAAGTCAAACTATCCTAACTTGCACAGGAAGCAAGTCAAACTATCCTAACTTGCACAGGAAGCAAGTCAAACTATCCTAACTTGCACAGGAAGCAAGTCAAACAATCCTACAAGCACAGATAGCACACGCTATACACAACCAAGTGGCTCAAACAAGGGTTAGGTTTTAGTCAAGGGGTCATATCAACCTCAACAAACAAACCTCTGGAACTGGGTGAATGTTGCTCTTAACCTTGCCATTGAGAGACTAAGGTGAAGCAGATGAAAGGTGATGAGGGGTGTGCCTCATTGCTTCTATCCCTGGCCAGGGAGAGCATTTGACAAGAATGTGTGGGTTCAGAAAGTGGGAACCCTTCTACACATTTAAAACTGACTCAACTGTACCATTGTACAAGATCTTGGGTTTGTATCTGTAATGCATCAACACAGTGGTGTGAGCAAAACAGATGACACACTGAATAGTGGGGGATAGATTGCATATCCCTACCTTCCACCAATCGCCTCTTCACTTAGGAGGACTTTGACTCTATGCAAGGACAAAATTAAACAATCACAAACATTGCCTCTTAAGGAGGACTTCAGACAGTTGCCTGGCCAAGTAACAGGCCAGGTCTTCCAGACTACATGGAGTAAAAGAGACATACCTCAATGCAAATTGCTTATACAAACAAAGCAAAGCAAAAAGTTCACAAAGAACTAAGCAACTAAAGCACCTGAAACAGTCAAGCAGATGTTAGTATGCAACTTCAAACAAAACAAACAGAAACAAAAAACCAACAGTCAATTGGAGGCACATGGATGTGCAAGGCACAAGGCTTAAGGCATGTGAGCCAAGCCACCTACAAAACAAAGAGGTTAGGCAATGGTATTTGAGCAAGCTCAATCAAAAGAATTGGTCTCAATGGCCATTTGATGGTCAACCTGAAATCACAAACTCAAAGGTGAGTAACAGGACCACTAGGGCAAGCCTAGGGTCAAAAGTGAATGAGAAAGTCAAAACAGCAAGGGTTAAGTATCCAAAATCATGTTCAAACAATTAGGAAACAAAACCAATTGGGTTCACATTCATATCAATCACTATCATCATTTCATGAACCATTTAGGTCAAAACATGGCAAACAGGAGCTCATAGAAGTCAACAGCAAGACTTGCATAAAAAGCAATCTAAACATTTTCCAAAAATCACCAAATAAATCATGATCAAACCTAACACATAGCATGGTAAGCATGTCAAATTTCATCCCATTTGGACAAGTGGAAGGCAGTCAATGAAAATCAGAAAGTCAAAGCACATTTGAACATGCTCAAAGAAAGTCAACAAGCATGGGTCAACTTCAAAAAATCATATCAAATTGAAAACAGATGATAAATGAATGAGATTAACACCAATGCCAAGCTTGAGATGTCTAGTTATCACATATCAAATTTCATGTCCATCTAATAAAGTATGAGAATTTCACAAATGAAATGGGAACATGTGTCACACAAAGTCAACTATTGACTAGGCAGGGGAGAAAATCTCAAACAATTAGGAAAATAGCTCAAATAAATCCGAGAAAATTCACATGTGAACTAGACATACAAGAGTAGGTTCATGCAAAATTTGGGGTCATTTGGATGTAAGGAAGCATGGTAATGAAAATCATGAAGTTGGACATCAATGGTGTGACACAAGTTGTCACACCCTAATTCAAAAAATCATATCTCACAAACCACAAATGATAAATCCACAAACTTTATACCAAAATCACCATGAATGTGTCTAGTTTAAGCACAAAAAATTTGAGAGCCATTGGATACATTCTCATCATTTCACAATTGATTTGGCAAGGTGTACAAAATTTGGTCACATGTCACAAACCCTAAGGCCATTTAAAAACCAACCATCCAAAAATTCTGGAAAAATAATGATAAAAAAGTAGAGATCATGATGAACACAACACAAAAAATCCCATTCAATTTGGATCAAAAATGAGCAAATTATGAATTTTGGAAGATTGGTAATCAAAGTGAAGAAATTAATTGAATTTATATTGAGAAAATGGCATTTTTGTAATTCTCTGATTCACTTAACCAAACACAGTCGTTTTGGGCACAAAATGAAATGTTTTCATTGGTTGGTGAGTTGAAAGGCACAGTACACGTGAGGGAAGAAGAAAAACTGAAAAATGGCTTAGGGTTTCACTGTTCACTACCATCCCAAATCGTGATTTTCAAATTTCTCCAGAAATTGCAATTGAGCATACCATTGTAATCATCAAACAACATACAACATGAATCTGGCCTTGATTTTCATTAAAACAACAACATGCTCATGAATCGAACTAAAACAAATCTTAACACCAAACTTCAAAATGATATAACTTGCAAAATATCAAACCATTTTCAAGCATTTAAAGCTCAGTGTGATCAGGGTGAAAAGACCTATAAGATGCACATCATGATTTTTGAAAAGGTTGAGGTCGAAAACTCACCTATTTTTGAAGCAGAAAGAGGAATAGTGTTGTTGTGGTCTTTTAGCCTGAAACAGATGCACTATTGTCCTTCAAATGATGGTTGGTGAAGATAGTTTGGCTTGCAACAACTTGGAAAGAACTTAAACAAACTCTGCCATGGCCATGCTCCCTTGAAAATAGCAGTGTTGTGAGGCTTTACAGATGAAGGGAAATGGCTGCAATTCTGGTTTACAAAATGAGGAATGGATGGTGAAGCATCAATGCAAGGCTTGGTTTTGTTTCATTGAGTTGTGACAGACTTCTCTTTGAAATGCAACAAGTGAAATGTGTGTGGATGTGAAGTTGGTTGGTATTGTGGGCTAGCAGGGTTTGTGTTTTGGACTGGAAATGAAAAGAGTCAAGGTATCATTTTTTTGAGTGAATGAGTGCACAACCAAGTTTTTCTTGCTGTTGGATATTGGCCTTTTGATGCTGCAGGATTTGACAGTGGCAAATGAAGGTTGCTAGGTTGCTGCAGGGTTTGGCAGTGTTTTGTTTCTTGGTATTTTGGACAGAAAGTTTGAGGTCTGAGAGAGTGTATGAAGAGGATTTTGTTCTTTTGTTTGGACAGGAAATAGCAGGGTGAGGTTTAACAAAATGAAAGAAAGATTGGTTGGTTTTCTGTCCAAGGCATTGTTGTGTTCAGATTTTTTAGCCAAGCCTATGAGATGATTCTTGAGGGAGTAAATTGTTGGTCTGCTACTGGTTTTGTTATGGCAGGGAAATGGTGAAGAACAATGTGCAAGGCCAAGGGTGGGGGTTGAATGAGTGAAGTTGCTGTGGTATGCTGCTGAACAGAAAGTGCGAGGTGGGGACAAGGTGAAACCACTTCCTGCTGCAATGTTATGCTGGTTTTGTTGGTCTGCTAATGGCCTCTCATGACAGAAGAAATGGGACTAAGTTAATGCCCTATTGTTTTGAAAACGTACTTGCCAAGGTTCTCTTCTTTTTTCTGCTGCAGTATGGTGGCAGTTTTTTAGAAGAGAGGACAAAATGCCAAGGGTTTGTGGTCTTGTGTGTAGGGTGGTTGTATTGGCAAGACAGTTTTTGAATTGGCAAAGCAAATAGTAAGGGTGTATGTTTTGGTTGGAAAAAATAAGTGAAAGTGTTGTGGTGTGCTGGTTGCTTTCAAAATGGTGGCAGGATTGTGAAGGCAAGGCAAGAGCTATGCATGATTTTCTGCTGCAGGGTGTTGACTTTTGGGATCAATGAGTTTTTGACAGCTTTTCCAAAATGCAAGTGAGGTGAGTTTTGTTGGTTAAGTTATGTCATGTTCTATGGAGTTTTGAGAAGAACTTTGGAAAATGGCCAAAGAATGGATTTGAGAGAGAGTGAGGTTTTGTTCAGTTGGTTTTTCCTAGTCATGAAAAACAATCCAGTTCTGCCTGCAAGGTGTTTCTTGACAGCTCCAAAAAGCAACAGCAAGGTGCATTCAGTGAATTTTTTTTGGTCTGTTCAGTTGGTGGTGTTGGTTTGCTACTTGTTTTACAATAATGAATATGGATGTGTCATCAAAAAGGCCATGCTTCCTTCTGCTGCAGTATGTTGCTCATGACAGGAAAAGTGTAAAGTGGCCAAGTGACTTTTCTGCTGCCCTTGCTGCGATTAGTGACAGAGAAATTGCCTGAATTCTGCTGCATTAAATATGGCATGGTATGGTTGTCCTTTAAGTGCACAGCATGGTGTGTTTTAAGAGGAATGTCAAGAGTGTTTGTAGTTGGTCTTGGTTTGTGGCAGGTTTGTGAAGAAATGGCCAAGGGTTTTCTGGTTGGAAATTCAGTGAAGGTTCTTTGTGGTCTGCTATATGATGTTTGAAAACATTGTGTTTTGGTTCATTATGCTTGGACAGAAAATGCAAAAAAAAAAAAACTGACTGCAACTCTTGGATTTTCAAGGCAGGTTTTGTTCTTCTTCTTTTGACAGCCAAAATCCTTGGCCAAGAAAATGAATTGTTTTTGAGAATGGGAAGTTGGTCCTTTTGCTGCAGTTTTTTCATGACAGGTGGTCACTACAAACTCTGCTGTCTTGTGTTGCTAGCAGGGTTCAGTTTTGGATGAGTGATTTTTTAGGTTTGGTGCTGTCCAAAATGTATTTGACTGTGTTTTTAATTACTGTGTAGCATGACAGGAAAAAAATGGTGTTTTTTCTTGTGACAAGCCAAGCCAAGATCTTGTCTTTTGTGAGCTTTGACAGTAGGTTTCAAAAAAAAGCTAAATGCCAACTGAGTGAAATCCCTTCTGTTGGTTACTATTGCTGTCATGTTCTCAATTAACAGGAAATGGTGTTGTCCAAAATTCTGCTATGGGACAGTACAAGTATGGCTCAAGGATTGGATTTGTTGCAAACATGTCCTTTCTTCCCCAATTCTAAGCAAGTAAGCATGGCCATATGTACCATTGGTTATGGCTGCAGAATGTGTTTATAATTGACAGCAAAATGGCCTTCTAATCTTCTGTTTTTGAGAGTACAAATCATGGTATGGTGGAAGCATAGACAAGTATGGTGCATTTGTACCTTTCTTATAATTCAAGCAACCAAGCATGATTCACATGTGCTGCATAATTTGACTTTGCAAACACACTTAAAATGATATTTATGAGCTGTTCCAATTGGCCAAATGTTGAAAACATGTTTAAATCAAAAAGTCAACTCTTGGTCAAACTTACATTTAAATGAAAAAGGTCAAAATATGCCATTTTGATTGGTGAAGTTTTGGCACATGAAATTTATATTTTTGGAAAGAGGGGATCAAATGTGACTTGTAGGAAAAAACCCCACCAAAATTGGCCAAACGGTTTGGGAGATATGGCCCTTTGAAGTTCAAGATTTTCGGAAATCGATTCGATCATAACTTGCCAACCACACATGGGAATTGAGAGTTCTAGGACTTTTTGGAAATGGGAGAACAAGATCTTAAACTTTCATGTTGGGCAAAAATTCATTTGAGGCTTGTATCACAATGTAAGTTTGAGGATCAAGACTTTCCATTTATGGCAGGTTTCAGTTACAGGCCCAGTTTCCATTTTGGGAAATTCATGATCTGGCTTCAAATTCTTCCGTGATGGTGTTTGGCATGATATATGATGACTATTTGGACATGAATGAGCTCTCACAAACCAAATCCAATCATCAAACCACTGATTAAATGGACAGTTGACCAACAGTTGACTTTTAGGGTTTCTGCCTGATTGTGCATTGACTGACGACTTCCAAACCCTAATTCCTTGAGAACTTGACTTCAAATGATGTCCCAAGTTGTATGAACTCTTGATTATTAACCATGGTGCCCAAATTCCACAAGAATGACCACCAACCATTGCCTTGACTGACAGTTGACCTTTTTTTGGGTTTTTGACTGTCTGGGCATGAACTGCTGACCTCTGAGCCCTCAATCCTTGACCAAAATACTTCAAATAGACCTCCAAGTCATGTGAACTTGTCGGACAAACCCCAAGGCCTTGATTCAATGAGAAATTCTTTTGCTTGCTTGGTTGACTGATCAGGAGATTAGTTTGACCTAATTTCTGATTGCTTGCTCTTAAGGCAACTGAGGGACTATGCAAATGTTATGCAATGGATCATGATATGCTATGACCTATTATGAAAGTGTATGCATAATGATAGGTGCAAATTTGAGGTGCTACAGCTGCCCCTATTCAATCAGCTGGGAACCCGAACGGATGATAGCAACGGCTGTCAGACTTTCAGGGTAAACAGGGATTGAATACCAAAGAACCGTAGAATTTGCACAGTACTGGATATGATACAAAAGAACCACGTCATTTACCGATGACAAACTGCATGACAGCTTCAGAAAAGCAAAACCATTTACCGATGGTTGAAGAACTGGAACTTTGATATTTACCGATATCAACTTCAGCACGACCATTTACCGATGGCGGCTGGGAATGAAATTTGATGTAGAAAGGAAGTAAGACCATTTACCGATGGTGGCTTCAACGAAACTTGACATTTACCGATGTCAACTTCAAACTGGCCATTTACCGATGGCTACTGTAACTGGGAATTCGACATTTACCGATATCGAAGGAAACTGGGCCATTTACCGATGGCATCTCCACTTGGGGAGGGACAAAATCTTTGTGGTGTAATCAGACAAGACGTTTACTGACGACTTCTGGGGATTTTGATTTTATTGACCAGACATTTACCGATGACTGGGATGAGACCCGATGTTTACCGACATCGAAAGATGATGTTTACCGACATCAAAATGACCAGACATTTACCGATGACTGGGAATGAAATTTTATTGGGGAGATACAGATATTTGCAACTGGAAACCAGATAGGACATTTACAGATGACTCTACTGGGGATTTCTAGCTGGGGGTTGTCAGACATTTACCGATGACTGAGGAAAGGACTCGATGTTTACCGACATCGAAAGATGATGTTTACCGACATCAAAAATGACCAGACATTTACCGATGACTGGAGAAAATACTCGATGTTTACAGACACCGAAACAATGGTGTTTACCGACACCAAAAATGATGACCAGACATTTACTGATGACTGGAGAGAAAATACTCGATGTTTACAGACACCGAAACAATGGCGTTTACTGACACCAAAAATGATGACCAGACATTTACTGATGGCTGGAGAGAAGACCCGATGTTTACGGACACCGAAACAATGGTGTTTACCGACACCAAACAAAGAAACACACGCGGGTGTTGATATGACACTTACTGGTATCACAAGAATGACATCTTTGATATGTCAAGGCAAGGTTGACCACTCGCTGGGGGTCTCACTGAAGAGAAACAAACTTTCTGTCACCATCGGGTGAGGAAATAAACCTCTGTCACCATCGGGTGAGGAAATAAACCTCTGTCACCATCGGGTGAGGAAATAAACCTCTGTCACCATCGGGTGAGGAAATAAACCTCTGTGGGGAATAAACAATTCTGAATGCTGTCAAGAGCAACTGTAGCAGACTTGCTGTGCTGATGTCGAATGAAATGATCCGCCTCTGCCGGGGATACGGTCTGGTGAAGTTAACACATGAATGCATATGTTTGAAATTTTTTATGGCGTAATGCTCCATATTGAATGGGAATGCTACGCAATTTTTGAGGATGCAATGATTACTACATGCAAAATGCAAATGAACCCTGGCTAGGGAGCCGAAATGATCAGATACTCTGACTCTGTGGGGAGACTCCTCTTGGGGAACTACTCTGCGGGGAACTCTGCTTGAGGAATGGTGAAACGACTTCACACTCATGGTGAAGAATAGCACTTACTGCTGGGGGAAGGGTAAACTCCGCTAGGGATATCCTTCAGTCCACAGGTAGGATAAACGTTGGAGATAAATTTCAATGAACCTGCCTCACTCGGGGAGGAAATCGGCAAATACAGGCCGGCTGGGGATAGGCAATCCTTAGATCTGTTGGAGAATAGAAGGCACTATCCACAGACGTCTTCGCGGGGGGAACATAGCTCTGATAGCTTCCAAACTTGCTTGGGGAAAATATCTGCTGAGGAAACGTCCTCACAGATGCCAACCTGAAAACAGCACAACAAAATGCCCCCAGGGGGTACATGGACAAGATACGCTCAAGTGTCCTCATCTTTCAAAATGATTTTCAAATGTTTTATCATTCTGCACATTGCTGTGTAGCCTTCATGTTCTTATATATGCAATGCTTATCAAAAAATTCGGACATTTTTGCAAACAAAACAGTAAAAATAAAAACAAAGAAGCTGTTTATCTGAATAACGATTTTTATTGATTGAAAATGTGCCTGGAGAGGCAAATACATTGGGAAGCAATTCCTAGAAAGAGGTAATTGCGCACAAAAGGAAAAAATCTATCCTAATGGCAACGTGAACACGGCATCCACTATCTCCCATCTCTGTTATAACTCACAGATCATCAGTTTTCCTCCCAACCCCTTGCTTTCTGAGAAGAATGACTGGACAGATCACATCTTTCGAGATGGCAGACGTCAAAGCTCGATGAAGTACAGACAACTCAGACTGTAGTCTTCGCTTTAATCCCTAACTTTTGCCTGGATCGCCCTTTCGGGTTTTCAATCCACCGGGATACCCATTTTTGCCTAAGCCGCCCTTGCGGGTTTTCGACTTACCGGGTGTACACATTTTTTCATTTTATCCCTAATTTTTGCCCGAACCTTTTTTCTGTTTTTTGGTTCGCCGGGATGCCCCTTTTTTGCCTGGACTCTCTTTTTTTTTTTTTTGTCCAGCGGGTCAATTTATGCGAAGTATTTTTTGACTACATCTGAGTTGACAGGAGACGGAAAATCTTCACCATCCATAGTTGTAAGCATCAAAGCTCCACCGGAGAAGACCTTCTTCACAACATACGGACCTTCGTAATTAGGAGTCCACTTGCCCCTGTTATCTGTACCGGGAGGGAGGATCCTCTTCAAAACTAAATCACCGACCTGATAGCTTCGAGGACGCACTTTCTGATCAAAGGCTCGCTTCATCCTTCTCTGATACAACTGTCCATGACATACAGCTGCTAGCCGTCTCTCCTCTATAAGGCTCAACTCGTTAAACCTTGTTCGGATCCACTCGGCTTCGTCCAACTTGACATCCAATAAAACTCTCAGAGAAGGAATCTCCACTTCAACAGGTAGAACAGCTTCCATACCATACACAAGGGAGTAAGGGGTTGCCCCGGTCGACGTACGTACTGAGGTACGGTACCCATGCAAAGCGAAAGGCAGCATCTCATGCCAATCCTTGTACGTAACGACCATCTTCTGCACAATCTTCTTGATATTCTTGTTTGCCGCTTCTACAGCACCATTCATCTTCGGTCTGTAAGGAGAAGAATTGTGATGTTCGATCTTGAAATCTTTACAAAGCTCTTTCATCATCTTGTTGGTGAGATTCGAACCATTGTCAGTGATGATTCTCTCAGGAACTCCGTAACGACATATGATTTCTTTCTTGATGAACCGGGTAACCACTTGTTTGGTAACGTTAGCATAGGAAGCTGCTTCCACCCATTTGGTGAAATAGTCGATCGCAACCAAGATGAAGCGATGTCCATTCGAAGCAGTGGGCTCAATCTTCCCAATCATATCAATGCCCCACATGGCAAACGGCCAAGGCGAATTCATGATATTCAGAGGGCTTGGTGGTACGTGCACCTTATCAGCATAAATTTGACACTTATGGCACTTCCGAGCATACTTGAAACAGTCGGATTCCATAGTCATCCAGTAATAACCCACTCTCAACAATTTCTTAGCCATTGCATGTCCGCCGGCATGAGTACCGAAGGAACCTTCATGAACTTCCTGCATTAACATGTCTGCCTCGGGTCTATCCACGCATCTGAGCAAGACCATATCAAAGTTTCTCTTATACAACACATCATCCTGATTCAAATAGAAGCTTCCAGCTAGCCTCCTCAGGGTCTTCTTGTCATTCTTCGACGCACCTTCAGGATACTCCTGAGTCTTGAGGAAATTCTTGATGTCATAATACCATGGCTTCTCATCAATAGCAACACCTAACTCGGCTGCAAACACATACGCAGGCCTCTCGAGTCGATTCACTTCAATATGCGGCACATGATTCCACCAATGAACTTTGATCATAGACGACAAAGTAGCCAAGGCATCAGCCATCTGATTCTCATCCCGGGGGACATGATACAACTTCACCTTCTTGAAGAACGTCAGTATTCTTCTGGTGTAATCTCTATACGGAATCAAATGCGGCTGATTCGTATTCCAATCTCCGTTGACTTGATTGACCACTAGAGCTGAATCTCCAAATATGTCGAGTGTCTTGATCCTCAGATCAATGGCTTCTTCTATCCCCATGATACAAGCCTCATACTCAGCTTCGTTGTTGGTGACGTCAAACGTCAGTCTGGCAGAAAAAGGTATATGAGCACCTTTAGGATTGATCAATACTGCCCTAACACCATTACCGTTCATATTCACAGCCCCATCAAACATCAGTGTCCATTTGTCATCCGGGTCCGGTCCTTCCTCGACAAGAGGCTCTTCGCAATCTTTCATCTTCAGATACATGATGTCCTCATCAGGGAATTCAAACATCATAGGCTGATAATCTTCAATCGGTTGTTCGGCAAGATAGTCTGATAGAATACTACCTTTGATAGCCTTCTGAGACGTGTACTGGATATCATACTCAGTTAAGATCATCTGCCAACGGGCAACACGTCCGGTGAGAGCTGGTTTCTCAAAGATGTACTTTACTGGATCCATCTTAGAAATCAACAAAGTGGTATGGTTCAACATATACTGTCTCAGTCGGCGAGCAGCCCAGGCCAAAGCACAGCAAGTTTTCTCGAGCAGCGAATATCTTGTTTCACAGTCGGTAAACTTCTTGCTAAGGTAGTATATGGCATGCTCTTTTCGACCAGACTCGTCATGCTGTCCCAATACACACCCCATCGAAGTCTCGGTGACTGATAGGTACATGATCAGTGGTCTCCCAGGAACTGGAGGTATAAGGATTGGAGGTTTCTGTAAATACTCCTTGATTTTGTCAAAAGCTTTCTGACAATCATCATTCCACTTGATCGCTTGATTCTTTCTGAGCAGTTTGAAAATTGGTTCACATGTAGCAGTTAGATGAGATATGAACCTTGCAATGTAGTTCAACCTCCCTAAAAACCCACGGACTTGCTTCTCCGTTTTCGGTTCAGGCATCTCTTGAATAGCTTTGACTTTAGCTGGATCAACCTCAATCCCTTTCTCACTGACAATGAAGCCTAAAAGCTTCCCGGATCTCACTCCAAACGTGCACTTGTTCGGATTCAACCTTAGTCTGAACTTTCTCAACCGGTCGAACAGCTTCTGCAAATTAACCAGGTGCTCCTCTTCTGTCTGCGACTTCGCAATCATATCATCCACGTACACTTCAATCTCTTTGTGCATCATGTCATGAAAAAGAGTCGTCATTGCCCTCTGATAGGTAGCACCAGCATTCTTCAGCCCAAATGGCATCACCTTATAGCAGAACGTGCCCCAAGGTGTAATGAATGTCGTCTTTTCCATGTCCTCTGGCGCCATCTTGATCTGATTATATCCGGAGAAACCATCCATGAAAGAGAATACCGAGGATTGAGCCGTATTATCAACCAATACATCAATGTGAGGTAATGGGAAATCATCTTTCGGACTCGCTCTATTCAAATCCCGGTAATCGACACACATTCTGACTTTACCATCCTTCTTCGGCACAGGAACGATGTTGGCCACCCACGGCGGGTAACTTGTAACAGCCAAAAAACCTGCATCCCACTGCTTCTGAACCTCTTCCTTGATCTTAGTTGCCATGTCAGGACTCGTTCTACGAAGCTTCTGCTTGACCGAAGGACATCCTTCTCTAAGAGGTAATCGGTGCATCACAATATCTGTATCTAAACCAGGCATATCTTGATACGACCAGGCGAACACTTCCACATATTCTCTCAGCATCTCAATCAGCCTCCTCTTGACAGAGTCCTCTAAAGCAGCCCCAATCTTGATTTCTCTTTTGTCGTCCTCAGTACCCAGATTAATAGTTTCCAGCTCCTCCTGATGAGGTTGGATGACCCTTTCCTCCTGCTTCAGCAATCTGGCTAATTCTGCAGGGAGTTCACAGTCTTCCTCACTCTCCTCTTCAGCTTGGTAAATGGGATTATCGAAATCATACTGAGCCATAACAGAACTGTTCATAGTGAATGCCATAAGATCGCTTCTGCATGTTTGATGCTTTGTTTTAGAAAAAGAGTTCAATAAAGTCACAAAAACAAAAAACATTGCCATTTTTATTGTTTTCGAAAAAGAAAAATGAAAACAAAAAAAAAATAGAAAGACAAGGATCACAAAGTTTGTTCAAAAAATGTCCTTCATTAATGATAATCATTAAAACATGATGAGGCCCTACAAAAATGAATCACTACGCCTTGGGCAGAACGTAGGATTTTCATGCAAAATGACAAAACAACAGAAAATTACTCTGTCAGAAGAGTAACTTGAACCACTTCTTCAGCCGTCCAGTTGTTGATAGACCCCCCTGGTGCACACGGGCGAACCCAGTTGTCCAAATCATAATCGCTGTCACAGTCTTCAATACCGGTTGCGGAGACGTCACCATGATTCATCAGCCCAGCGCTGGTAAAGGTACTCGGACCCGCTTGACCATTCTGCTCTGCTCGGAGAGGCTCATAACCAACACCAAATTTGTCTTCTTTAACCGGCAAATCCACCATCTTGCCCCAGCCTTCAGTTTTGCCAGAATCAACAACCTCCTTAGCCTGCTTGTAAGAAGTAATTGAAGCACCTGGCTTCCTCTGTTCAGCGTACGCCACCTTCTCAAGAGCCACAGTCTCAAACGCCTGGCATAAGGTTTCATGGATCTCGCCATCCACCTCAACATATTTGAACGAGGATAGATGACTCACCAGAATCTCTTCTTCACCGCACACAGTCACAATCTGACCGTTCCAGACATACTTGAGCTTTTGATGGAGAGTCGACGAGACTGCCCCTGCTGCATGAATCCACGGACGCCCCAACAAACAACTATAGGCGGGCTGGATGTCCATAACATAGAAGATGACATTGAATACCTCAGGACCTATCTTCACAGGCAAGGTAACCTCCCCACACACAGAACGTTTGGATCCGTCGAAAGCACGAACGATCAGGTCACTGGGATTAAGCACAAACCCTTCCGCATCAATCTTCCTCAGAATCTGCTTAGGCAACACATTCAGCGACGACCCGGTGTCTACCAATACGTGAGACAACACTGCCCCCTTGCACTCCATGGTGATGTGCAAGGCTTTGTTATGGTTTCGTCCTTCAGGCGGCAAGTCCAGGTTGGTGAAACCCACACCATGCCTGGTGCTCACATTGGCCATCACACCCTCCAGTTGATTGACAGAAATCTCTTGAGGTACGTAAGCCAGATTCAACATCTTCAGCAAGGCATTACGGTGTGCCTCAGAGCACATCAACAGTGAAAGTATAGAAATCTTGGACGGAGTTTGATTCAACTGGTCTACAATCTTGTAGTCACTCTTCTTGATTATCTTCATAAACTCCTCCACATCTTTCTCGAATGACCCCTCGGGCGCTTCCTTCTGGACAGGCTCTTCCTCAACCACAGCTTGCTTACCCTTTGCTTTGGCGAGAGCTTCAGCATTGTTGTCCCTCAAAGGCTGCGGTGCGAACAGACGACCGCTTCTGGTAAAACCTCCTGGACCTCCTACATTATCCACAGCCGGACCAACAGTTGCAGGAACTCTATTCGGTAAACCAATTGTCACTGGAGTTTGATTCACTGGCCTCGTCTGATTTTCACCCCTTCTGTAACTGCGGTGAGCATTATCATACTTCCACGGCACGGCTCCACTATTCTCAACACCCCTTCTCCCAGGCGCAACGATGGTAGTTGGAACACTGATGGTTACAGGCACGGGGATGGTAACTGGGGTACCATTTGCTGCAGGTGCACCGACGACCCTTGGTCCACGTTCTTCAGACGGTTTAAAGTAAATGGTGATAGTTGACGCTGTTCCACGATCTTTTACAGCCCTACTGAATTGCAAACAACCCTCATCCATCATACCCTGGATACCGGTCCTCAACTGGTCGCAACCATTCTCAGATTCTGCACAGCCCAAACAATCTTCATCACAGCCCGGGTAGACACCCCCCTTCAGCAGACGGCCCTTCACAACTAGCAGAGAAGTCTGAACATCATCAACATTAACAACCAGATCTTCAGCTTCTTTTCCTTCAATATTGTTCACTCTATGCCCACCGTGCTGAGGCATAGGGTTGTTTACGACGTTGGGCACTGGAGCGAAGTTGATCGCCTTGGCATCGATCAAATCTTGAACCTTGTGCTGGAGAGCTCGACACTTCTCAGTATGGTGGCCTGGTGCCCCAGAGTGAAAGTCACAACGGGCGTTGGCGTCGTATCCAGGAGGCAATGCTGTAGGCGAAGCCATTGTACGCAACTCAATCATCCCCAACTTGAGTAGTTCGGGTAATAACTCTGTGTAAGACATGGGCAGAGGATCAAATCTTCTATCAGCCTGCAATTTCTGTCTGGGCTGATAAGGACGTTGCTGTTGTTGTTGTTGTTGCGGTTGTTGAACTCTTGGTTGTTGTTGTTGACGAGGTTGAGGTGCCGGAATAGTCACTGCAGCTACTGGACGATATTGATCTCTGTTAGCATTTGTTCTGTACACACTCCCTCTGTGCTGTACAGCATTGGTCTCTCCTTCTCTACGGCGAGGTGCCCCAGAGAAGGGTTTCTTTAATGAAGACGAGGAACCAGCATCATGGATCCTACCAGCTTTGATTAGACTCTCAGTCCTTTCTCCACAAATGACAACATCAGAAAAACTATCGAACGGGCAGCTCCCCATCCGGTCCATAAACACACCTTGAAGAGTACCAATAAACATGTCTGTCAGCTCCCTCTCCAGCATAGGGGGTTGAACTCTAGCGGCCAGCTCACGCCACCTCTGGGCATACTCCTTGAAGCTTTCTCCGGATTTCTGACAAAGACTCTGCAGCTGAGTCCGGCTCGGTGCCATGTCCATGTTGTGTTTATACTGCCTCAAGAAGGCCTCACCCAGATCTCTCCAGCATCGGATCGAATCTCTCTTCAATTCCATGTACCAGTCCAAAGAAGCCCCAGATAGACTATCTTGGAAAAAATACATCCACATCTTTTCATCATCAGTATACGCAGAGATCTTTCGATAATAAGCCTGCACATGGGTGCGAGGGCAAGAAGTACCGTTGTATTTGTCGAAGGACGGTGCTTTGAACTTGTGAGGAATTCTCAAACCTTCTACCAACCCCATATTAGTAACATCAAAACCGAGGGAATTTTGACTTTCCATAGCACGGATCTTCTCAGCAAGAGCTTCAACTTTACGATCTCTCTCATTAACCCTTCCCAGAACGTCTTCGTCTTCACTGAGCAGAGAGAACATATCCTCTTGTCTGTCAACAATCGTAGCAGGATTACGGGCCGGAGCACGGACTACTCTGGCATTAGCAGCATCTGGAACAATAGGTTGACCGTTGATCCGAATACCCCCCAACTCATCACCTACAGCATAGTTGTTGACGGGTACAGCAGCAGCAACATTGTTATCATTGACCGGGCCTCCCTCTGGCGGAGCATGGTTGATCGGTGGATTTGCAGCCTCTTGTCTCTGAACCATAGCTCGAAGTTCTTCTTGACCTTGCGCAACCCCTTGCATCATATTCATAAATTGGGCCATGCTTGCCTTCATCTCAGCCAACTCAGCCTGAAATTGATCCATACTTCTCTGTTGATTCAGTCTTGTTGAGTAGCGGTGCGGACGTTGATCAGCTATCCTGCCTGAACAGGAACCAAGAGTGAGAAGTCACGATCAAGAACACCTGTTATGCAAAATGACATGAGTATGATGCTAATGATGCGTATGATGCACATGATATGCTCATTTCTCAGGCATTCAAAGAGCCTGACCCATCCTGAAAAGATGGCAACCTGCAGCGATAAGAGAACAAATAGATACCAGGGAATGCTGACATCCTTATACATGCATAAGGGTGAAAAGGCATACAGCCAATGTCAACAGAATATCTGAATGAACAACGTACAAAAAAAAAAAAAAAATCCCATCCAACAAGCCTGGAGGTGATTCTCAACAAAAGATCCAAGAGATGGCCTACACGCAAATGAATCCCATCCAACAAGCCTGGAGGTGATTCTCAACAAAATACAAACAGAGATACAAACTAAGACAGACGGTCTTCTGGAATGAGGGTCTTCAGGTAATGGCACTGGTCGATCAACAGTGAGCATTCTGAACAATCTGGTAGAGGGGTGATCTTCTCCTTCAACTGTCTTCTGAGCTCCAAGACTTCTCCTCCAAGGTGGTCCTCTGATCTCTGTCTCAACTCTACTTCCTTCTTCAACTGGATGTCTTTATCTCTGAGTTGCTTCTCCAAGTCTCTGATTTTCTTCTGATAGTTGGCTTCTGCTCTCTGCAGTCTCAAGCGCTCCCGGTGTTCTGCATCTAACATAGACTCCATCTCCTCATATGACCTCTTCTTACCTCTCGCTCTGCTAGCATCTTCTCCTTGCACCTCCCTGAGTTGATGGGCCAAGTGCAGCTTATCAGCTTGAGCTTTGTACAGCTCCATATGGGTGTCTTGCTCCTTCTCTCTCAAACGACGATTCTCCATCAGGGCTTGCTTATAGTGCTCAGCAGGTACACTATCAGCAAGGATCAAGGGTGGTTGCTCCTGCAACGGCTCCATCCTATCGTAGGGTAGCAACAAATTTTCCACTCTCTTCTTGACCCAATCAGTGTAATCAGGCATGGCTATGGCAAATTTCTTCCCTAAGACGGATCCATCCTTCACACCAATAGACTTCCAAGCTCTCCCTACCTGCTCCAATCTAGCTGGGTCACTCTGCTTCTCAAAATACACACTTTCAGCTATCTCAGCCTCAAGTGGTCTTCCCTTCATCACAAACCCCAACTGGCGAAGAGAAAGAACCGGGTTGTAATTGATGCAACCCTTAGTTCCTACGAGCGGCACATTACGGAATCCTCCACAGCTCATAATGACGTTACGCACATCCATCCGGTAAGATTGCCACCTGATATCATAGGAGGTAAGAGACATAACCCTCTGAGTCCACTTATGCGTGCTCTGAGCATCCACAAAAGGTCCACTGACTGGCAGGAGAGACAAGAACCATCTGAGCAAAAGGGGGAGACAACACCTGATAGCCCCACCCTTACCATGCCTACTGTGAATAGCATAGTAAGTGTCAGCTAATAGAGTAGGAACTGGATTTCTTCCAATGAAAATACTGACTGTAGCATAGTCAACAAAATTGGGCATGCTCGGAAACAAGACGATCCCATATATCATGACGGCCAACTGAGCATGAAAGGCTTCCCAACTCCCCTTCTCTGCTTCTTCTCTAGCTACCCTCAACAGAAACTTCAAAGGCAATCCTACAACATCCCCACTGGACTTCCAACTATCACTGACTTCCTTGATACCCAAGTGGAGAGCTCTGGCAACAACTCTGAAATCAACCTCCTTGGGCACATCCAAGAAAGGAACCTGATGCTGGATAGGAACACCCAACAGAATAGAGTACTCCTCGAGAGTAGGCGCCAACTGATAATCCTGGAAAGTGAAACAATGAAGCTCTGGGTCGTAGAACTGTAGAAGAGTCTGCAACGGCACCGGATCAACTACCATCTTCAACAGTGTCAGAATATCTCCATACTGATCAACAAACCCCTTCTGGTTACTACTGGTCATAAGGTTACTCAACTCAATCAGAGGCGTCAAAGGCTCACGGTGAAAGCTGTAGGAACAAGTCTTCCGCTTCAACTCTGGGACTGTTGCCATCTCTATCAGTGAACAAGCTCTGGAATGTACCTGAGAAATGATATGCATGCAGAGATTAGTTTTTTTCTTTTTTTTTTTTTTTTTGATTTTTTTGATTTTTTTTCATTTTCTTTTTTTTTCAATGCGTTTCTTTTGAAAAATAAATATGCTATGATGCACATGATGCAGACATGGCTGGCTGGTTGTGCAAACTCTGATACTAGGTCGAAGCTTCAGTCAAAATCGGAACATAAATCCCACTCAAGGTTAACTGAACACTGTTTGAACACAAAGTCACCATCAGAATCAAGTCACCAACAGAACCGAGTCACCAACGGTACCTGTAATAATGAATAACCCTTCCCCACTCACGGGTGTAGTCTAGGCCAGGGTAAAGCTTGAGAGAAACGCAGCATAAATAACCTTTCGCAGAATACTGTCATATACACACCCGAAGTATGTAACGACAGCATCCCACCAGGGTCTGAACTGCTCGTGATATCAATGTTCCGCTAAGTGGCGCCATACCACCCGCTTCCCATGAATCACTCTATTCCTAGATATCCTAGATTGCACTCATGGTCTGGGTATTGGACCTTTTACCTCAACTGACTCTCCCCCCCACACAGAGAGAAACAAACAACCAGCCAGGTGAACAGATGAATAAATGCAAACATTAATGCAAACATAAATGCAAACAATAGACAATGAATGCAAACAGTAAATAATGAATGCAATAAATAAACACAGCACAAAGCAACCAAAACCCTAACCTAGAGAGCGCTAGGAGAGACTCGCTCAGGGAAGATGGACCAGCATAGGTCAACTTCTCTATAGTCCCCAGCAGAGTCGCCAGCTGTCGCATTACGCGAAAAACCGGCGGGAAAAGAAAGAAACAACAGAGCCGCCACCGTGCGTTATTTATCCCAAAAGAGGGAAAGGAAACGCTCAGAGTAAACCTGGGAAAGAACATGGTCTCGCGACCAAAGAGAATGGGTTCGGGAGTCGGTTATGCGAAGGGAAGGTATTAGCACCCCTACGCATCCGTAGTACTCTACGGGATCCACGCACAATAGAAAGGAAAATGGTTGCTAAACACTGCTCAAATACTCACACACACTGGCTGAAAGGGACACAAGAAACTGACTGAAACTGACTCGGCAGGATGTCGCATCCTGGGCCTACTTAGTCTATCAGGCATAGACATCAGAGTCGAAGTAGTTCGGACTGGGAAAACGACACATGCTCGCTAGGATGTCACATCCTATGCATACGTATCTTCTCGGACGAGAGAAGAATCAGAGCATTCGTAGCTCGGCTGACACGCACACAAACAAACAAGACACGGGCAAACGTGGAGCCTGAATGCCAATCACTGGACTTATATCAGCATCCGAACCAGAACTCACACAAGAAGGCAAACGTGGAGCCCAAATGCCAATCACTGGACTTACATTGACATCCGAACCTAAACACACGCACACTGGAACCCAAATGCCACTCGATGGACTTACATCAGCTTCCAAGCACACAACAAACACAACAGGTTGATAGGGAGTCGGGGACTCAGCCTATAACTGTCAAACACGCACAAACAAGACGGACAGCAAATGCTAAGGAGTCAGGGACTCGAGCCTAGCAAAGGTCAGACAACTCACACAAAAGAAAGAAAAGGCGCCCGGAGAGATCAGCTCAATCTCCTGCCTACATACTTCATCTGGTATGAAGATCAGGGCGATGTAGTTCCCCTACGCAGGGATAAAGGACTAGCCTAACCAGATAACAGAGGGAGACACAACTCTAGGGAGACTACGACTCGAGCCTAGATGTTGTCATGCAAAATCAACCCTAAGTTAAGGTTTCTAGCTAAATGGCACGAGGGCCAACCTATCCTAAGTATGGCTCACACAGGAAGCAAGCCACACACACTTAACTTGCACAGGAAGCAAGCCAAGCAAAACCTAACTTGCACAGGAAGCAAGTCTAAACTAATCCTAACTTGCACAGGAAGCAAGTCAAACTATCCTAACTTGCACAGGAAGCAAGTCAAACTATCCTAACTTGCACAGGAAGCAAGTCAAACTATCCTAACTTGCACAGGAAGCAAGTCAAACAATCCTACAAGCACAGATAGCACACGCTATACACAACCAAGTGGCTCAAACAAGGGTTAGGTTTTAGTCAAGGGGTCATATCAACCTCAACAAACAAACCTCTGGAACTGGGTGAATGTTGCTCTTAACCTTGCCATTGAGAGACTAAGGTGAAGCAGATGAAAGGTGATGAGGGGTGTGCCTCATTGCTTCTATCCCTGGCCAGGGAGAGCATTTGACAAGAATGTGTGGGTTCAGAAAGTGGGAACCCTTCTACACATTTAAAACTGACTCAACTGTACCATTGTACAAGATCTTGGGTTTGTATCTGTAATGCATCAACACAGTGGTGTGAGCAAAACAGATGACACACTGAATAGTGGGGGATAGATTGCATATCCCTACCTTCCACCAATCGCCTCTTCACTTAGGAGGACTTTGACTCTATGCAAGGACAAAATTAAACAATCACAAACATTGCCTCTTAAGGAGGACTTCAGACAGTTGCCTGGCCAAGTAACAGGCCAGGTCTTCCAGACTACATGGAGTAAAAGAGACATACCTCAATGCAAATTGCTTATACAAACAAAGCAAAGCAAAAAGTTCACAAAGAACTAAGCAACTAAAGCACCTGAAACAGTCAAGCAGATGTTAGTATGCAACTTCAAACAAAACAAACAGAAACAAAAAACCAACAGTCAATTGGAGGCACATGGATGTGCAAGGCACAAGGCTTAAGGCATGTGAGCCAAGCCACCTACAAAACAAAGAGGTTAGGCAATGGTATTTGAGCAAGCTCAATCAAAAGAATTGGTCTCAATGGCCATTTGATGGTCAACCTGAAATCACAAACTCAAAGGTGAGTAACAGGACCACTAGGGCAAGCCTAGGGTCAAAAGTGAATGAGAAAGTCAAAACAGCAAGGGTTAAGTATCCAAAATCATGTTCAAACAATTAGGAAACAAAACCAATTGGGTTCACATTCATATCAATCACTATCATCATTTCATGAACCATTTAGGTCAAAACATGGCAAACAGGAGCTCATAGAAGTCAACAGCAAGACTTGCATAAAAAGCAATCTAAACATTTTCCAAAAATCACCAAATAAATCATGATCAAACCTAACACATAGCATGGTAAGCATGTCAAATTTCATCCCATTTGGACAAGTGGAAGGCAGTCAATGAAAATCAGAAAGTCAAAGCACATTTGAACATGCTCAAAGAAAGTCAACAAGCATGGGTCAACTTCAAAAAATCATATCAAATTGAAAACAGATGATAAATGAATGAGATTAACACCAATGCCAAGCTTGAGATGTCTAGTTATCACATATCAAATTTCATGTCCATCTAATAAAGTATGAGAATTTCACAAATGAAATGGGAACATGTGTCACACAAAGTCAACTATTGACTAGGCAGGGGAGAAAATCTCAAACAATTAGGAAAATAGCTCAAATAAATCCGAGAAAATTCACATGTGAACTAGACATACAAGAGTAGGTTCATGCAAAATTTGGGGTCATTTGGATGTAAGGAAGCATGGTAATGAAAATCATGAAGTTGGACATCAATGGTGTGACACAAGTTGTCACACCCTAATTCAAAAAATCATATCTCACAAACCACAAATGATAAATCCACAAACTTTATACCAAAATCACCATGAATGTGTCTAGTTTAAGCACAAAAAATTTGAGAGCCATTGGATACATTCTCATCATTTCACAATTGATTTGGCAAGGTGTACAAAATTTGGTCACATGTCACAAACCCTAAGGCCATTTAAAAACCAACCATCCAAAAATTCTGGAAAAATAATGATAAAAAAGTAGAGATCATGATGAACACAACACAAAAAATCCCATTCAATTTGGATCAAAAATGAGCAAATTATGAATTTTGGAAGATTGGTAATCAAAGTGAAGAAATTAATTGAATTTATATTGAGAAAATGGCATTTTTGTAATTCTCTGATTCACTTAACCAAACACAGTCGTTTTGGGCACAAAATGAAATGTTTTCATTGGTTGGTGAGTTGAAAGGCACAGTACACGTGAGGGAAGAAGAAAAACTGAAAAATGGCTTAGGGTTTCACTGTTCACTACCATCCCAAATCGTGATTTTCAAATTTCTCCAGAAATTGCAATTGAGCATACCATTGTAATCATCAAACAACATACAACATGAATCTGGCCTTGATTTTCATTAAAACAACAACATGCTCATGAATCGAACTAAAACAAATCTTAACACCAAACTTCAAAATGATATAACTTGCAAAATATCAAACCATTTTCAAGCATTTAAAGCTCAGTGTGATCAGGGTGAAAAGACCTATAAGATGCACATCATGATTTTTGAAAAGGTTGAGGTCGAAAACTCACCTATTTTTGAAGCAGAAAGAGGAATAGTGTTGTTGTGGTCTTTTAGCCTGAAACAGATGCACTATTGTCCTTCAAATGATGGTTGGTGAAGATAGTTTGGCTTGCAACAACTTGGAAAGAACTTAAACAAACTCTGCCATGGCCATGCTCCCTTGAAAATAGCAGTGTTGTGAGGCTTTACAGATGAAGGGAAATGGCTGCAATTCTGGTTTACAAAATGAGGAATGGATGGTGAAGCATCAATGCAAGGCTTGGTTTTGTTTCATTGAGTTGTGACAGACTTCTCTTTGAAATGCAACAAGTGAAATGTGTGTGGATGTGAAGTTGGTTGGTATTGTGGGCTAGCAGGGTTTGTGTTTTGGACTGGAAATGAAAAGAGTCAAGGTATCATTTTTTTGAGTGAATGAGTGCACAACCAAGTTTTTCTTGCTGTTGGATATTGGCCTTTTGATGCTGCAGGATTTGACAGTGGCAAATGAAGGTTGCTAGGTTGCTGCAGGGTTTGGCAGTGTTTTGTTTCTTGGTATTTTGGACAGAAAGTTTGAGGTCTGAGAGAGTGTATGAAGAGGATTTTTGTTCTTTTGTTTGGACAGGAAATAGCAGGGTGAGGTTTAACAAAATGAAAGAAAGATTGGTTGGTTTTCTGTCCAAGGCATTGTTGTGTTCAGATTTTTTAGCCAAGCCTATGAGATGATTCTTGAGGGAGTAAATTGTTGGTCTGCTACTGGTTTTGTTATGGCAGGGAAATGGTGAAGAACAATGTGCAAGGCCAAGGGTGGGGGTTGAATGAGTGAAGTTGCTGTGGTATGCTGCTGAACAGAAAGTGCGAGGTGGGGACAAGGTGAAACCACTTCCTGCTGCAATGTTATGCTGGTTTTGTTGGTCTGCTAATGGCCTCTCATGACAGAAGAAATGGGACTAAGTTAATGCCCTATTGTTTTGAAAACGTACTTGCCAAGGTTCTCTTCTTTTTTCTGCTGCAGTATGGTGGCAGTTTTTTAGAAGAGAGGACAAAATGCCAAGGGTTTGTGGTCTTGTGTGTAGGGTGGTTGTATTGGCAAGACAGTTTTTGAATTGGCAAAGCAAATAGTAAGGGTGTATGTTTTGGTTGGAAAAAATAAGTGAAAGTGTTGTGGTGTGCTGGTTGCTTTCAAAATGGTGGCAGGATTGTGAAGGCAAGGCAAGAGCTATGCATGATTTTCTGCTGCAGGGTGTTGACTTTTGGGATCAATGAGTTTTTGACAGCTTTTCCAAAATGCAAGTGAGGTGAGTTTTGTTGGTTAAGTTATGTCATGTTCTATGGAGTTTTGAGAAGAACTTTGGAAAATGGCCAAAGAATGGATTTGAGAGAGAGTGAGGTTTTGTTCAGTTGGTTTTTCCTAGTCATGAAAAACAATCCAGTTCTGCCTGCAAGGTGTTTCTTGACAGCTCCAAAAAGCAACAGCAAGGTGCATTCAGTGAATTTTTTTTTGGTCTGTTCAGTTGGTGGTGTTGGTTTGCTACTTGTTTTACAATAATGAATATGGATGTGTCATCAAAAAGGCCATGCTTCCTTCTGCTGCAGTATGTTGCTCATGACAGGAAAAGTGTAAAGTGGCCAAGTGACTTTTCTGCTGCCCTTGCTGCGATTAGTGACAGAGAAATTGCCTGAATTCTGCTGCATTAAATATGGCATGGTATGGTTGTCCTTTAAGTGCACAGCATGGTGTGTTTTAAGAGGAATGTCAAGAGTGTTTGTAGTTGGTCTTGGTTTGTGGCAGGTTTGTGAAGAAATGGCCAAGGGTTTTCTGGTTGGAAATTCAGTGAAGGTTCTTTGTGGTCTGCTATATGATGTTTGAAAACATTGTGTTTTGGTTCATTATGCTTGGACAGAAAATGCAAAAAAAAAACAAACTGACTGCAACTCTTGGATTTTCAAGGCAGGTTTTGTTCTTCTTCTTTTGACAGCCAAAATCCTTGGCCAAGAAAATGAATTGTTTTTGAGAATGGGAAGTTGGTCCTTTTGCTGCAGTTTTTTCATGACAGGTGGTCACTACAAACTCTGCTGTCTTGTGTTGCTAGCAGGGTTCAGTTTTGGATGAGTGATTTTTTAGGTTTGGTGCTGTCCAAAATGTATTTGACTGTGTTTTTAATTACTGTGTAGCATGACAGGAAAAAATGGTGTTTTTTCTTGTGACAAGCCAAGCCAAGATCTTGTCTTTTGTGAGCTTTGACAGTAGGTTTCAAAAAAAAGCCAAATGCCAACTGAGTGAAATCCCTTCTGTTGGTTACTATTGCTGTCATGTTCTCAATTAACAGGAAATGGTGTTGTCCAAAATTCTGCTATGGGACAGTACAAGTATGGCTCAAGGATTGGATTTGTTGCAAACATGTCCTTTCTTCCCCAATTCTAAGCAAGTAAGCATGGCCATATGTACCATTGGTTATGGCTGCAGAATGTGTTTATAATTGACAGCAAAATGGCCTTCTAATCTTCTGTTTTTGAGAGTACAAATCATGGTATGGTGGAAGCATAGACAAGTATGGTGCATTTGTACCTTTCTTATAATTCAAGCAACCAAGCATGATTCACATGTGCTGCATAATTTGACTTTGCAAACACACTTAAAATGATATTTATGAGCTGTTCCAATTGGCCAAATGTTGAAAACATGTTTAAATCAAAAAGTCAACTCTTGGTCAAACTTACATTTAAATGAAAAAGGTCAAAATATGCCATTTTGATTGGTGAAGTTTTGGCACATGAAATTTATATTTTTGGAAAGAGGGGATCAAATGTGACTTGTAGGAAAAAACCCCACCAAAATTGGCCAAACGGTTTGGGAGATATGGCCCTTTGAAGTTCAAGATTTTCGGAAATCGATTCGATCATAACTTGCCAACCACACATGGGAATTGAGAGTTCTAGGACTTTTTGGAAATGGGAGAACAAGATCTTCAACTTTCATGTTGGGCAAAAATTCATTTGAGGCTTGTATCACAATGTAAGTTTGAGGATCAAGACTTTCCATTTATGGCAGGTTTCAGTTACAGGCCCAGTTTCCATTTTGGGAAATTCATGATCTGGCTTCAAATTCTTCCGTGATGGTGTTTGGCATGATATATGATGACTATTTGGACATGAATGAGCTCTCACAAACCAAATCCAATCATCAAACCACTGATTAAATGGACAGTTGACCAACAGTTGACTTTTAGGGTTTCTGCCTGATTGTGCATTGACTGACGACTTCCAAACCCTAATTCCTTGAGAACTTGACTTCAAATGATGTCCCAAGTTGTATGAACTCTTGATTATTAACCATGGTGCCCAAATTCCACAAGAATGACCACCAACCATTGCCTTGACTGACAGTTGACCTTTTTTTGGGTTTTTGACTGTCTGGGCATGAACTGCTGACCTCTGAGCCCTCAATCCTTGACCAAAATACTTCAAATAGACCTCCAAGTCATGTGAACTTGTCGGACAAACCCCAAGGCCTTGATTCAATGAGAAATTCTTTTGCTTGCTTGGTTGACTGATCAGGAGATTAGTTTGACCTAATTTCTGATTGCTTGCTCTTGAGGCAACTGAGGGACTATGCAAATGTTATGCAATGGATCATGATATGCTATGACCTATTATGAAAGTGTATGCATAATGATAGGTGCAAATTTGAGGTGCTACAGGGATAACAATCAACGACGAGACCGAAGGGGAAACACAAATGAGTACAAAGTACATTTTGAACCATGCATGATTTAATTTTTTGTTTTATGCATGATATATTAATGATCATGATATGAAATGCTAGATTTGGAGTTTGTAGGGACTGTTTATAGAGATTATAATTCCTCAACACCAATAACTCAAACTCGTACAAGTAATAGGCGTATCCCGAGGAGAATCTGTCAAGATTGACAGTTATAACTAACCAAAGGGTCATCCTTCTAGAGGATTAATAAGTTGTGTTCCATGGAATTTTTTTTGTTGGTGATCCAGGAGTATTTATGCAACCTTGAGACTTTCGGGAAAACAAATGATTTTCTCTTGATTTTCATGTACATCAAAGCAATTTTGTTTCTTTTCAATATGTTTTTAATTCTTTTCAAGTTTCAAATTTTCATTATTAACAAATAACATTATTAACAAATAAATGACACTTTGCATAACAAAGAAAACATAAAAGAACACAATTAACAATGATTGATAGGTAAAATATTTTATTTGGAATGATAGTACGCAAATGGTGTAGCTCCATGGAATATTACAATTTTGAAAATGACAATAAGGAAAGGTTTACATTGAATCCAATGACTACTACCATCCCTAATCGACATGATTCCCCGAAACCTTGCTTCTGAGGGGAGTAACTGGATTGATCTTCCATCTCTCATTTTTCTGTATCGATCACTAACATCTGATGCAGTTTATGCCTTTTGCCCCTAACTTTTTCCTGGATCGTCCTTTCGGGTTTTCGATCCACCGGGATACCCTTTTTTTGCCTAAATCGCCCTTTCAGGTTTTCGACTTAGCGGGTTTTTATTAGACATAGTATTTTTTAACTGCATCAGAGTTCATTGGGTGTGATAGCTCTTTATCATCCATAGTTGTAAGAATCAAGGAACCTCCGGAGAAGGCTTTCTTCACAACATATGGGCCTTCATAATTGGGAGTCAACTTCCCACGTGAGTCCTTGTGTATTGGCAAGATTTTCTTGAGCACGAGGTCTCCTTCTCTAAATTCTTGAACACGTACTTTCTTGTCAAAAGCCATCTTGATTTGTTTCTGATATAACTATCCATGGCACAAAGAGGTCATTCGCTTCTCATCTATGAGGTTTACCTGATCAAATCTGTTTTTGATCCATTCAGCCTCTTCTAGCTTGGTCTCTATCAAGATTCTAATTGAAGGTATCTCCACTTTAATTGGGAGAACCGCTTCCATCCCATATACCAAAGAGAATGGGGTTGCCCCTATTGAAGTACGGACGGAAGTCCGGTATCCATGCAGTGCAAATGGTAGCATTTCGTGCCAATCCTTATATGTCTTCATAATTTTCTGCAGGATCTTCTTGATGTTTTTATTAGCGGTTTCAACAGCGTCATTCATCTTTGAACCAAATGGTGAAGAGTTATGGTGCTCAATCTTGAAGTTTTCGCATAATTCTTTCATTGTCTTATTGTTCAGATTCGTCCCATTGTCTGTAATAATCCGGCTTGGAACTCCATATCGATAAATAATCTCCTTCTTGAGGAACCGTGTAACCACTTGTTTTGTCACATTAGCATCAGAGGCGGCTTCTACCCATTTTGTAAAATAATCAATGGCAACCAGGATGAAGCGGTGACCATTGGAAGCTTTAGGCTCGATAGAGCCAATCATGTCGATGCCCCACATTAAGAATGGCCAAGGTCATGTCAAAACATTTAATAGGGTCGGAGGCACGTGTACCTTGTCAACATAGATTTGGCACTTATGACATTTTCTAGCATAATTGAAGCAGTTGGATTCCATGGTCAACCAGTAATAACCAACTCTCAAAATCTTCTTGGCCATGGCATGCCCATTGGCATGAGTTCCAAAGGATCCTTCATGAATCCCCTTGATCAACAGGTCCGCTTATTGTCCATCCACGCATCTGAGCAGAATCATGTCGTGGTTTCTCTTGTATTACACACCATTGCTTAAAAAGAATTTGGATGCTAACTTCCTCAATGTTTTCTTGTCAAGGGTTGTTGCATCTGTTGGATATTCTTGGTTTTGTAAAAAGCATTTGATGTCGTGAAACCAAGGTTTACCATCGGCTTCCTCTTCAACCAACTGACAGTAGGAAGGCTCAACTTTCTGCTCTATCTGAATGAGAGGCGCTTCATTATGGAATCTAACTTGGTACATTGAAGCCAACATAGCCAAAGCATCAGCAATTTGATTCTCAGTTCTCAAGATATGACGGAAAGTGATTTCACCAAAGTATTTTATTAGTCCCATGACATAGGCACGATATGGGATCAAATTGGTATCACAGGTTTCCCATACTCCTTTGACTTGGTATATCACCAAGGTTGACTCTCCACATACATCGAGGATTTTGATTCAGAGGTCAATTGCTGCTTCAGTGCCTAGGATGCATGCATCATATTCTACTATATTGTTTTTGCAATCAAAACATAACCTTGTTGTGAAAGGAGTGTATCCACCATTTGGATTCAATAGAACAACTCCTACGCCATGTCCCATGTAATTGGAGGAACCATCAAACATGAGCTTCCACCGAGATCCGGGTTCAGGTCCTTCATTAAGTCCTAGGATTTCACAATCTTTTACTACCATAATGTCTTCATCAGGGAAGTCAAATTTCAACGGTTGGTAGTCTTCAACAGGCTGGTGTGCCAGGTAATCAGACAACACACTTCCTTTAATAGCTTTCTGGGATACATATTGGATGTCATACTTGTCGTACCTCGGAAAAAATGAGAGACACGACCTAGCGAAACACAATCGCACGCTTGCAATGATGGACTGAACAGATTCGCCACCGAACTTTATTTATTCCTAAAAGGAAAGGGGAAATATCGATAAAACCCAAGAAAGAATGACAATGATTATGGTCATCGCAACCAAATCAGGGTTCGGGAGTCGATTACGCAAGGGGAAGGTATTAGCACCCCTCACGTCCGTTGTACTCAACGGGAACCATTAGGTTAGTTGTGAACATTAATGTTGGTTTGGAATGTTAGGCTTTTCAAGTTATTAGGTGGGAAAGAAAGAATAGTAGAGAGGAGGATGTTTTTGGATTTTCGACGAAGGACTAAACCTAAGTTTTTTATTAGTGGGCCTGACAAGATTTACAAATCCCGCTCCTACGTATCTCAATAGAGAAATCAAGGCTTACGTAGTTCTGGGTAGAAAATGTTTGTTTGTTGGTCTATTTTAGCGAAAGCTACTTTGTGTCAATCGACGAAAACATTGTTGGACTACCCAAAACAGGTGGAGAAACATTGCCTTGCATTGTTTTGAAACAAAGTACTTTTCGTTTGAGAAAAGGTTTAAGGGTCAATCGCAGGACGACGAGAAAAGGTTTGATTGGTTTGAATGTGTTTTGATTAATGGCAAGAACTTGGATGGGTGAGATATCCATCTCGAATCCTAGTCTCAGGAGTGCGTGGTATCCACCACGTTCCATTTCCATCTTATTTGCGAAAGTATTTAATAAGAATTAAGTGTTTTTGAATTTGATTGAGAAAGGGTTTAACGAAACCGCGTAGATGATTTTGAATGATGGCGAGAACTAAAATAGGCAAGGCATCCACCTCGAATCTTAATCTCAGAAGTGCATGGTATCCACCATGTTCCATTTCCACCTTTATTTAAAACGTGTTAAATAGTAATTAAGTATTTTGAGTTTTATTATGAAAATGGCTTGACGTTAGATCAAACATTGATGGACGTTTTAAGAGAAATTTGACTGAAGGTTTGAGAGAAACATAATAGATAGATTTGGATGACGGCGAGAGCTAAGATAGGCGAGACATCCATCTTGGACCCTAGTCTCAGGAGTGTGTGGTATCCACCACGTTCCATTTCCATCTATATTGAAAAGGTTTTAAATATGAATTAAGTTTTTTTGAGTTTTTATTATGAAAATGGCTTGACGTTGGATCAAGCATTTGAAGAGTGATTGAGAAAGATTTGAATGAAGTGGTTTGAAAGAAATGGAATGGGTAGAACCAGATGAATAGAAATGGATGTATTTGAGAAAAATACTCGACGTTGGATCGAGTTTTTATTTTTGATCTTTTTGGAAATGGTTGATTTTATTCTTGTGTTAGTAGCTAGCTAAACAGTCAAGCAAGTAAAGAAATAAAACAGTAAAATATTATTACACATCATGGGAGTAGGGGTACATTTTGTAAAATGGGGATTCAAAATAATGAAATAATTAAATCGGGCCCAACCAACAAGCAATGTAATGTATGAGTGTAGGTGTTAGAGAACCGTCTCATTGTAAGAAGGCCCAAGAGTAAGCCATGTAAAAAAAAGCAACAATCACAAAGTTATATTTACCAGATAATCAAGAATTAAATTAAAAGGAGTGAAATCGGGACATGCACGGATTAAAATCGGGATGCGAGGATGCGAATCAAAGTCACATAACACAAGATCGTGCAAGGCAAATGGAAATTGAAAAGAAAACAAAAACCCTATGTAATATGCTCAAAGTCGGTTTGCGCATATCGACAATAATCAAAATGTCGTATGCGACGAATCAAAACGCGGCAAAATTCTATTATTATCTCGATAAAATGATCGTGGATAAACAACATGAGAGTAGTTGAATCCATAAATTCAAAATCAATGCTTTGTCAATTAAAATAAATAAAAGGGGTAAACATTAAAATATAATGAGTATAGGAGAAATTAGATTAAAACATAAATATGAGAGGATTAAAAAGAATAACGTCAAAAACTTAAATTGCTAAGAAAAACCAAAAAATGCCAACACGGGTATTGAACCTACCACACAAGGGGGATGAAACATCTTCCCCTCCACCCACCCACGGACGGTCAGCTGTTAGGCTAACAGCGACCAAACATATAAACGAGAACAAATAAAAATAAAAAATAAAAAAATAACTAATAATATGAAATGGGTCGTAGGAGTTTGGGCCGAATAAACACCCAACAGTCTCTTGGACTGTCCGGGTTCGGGTCAAACGAGACCCGCCCCAACCTGGCCCAAATGGGGAGGCGACGGGAATCCCAAACAAACCTGTCGCAACCTACCTGCGAAAAAAAATAACCGGCGAAAAAGGAAAGACAGAAGAGTCGCCACCGTGCGTTATTTATCCCAAAGGAGGGAAAGGAAACGCTCGAAGTAAACCTGGAAAAGGGAAAGGAAAAGACAAGGTCTCGCAACCAAATCTTGGGTTCGAGAGTCGATTATGCGAAGGGAAGGTATTAGCACCCCTACGCATCCGTAGTACTCTACGGGATCCACTTTTGTTGTTCTCGTCTAAAGGGTGTGGGTTTATCTAATGTACTATTTATTAAAAGGGGGGTTAAAAGAAAATGACTCGCACGGATGTCGCATCCACTGCATACCTATCCCATCTGAATATGAGAATCAGAGTCTTCGTAGCTCAGTTACCTATGGGTTAGGGGGGAGTGTGTGCTTGCTAAGACGTCGCGTCTTATGCCTACGTATCTCATCTGGAATGAGAATCAGAGCAAGCCGTAGTTCGGCTAACTACGGGGTAAGGGTTGTGTTTTGGGGTGAACGACGTTACTACGCAATCTACCAGATGCTCGACCTTTGGAGACTTACTCGCCTGTAGTAGAAGGAGTCAACGTGTTCTTAGGAGAAGAAAAATCAATGAGTTGGGGTGTTACAGGGATGCTCATGCAAAAAGGCAGTCCTAGACGAAGGAACCGCGCTACCTTAATAAACATGCAAACGGGAGACTATTCGAAGCCTAGCAATCCTATGGGGAGACGATCACACCACACAAAACATGTATCTTAAAATAAACTACCGACAAGGGGGCTCAAACACGCAGGGGTAGGGCTTTAGTCAAGAGGGTTCATATCAACCTCGACAAACAAGCCATGGAAGGGTAATCAAATGGGCTCTTAACCACTGACATTGAACGTCAGGGTGAGCAGATCAGAAGGGTAATGAGGGTAAGACCTCATAGCTCTTAACCCTGGACAGGGTGAGCTCATGACAAGGCGTGGGGGTTCAGAAAGATGGAACCCTCTCCACTGACCGACCGGACAAAAGATCTGGGGTTTTTGTTCTAAAGCATCGACACGTAGTGTGATCTTAAAGAACGACGCACTAAATAACGGGGGATTGACTATTGATCCCTTTTATCCGTCAATTGCCTATTCATGGAGGTCTTTAGGCAAAAAGTAGTAAAATGAGGGAAAGATAAAGGGGGTTAAGAGATCTACCACACGGATAAAGATCCGAAGCAACAGCAAATAAAGAGATAAGAAACCCAGAGATCTCTCAAGCTAGCACCATCAAAGAAAGCGAGTCAGTACAGGTAATCGGGATAAACCTCCAGGTGGTATCCCACAAATAAAGTGGAACACCAGGCAAGCCATCTCTGCAAGAGTCATATGAGCCCTCACAAAACAAAACTCAACAAACAGGTTAGAAAAACAAGATAGGGTAATCGAGAGTTTCCCCCAAATCAAAATGTAACCACATGAATCATGCCATTAAAATTCACAAAAAGCTCACAAAAAGCAACCAAGGGTAGGAGGCCTAAACCTCTTGTCAAACACATGCATCAAAAGGGTATCAAATTCACCCATAATACCTCATACATTCAGAGCATTTAAATTAAAAGCATAAAGTAATGGGAATAAGGCAAACCTGACTGGAGAGATCGAATGAAATTGAATTGCCCGGTTGGGTTTGCAAAGCAATTTGAGGGTTTATATGAGATGGAATTGGTTCTTTGCATATGAGTTCCCTTCAGTCTCTGGGGGTTGCTCTGAACTCTGTTAGCTCTTCTCTCACTATCTTTTTCCCAGCCAGGGTAATAGGAATAGAATGGCATTTTGTTTCACTGAAACTCTGAATTTATAACCTGATTTTTGTGGACCTGTGGGCTCAAATGAGAGAGGCCCAAGTCCAAAAATTTTCTATTATATTTTATTTATTTATTTATTTATTTATTTATTTATTTATTGTTTTTTTTTTAAAACACGTGGGCTTCGCCTAGCGAGCATGACAGTTCAAGAAATTCCTCTGAGCGTAGGTGATTCTGGTGGCTTTTCTTGGGACTCGCTAGGCGAACCATTCTGCTCGCCTAGCGAGCATGACAGCTAATGAACAAACTTTTGCTCCTTCAAGATTAACGTTTTGACTGACGAATAGACCCCTGTTGGAAGTAACTCAAGTCCTTCCCTTGTGTTGACTGATCATCTAAATAGAACCCACAAAGTGTCCTGGATGATGTTCAAGCTTCTTGGATCTAATTCCGATTGACATGATGAAATGCAATATGAAATGTTAAATGACCTAAAAATGAATGCATGAATGAGGAGGGCAAATTTAGGGGTGTTACAAAACCCTAGCCGCGTGTCTGTTGGGTTACGAAACAGAGGAGCACAAGTCAAACTCATTTATGGCTAGTTGTCCATCATTAATGGGAAAATGGCAAGATTGGAAAACCAAAGGGTCATCGGGTAAAGTAAAGCAACACAAGTGTCAATTCCAAAGAAAAAGAGATTTTAAAACTCAAATCATAAAAAACACTTGGAAAAAATCAGAAGTAGTGAAAACTAATAACTCGTCTTCCTCCCTCAAACGAAAAAAATCCAACTATTCACATAAATGCAAAAAAAAACTTTCTGCCTCTTTCAAAAAGGAAACATATGTTTTGGAACAGAAAGGAAGAATGATTCGGAAATAACTAAAGGCGAACAACAACACCGTGACTCAAACCAAAATAACACAAAAGAAACTTAAAACGGAATCAGAGTTGGACTCGAAAGCCACTCTCTTAACATTCTATGGCCACAAATGGATGCAAAACAAAGTTGAAACGCAACGGAGATCGAAGGCAAAACTAACCGATTGCAATGGGGTCGATCGGCGATTGGACGACCGGGTAAATTCCTTGCTTAAACTTCTCTGAGCGTTCTTTTAATGGCTTGTTCACCCTCCTAACGTGTGTGATATTCTACAGGGGATCTCGTCCAAAAAAGAATGGATTTGTGCGAAGGTTCGGTTACTAATTCCTCCCCCAAATTTTGGACTCTAGAGTTTTTCGTTTTTAAACAAATCTGCTGCCGAGATTCAATTCCTAGGGTTTCCTCCCCTTTTAACATATTCTTTGTTTTCCTTTTGTAGTCTTCCAGATTGTGAGAGGCCTCCAAAAATCCTCTATGTGGTCCCTCTCTTCTGTCCTTTTCGACGTTGGGGACGGCATTGCCTTTGGGAGTGTAGGTGAGTGTTCGTACGGACACTCTGGGACCTTTTGTCCTCACCCAAACTCGTGGTCCCTCCTCTACTCCTTATTTTACCCTCTTACCACTGTAAAAAGTTAACTAACTGGTTGTGAATTTGGACCACTTAACAGATACATTATTCTCTACCTTTCTTGTAGGATTGGCACTAATGTGAAATTGGATTACGAATGGGTTTCGGCTTGGTTCAAGGGTGAAGAATCCTGTTACTTTGCAATCCATATCCTTGTGATGTTTAGGTAGGATTTTAGGCCATGGCACGTTTGGTGAGTTGTCATACACGTGACGGTTTGCTTCACAACATGAGCCTGATAATGCATCACTGCAATGTCGCCCATTTTGTTGGTATCAAGTTAGCATTAACATGGTTTTGAGTTGCCTCAACAGATGAAGCTTTGAACAGTGCACTTGGAGTGTAATTGAGCTGGTAATTTACAAGTACTGATCCAAATATGTTGAAATTTTTAGCACTACTGAAAGTTACCTCTGCATCCACGCACTTTTTAAAGACCACTTTTGCCCGGCTGCTTACTCTATCAACTTCTGTTTTAGATTCCTTTAGTGGTCCAAAATGCTTAAACATTTTGTTAAGGTTTGTTTCTGAGGGAACAGAATTAAACTCGGCAAAGTTCATGACAAGCTCAGCAGGAGCATTCTCATGTATATAGCTTGGAGGTTTTTTGGTAGTCTCGGCATGGTTGATGTCGGTAACTTTTTTCTTGTTATAGGGCCTATGAACTTTAGCTGGCTTTGGCGACTTAGCAGCAGCTGGCTTTGGTGATTTGGCGGCAACAGGTTGTTCACCTTTTTTCTGGCTTTTCTGTTATGATTGTTGAACTGCTTTCTCTTCATTGCCATTGTCAATGACCCTGTCAGTCCAATATGTGTCGCTCATGTCTTCAAATTCAAATGTCCCAGGTGATCCAGTTCCAGCTATGGGTGGTTTCTTCCTCTTAAAACCACCAACTTTATCCGTACGTAAAATCTCTTTCCAATCAGCAGCCACAGTTACAGAATTCTTGTGATCTGATCATCCTCGACAGATGGGAGGGAAACATCCAATTCATTCTCGGGAAAAACATCAACATTTCCGTCTGTCTTTGGAGACTGGTCACTAGAACACTTCAATATAGAAGATGACGCAGTGAGTTGACTAGCAGCCCTATGAATACGGTCACCAATATTAAAAGAAGACTTTGTGGTATTTGAGCCTTTCCCACCGGAAATGGATTTTGTCCCATCTTGCATTTCAGAGTCATCGGCATAGGGAACGACAACTCTCCTTTTCTTGGAATGTTCAGGTGAAACAACACTATATGGAGTCCAACAATCGTCGTCGGGAGAATCTGGAGTCCCGTTCATTAGGTCTGACATCTCTTTTTCCTTCTTTGTAACATGATCAATAGTATTGGGAACTCTTTTCATGCTTATGCAGTTCAATGTAGGCGAAGTCGGTATCTCTCTTGTAATAAAATTTTCAAGTGTCAATTTGAAAATTATGTATATTTGGACAATCTTATGATTTGTAATTTAATGCGAATGAAAATCGGTATTTCTTATGGCAAGATGAAACTTTCTTTGTATTTTAGAGACCTTATGTTTGATGAATTAATCATATGCCATGTAAATGGATGGTTGTGAATGAATGGATGTATATATAAAAAAATGAATGAAGTATTCGAAATATGAGCAAGTAAGTATACGAATGGAAGTTTTCCAAAAAGGGGATGAAGAAATATTAATGAAAAACTGAAAATAAAATGTGGAACTTTTGAATGGTGAATATGAATGTGAATGAAGAAATATTAACATGAATGGAGAAATATGTAAGGAATTTTTGAATCTCGAATAAATGAAAAATGAGTATGAATGATTAAATGGATGTAACGTTGGTATTTGGCATAGAAACTCAATAGAAATGGGTGAGGATTTGGAATGCGACAAGAGAATGTGAATGGCCACATAAATGACAAACTTGCACGAAGGGCTAATGGCGTCTTATAAGGGAGACAAAACACAAATTGAATTTAGACAAAACCTGAGATTCTAACCGATTCTTATCTGGTGATAATGGACTCCAGGCCCTGCTTGACTAAGGGAGCTGAATATCTTATACCAAAACAAATGGCAAGGCCCAAAGATTTATGGAAAGGCAGATGACGAAAAGTATAAACAAAACAAGTCGGTGGATGGATTTATGACCAGGTGAAATGGTCATGAGGAGAAAAGAAAATGACTAATTGGTAGGAAAAACTTCCAGGGCCAAAATCAGGGTATGACAATACTCAGACAGTAACATCTGCCAACGGGCGGGTCTGCCAGTTAAAGCAGGATTTTCAAAGATATATTTTATTGGATCCATTTTTGAGATCAACAAAGTAGTGTGACAAATCATGTACTTCCTTAGACGGCGAGCGGCCCGTGCTAAATCATAACAAGTTTTCTCCAAAAGTGAATATCGAGTTTCATAATCAGTAAACTTCTTGCTCAGATAGTAGATGGCATGTTCTTTTCGGCCGATTTCATCATGTTATTCCAGCACGCATCCCATCGACTTTTCAAGAACAGCTAAGTACATAAAGAGTGGTTTCCCCTGAACAGGTGGAATTAGAATAGGGGGCTCTTGCAGGTATTGTCTATTCTTCTCAAAAGCCATTTGGCAGTCAGAGTTCCATTCAACTGCTTGATCTTTTCTAAGCAACTTGAATATAGGTTCACACGTAGCAGTCATATGAGATATAAACCTAGAGATATAGTTCAAACGTCCCAGGAATCCTCTAACTTCTTTCTCTGTACGTGGAGAAAGCATTTCTTGTATTGCTCTAACCTTGTCTAGATCTACCTCAATTCCTCGTTGACTAACAATGAAACCAAGCAACTTTCCAGATCGGACACCAAAGGTGCATTTAGCAGGATTCAGCCGTAGTCGGAATTTTCGGAGACGCTCAAATAGCTTTTGCAAGTGATCTATATGATCCTCTTCACTTTGGGATTTTGCAATCATATCATCGATATAAACCTCAATTTCCTTGTGCATCATATCATGGGAAAGAGTGACCATTGCTCTTTGGTAAGTTACCCCGGCATTTTTGAGACCAAATGGCATTACCTTGTAGAAAAATGTTCCCCAAGGGGTGATGAATGTGGTCTTTTCCATGTCTTCAGGAGCCATCTTAATTTGATTATAACCCGAGAATCTGTCCATAAAGGAGAAGACCGCAAACTTAGCAGTGTTGTCTACCAGAGTGTCAATATGTGGCAGGGGGAAATCTTCCTTTGGACTAGCTTTGTTTAGATCCCTGTAATCAACACACATCCTGACCTTGCCATCTTTTTTGGGTACTGGTATAATATTAGATACCCATTGAGGGTACTTCGCAACTGCTAGAAAACCGACATCAAATTGGCGTTTCACCTCGTCACAAATCTTTAGAGCCATGTCGGGTCTTGCTCTTCGGAGCTTCTGTTTCACTGGCGGGTAATCTGGTTGCAATGGCAGCTTGTGGACAACAATATCAGTATCTAAACCTGGCATATCCTGGTATGACCATGCAAATACATCTACATATTCTTGTAGCAACTGGATCAATCTTTCTTTGATGCTTGCCCCAAGTGTAGTCCCAACTTTGACCTTTTTCTTCTCTTCCTCAGTGCCAAGGTTGATTATCTCCACCGGTTCTTGATGCAGATAGAGGGCCTTTGACTCGTGCTCGAGCAGCCTTGCCATTTCTTCAGGGAAATCACAATCTTCCTCACTATGCTCTTTCGCTTGGTAGATGGGGAATTCAAAGTTATAGGAAGTAGTGAGGTCATCGAATTCAACTGGTTTATTGATTATTTTTAAATGATGGTTTTTTAGAAAAGTGAAATAAAAATGCAAAAGAAATAAAAATATTTTTGTAGTTTTTGAAAAGATTGTCATTTTAAGGAAGGAAAAAAAAATGAACGATAAGAATTTGAACAAAATGCTCTTTATTTGTCATAATGATTTTGAAATTTAAAGTGGCACTACAAATGATCTGTTAGCCTTGGGCAGAGCTAAGGATTTTGAAAAACAAAAAGAAACACAATTACTTTGAAACGGGAAAAACTTCTGGAATATCAACTGCTTCCCAATTTGTTAAGGCTGCTTCACAATGGTATATCAAATTTGATGCTTCTTCATCTTCAGCGTCGTGTTCAACTGTACCAACTTGATTCCCGTGGATAAATCCCGTGCTTAGGAAAACTTCTTGTATGCTCCATATGCGGTCCTTTGCAGGGACCAAGGCTCCTTCCTTAGCAGGAGGCTTGTACCCCAAACCGAAACGATCATTTTTCTCGCTGACATTGATGACTTGCCCCCAACCTGTAGGGCCTCAACTTTCAACTGCTGACTTTGCACTCTTCAAATAGGCGAATGATAAACCGGTTTTCTCAACAGGATCCTTTACTTCCGCAAGTGTGGCATTGGATATTTCAAGTGCTTGGAAAGAAGTCTCTAAGGCATTTTCATCAACCTCGATATAACGGAAAGAGGAGAGTTGACTAATGATAAAATCTTCTTCACCCGAGACAATGACGAGCTTGTCATCGATGAAAAACTTCATTTTTTGATGCAAAATAGAAATCACTGCCCCAGCAGCATGTATCCATGGATGTCCCAAAAGGTAACTATAAGTGGAATTTATGTCCACGACTTGGAAATTGATGGAGAATACGTGCGGTACGATTTGGATTGGTAGCTCCGCCTCCCCAACTACTATCCTCCGAGAACCGTCAAATGCTTTTACCACAAGTGCACTAGGTTTCATCTCCAAACCTTGGTAAGATAATTTAGAAAGCGCCCTTTTCGGTAAGACATTGAGGGATGATCCAGTGTCAACTAAAACCCTGGCCAAAGCATCTTCTTGGCACTTTATGGATACATGCAAGGCACGGTTGTGATTTTTCCCTTCCTTGGGTAACTCTTCATTGCTGAAACTTAGAGTGTTGCAAGTTGTGATATTGGAGAGCACCCCATCGAATTGGCCAACCATTATATCCTGAGTAACATGAGCTTGAGCAAGAACTTTCAGTAGAGCCTCCCTATGAGCTTGGGAATTCATAAGCAAGGACAAGATAGATATTTTTTACGGTGTTTGATGTAACTGATCGACTATCTTGTAGTCGTTTTTCTTTATCATTTTCAAAAATTCAACCGCTTCACCCGATTGCACCGCTGATTGTACCCCTCCATACTCTGGGGCAGGAACTGCAGTTGTAGCTTCCCTTGTTGGTTCTTGAGGGATTATATTGACATCTGGAGTATAAATCCGACCACTGCGGGTCATTATGCTTGTCCCCGCAATGTTCGGGATATTGGTGTCAACATTCTCCAAGATTTTCTCACCTTCAACATCTTTGGGTTCTTCATCTACCACTTCATCTACCACAATTATGTCATATTTCCAAGGCACCACCTTGGTGCTTTCGAAGGGAAAGGGGGTAGGCATACAAACTACCACGGGTGATGGATGAACAACATCTCAACAGGTTCTGGTAGATTGAAAAAGGGTTCAATTACTGAAATTTCCTCGTTTGTTACAGGACCACAGACTTATAAAACACCCTGATCCATCAAGTTTTGAATATCAGTTTGGACCACTTTACAACCCCTTGGACAAACGGCACATTCTTCACAGTTGTTGTGACAAGCATCAATCAAACTAGCTCCCACCAATTTTGCATGGAGTGCTAGCAACAGAGTTTTAACATCTTCAACATTTTTGATTATACAAACATCAGAAACATCCTCAATGACATTAACATCACCATGCGTCGGCAGAGGGTTACTTTTTACGTTGGGTCCAACATCTCGGAATGAAAGGATCTTCTTCTCAACCAGCTCTCGCACAATATGCTTCAAAGCATAACATCCCTCTAAATCATGCCCAGGGGAACCCTCATGGAAAGGACAATGGGCATCTTGATTGTACCATGAAGGTAAAGGATTTGGTAGAGGACCCAAAGGTCTGGGAGTCACCAACCCTTTCTGCAACAACGATGGGTATAACTCAGTGTATGTCATAGGGATTGAAGCGAAATGAGGTCTACCTCTTTGTACCCTATTTTGATATGGAAGATTTTGTGGACGTGGAGCATGTGCCCTTGGCTATTGATAAGCGGGTGAAATAGGTGCCTGCTGGTATACTGGTGCTTGTTGAACAGGTTGATAGACATGAGCTTGTGATTGGTTGAAAGTCGGTGTGACTGCTGCCACATACGGTTGTTGAATATACTGCACTGGATGAGTTGGTTGTTGCTGAGCAAATTGATGTTGCTTCTTCCACGAGTGACTCCTTCTTTCACTGGTTAACACTGCGTTTGTTTCACCCTCTTTCTTTCTTTGAAAACCTCCGGAAAACTTTTTGACATTATTACCAGATGTTTTAGTGGTGGTTATCATTTTTCCTTTCTTCAGTCCAAGCTCGACTTTTATGCCCACCCCAACAAATTGAGGTCCAAAATTCCAACTTCCATTAATTAAAATCAAATTCGAATACAAAATGATTTAACTTCAAGTACAAATGATTCAAATTCAAATACAAAAGATTCAAACACCAACAATTCAGATTCAAGTATAAGTAAACTTAAGCTCTGTCTCAGCTCTTATCATTGTAGCAAGATCTGTGGTGAGCTCCTTCACCATTTTCTTGCAAAACTTGACAAAATTGAAAACTTGAAGAGGTGTGTTTTCTAGACACATACACCAATCGGCTTCTTGGAGTTTTTCTGGGAGTTCCAACATGTTGAGGTTAACAAATCTAGCTAAGTTACGGAATTTGCCATTCCATATAACATAGAGCTCTTGGAGTTTCTTAATGACCTACTGATCTTCATCTAAGGTTACTCTAGCCTCACTATACAACCTTTTCCAATACACACAATCATTCTTTAGGAGTAAGTAGGCTGCATCACCTTCTTGGCTCTCCAAAACTGCAAACCTCCTATTAGCTTCTTCCAACTGGTACTTGAGGTGGTGATAGTTTCTTTCAGCTTCTTCCTTTTGGAGTATCTCACGAGACAAATTTTCTTTGCATTTCTTTAGAGTGTCCTTCAATTCACGAATTTGTGCCTCAACGTCGAGCTTAATTTCTTTCTTTTCCATAAGGGACCTATCGAACATCCTTCCTAATTCACAAATTCTATATTCAACTTTCTTGAGCTCTTCCTTTCTGGTCTGGATCACTGAGGTGGAACCTATAATGATATGATCAAGATCGTCCTTCGGGTCTTCCAATAACCTGGCTCTCTTGTTACTATCTTCAAGTTACTGGGCTTTCCCCTTACGTTCATCCTTCAAATTTTGATTTTCCAAGATAGCTCGGTTCATCTGAATCCGTAATTCAGTATTCTCCAATTCGAGCTCTTTAACCTTAGTAGTGAGTTTCTCCATGTCCTCAGGAAGTATAGGTTTTGGCTCAGGATTTTTAGGGAAAGTTGTAGCATTAAAGATAAATGGCAAATGGATTTCTTCAACTCTTTCTTTCACCCATCGAGTGTAAGGTTCTTTGACAAGAGTGTTCCTTTTTCCAAACTCTTTACCCTTCCTAACAATCTTCAACCAAGCTTTTCAGATCACTCTTACATCAGGATTACTTTCTTGGATGTCAAAGAGCATAAATGGTTGTAAGTCTTTTGCTTCAGGAGGACCATCCATGGAGTAGCCGTGTTGCATTTGAGATAATATAGGGTTATAATTGATGCAACCCTTAGTACCTAACAACGACACATTAGGAAATTCCCCATAACTGACAATGATGTTTGGGGTTTCCCACTCTCTAATATACCATCTGATAGAACTTGCAGTGAGAGAAGCTAGTCTTTGAGGAGATTTAAGCTCCTTTGCCACAAAAGGGTCTTTTCGGGCATATGTTGCATGAACCAAGTATAAAGAAAAGAAGCACAGCATAACAAAGTTCCACCCCTCTTTTCATGTCGAGCGTGAAGGGCATGGTAAATGTCAACTAAGAGAAATGGTACAGGATTGCCAGAGAGAAAGACTTCTACGACTACATGATCCACAAACTTTTCAATGTTTGGGAAGAGCATAATCCCATGGATCAATAAAGCCAACACAGTATAGACTGCGTTCCAATTTCCTTCTTTCTTGAACTTCAGAGCTAATTCTTCCAAGAACCTCATGGAAAAACCTTTGAAACCCCCTTTCTCGACCCAATTATCTAGAACTGTTGGGACATTGATACTTAGGGCTAAAGCTATCTTCTTTGGGCCCACTTCCTCTTCGAGCTTTGGAAATGGATTAAAATCTTTCAACTTTAGACCCACAATTCTCTCAACTTCTTCCAAAGTAGGAGCTAGTTGGAAATCAACGAATGTCAAACAACGTAGAGGCGGATCATAATATTGTGCCAAAGAGCTGATGATCCCATAGTCAACTTTCTTAGTCAAAAGGCTCAAAATTTTCCCATAGTCTTTTCCGAAGTCATCGCGCTTACTAAGAGTCAAATCAGAGATCAAACCTTTCAGACTGTCAAGCTTAGGTTCCTTGTACTTAAGTGAGAAAGTGTTTCTTCTTGGAGTTGTCATTTTCAAGTTCTCAATTCCTGAAACAAATAAGAGACAACTAAGAGTTTGCTTTTTATAATGTTGATGCAATGTATGTGGATGAATGTGATGCATTTTCTTGTATAAGTTCAATAGGCTTAAGGCATAGATAAGTCTGATTGCTTCGTATAGAACAGGGTTCTCACCAAGTATGGTCTAAGGTTTCAAAAAATGTTCCTAGAGTCATGGATCTATTAGACTATTTGTTGCCTGCGGCAACTTACTTGTCGGGCATCAACTCCATCTAAAGATTTTACTCTAAGTGAGGTTCTCGTATCGATCCAACGAGAAATTCATCTCGCAGACCCATGTTACGCAACCATCTTTCCCAGTTGGACAAAGGATTAAGGTTCTACAAATGGTCCTCAGAGTCATGGATCCTAAAGCAAATGTCGAAGCTTACGACAACTTACTTGTCGGGCGACAACATCCTCCCAAGGATCTACTCTAAGTAATGTTCTCGCACTTACCCAACTAGAAATTCATCTCGCAGACCCGCACTACTCAACCTCGTCCTATCTTATGTTTTTACTCGAGACTCGGGTAAAAAGTCTTTCCCACAAGGTTTGCAATCAGAGTATCCAAGTACCAAAGCATAATGGAACTAATACAGCAGATTATTCAATATGACAATAAAGATAGCAAAAACAATAAAGAAAATCCACACGAATAAACAAACAAAGGCACACAAACGACCTAACTAGGCTTGACTCACTTAGGGAAACATCACTCCACAGCAGAGTATTCATCTGTCACACCTCGAAAAATGAGAACACGACTTAGAGAAGCGTAATCGCATGCTCGCATGATGGACTAAATAGAGTTGCCACCAAACTTTATTTATTCCTAAAAAGGAAAGGGGAAATATAGATAAAACCCAAGAAAGAACGACAATGATTATGGTCGTCGCAACCAAATCAGGATTCAGGAGTCGATTACGCAAGGGGAAGGTATTAGCACCCCTCACGTCTGTTGTACTCAACGGGAACCATTAGGTTAGTTGTGCGCGTTAGTGTTAGCTGTAAATATTAGGCTTCTCGAGTTATTAGGTGGGAAAGAAAGAACAGAAGAGAGGAGAATGTTTTTGGATTTTGCAACGAAGGGGACTAATCCTAAGTTTTTTATTAATGGGCCTGACAAGAATTACAAATCCTACTCCTACGTATCTCCGGGTGCAATAGAGAACTCAAGGCTTACGTAGTTCTGGGTAGAAAAATATTTGTTTGTTGGTCGATTTTAGCAAAAGATATATTGTATTAATCAATGAAAACATTGTTTTACCCAAAACAGATGAGGAGCGGACGTATACCACACATCGAATGGATTTAGAAATCAACATTCGGAAAAATGTCACTTATCTCAACTCAACAATTATGGCCGAAACATTGATTTACATCACCTTAAGATAAGATGTATTTCGTTTATGAAAAGGTTTTAGAGACCGCATGACGGTGAAGAAAAGAGTTTGATTGGTTGGATGTATTTTTGGACTTGAAAGACGAATATTTATGACTTGCAAGCTCTTAAAACTTGGGTCTAATACTCGGGACTACGTTTGGACCTTGCACCTAGGTAATCTTTTTCTTTCAATTTTATTGAGAAAAGACGTTTGAATATTTACAAATATTTTAAAGAGAAGACGAATATATATGGCTTACAAACTCTTACAACTTGGGCCTAATATTCGGGATTACGACTGGATATTCCATCCAGGGTAATCTTTTTCTTCAGATTCACTTATGAAAATGATTTGAATATTGGAGTGTTTTGAAGAGAAGACGAATACTTATGGCTTGCAAGCTCTTACAACTTGGGTCTAATATTCGGGATTACGACTGGATATTCCATCCAGGGTAATCTTTTTCTTCAGATTCACTTATGAAAATGATTTGAATATTGGAGTGTTTTGAAGAGAAGATGAATACTTATGGCTTGCAAGCTCTTACAACTTGGGCATAATATTCGGGATTACGACTGGATATTCCATCCAGGATAATCTTTTTCTTCAGATTCACTTATGAAAAATGAGTTGAAAGAAAAGGTCAATGTAAAGGTTTGAGATTAAAACGATTGAATTATTGAAGTTTGAAATCGAAGGAAGTTAAATGGATACCCTCACAAAGACTTGATATACAAGGACTCCAAAATAAGTCGATTATAAATAAATAAATATATATATATATATATATATATATATATATATATATATATATATATATATATATATATGAATAAATAAATAAGTTTCTTTTCTGACGCATTTGAAAAAAATAAAAAAACAGGTGAACATAGAATAAAACAACAATGTTTTATGAATTAAATAGTGGACACGAGGAAAAAGATTAATCATAATAAAATAAGGATTAAAAAATAAAATAAATGAAACAACATAAAGAAACCAATACCAAGGATTGAACTTGGCACTTGGCAGGAGACAAGAGAAGTCTTAACCACCAAGCTGAGATTGTTTAGTTTGAAATTAAGTTCTCCTATTAAAAAATGTATTAAAAAAATAAAAATGTTTTAAAAACAAGCGAACATAGAATAAAGCAACAATGTTTTAAAAAAAATAAAAATGGAATGGGCCTAGAAGTGGCCGAACGGGCCTCCTTCTCTTTAAAAAAAATGGGGGAAGGCCTAGGGTAGACCGGGTCGGATCCGACCTGGTTTAAATGTTATTAGCAACATTGCTTGAAGAAACCCTAAATCAAGAAAGTGACGGCCGCTTGCAGAGAAAAGGAAAACATTCGTAAACGAAAAAAAGAAGCTTCTTCCTCCAACCGATTTCGGCCACTTTCCAGATTCTGTCCGACTCCTCACCAATTCCCGTCGGATAACACGATGTTCCTGTAATGGCGGCCTCCTTGTTCAAGCGTGAAGCCTCCTTCCCCTCACCCAATCGCGGCGGCTCCTTCCTCATTATGCCTCTTCAAACGAGGCGACGGAAATCGGCGAGAGGGGTCGTAAACTGAGGCGTTGAAGATTCTCGGGGCACCTGCAAAGCCCTTAGTGCCGACGACGATAACACGGTGAAGCCACCACAATATTGGATGTCGATGATTTCATACTTGGTTCGTGCATTCACATGTTAGTTTACTCATTCACAAGTTATTACAGTTACGGACTCGCGATATCAGTAAGTAAAAAAGTGATAGGATTAGAATGAAAATAAAGAGTTTTACCCTACAGAAAAAGCACAGAGCGTGACCGTTTGGCTAGATTTTTTTGGTCTTGTAGCTGTGAAGATCGTTTGTATCCCCTTCAATGATAACTTCTGTCCAAAAATAATAATAATGAAGAATTTTCTAAGATGTCAAATATTGTCTTGCCATTTCAAAACAAACTTCCTGGTTTTCAAAGGCTAAGTAACTAAAATGTGTAACTGTGTACTGTAATTTCTGCAGCAACAAGACAAAAATACTTTTCTGCTCAAAGACAGAAGCAAATGTGTAACTGTGTGTTGAATTTTTAGTTTTTGCTTTGAAATGGTTAGTGCTCAATTGAGGACCCTTTACTTTGTAATTGTTACTACAACCAACTTGGAAACATATTGTAATAACTAATGCATTGGAAACTTATTTGTTTATTTAGTTGTTGTAAAAAAATGCAAATGTGTAACTAAAGATTTTTTTTAATTGTTAGGTTGTTCTTATGATGTAGACAAAAAGTAACATAAATTTTATTTTTTTAAAATAATTAAAATAAAATAAAAATAATCTAATTATAAATGTTACAAAAGATTCAATTAAATTCAAATGAAAGAAATAAATTGTAAAACCAAGTTTAAAATTGTGAAGAAAAACAATTGTAAAACAAAATGTAAAACAAATTGTAGAACAAAAAAAATTATAATTATAATTATTTTTCCTTTTTTTTTAAATTCATGTTTTAATTTGTGAAACAAAAATTAATTTGTCAATACTTATTTAAACATAATATAAAAAAAACTTTCTTGCTAGAAATTTAAAAATAATACCAAGGCAAACCAAAAAGAACCTAATTTTTGAGAATACAGATATAACTCTAAATAATTAAAGCTAAATATTTTATGAATATGAATGTTTATGAATCAATGTCATGTTTTTTTATGTGAATTGGTAAAATAGAAAAAATTCTAATGAAAATTAAATAAATGTCATTAAAATGAAATTAAAACATGGAATGATTTATAAATATGAATGCTTATGAATGAATGTCATGTTTTTTATGTGAATTGGTAAATAAAAAAAATTTTAATTAAAATTAAATAAATTCCATTAAAATGAAATGAAAAAAAAAAGAATAATTTATGTCAATGAGTGGATGCAAATTGGTAAATACAAATGCTTGAAATGTAAATAAATGCCTTTAGGCGGGGCAAAATTTAGGGTATGATAGTTGCCCCTATTTAAATATCTTTATCAGATGGCATGAGTGATGATAATCCCCATGGTATCCAAAGTGAAAGGTATTTAAATACAAAATACCCAAATATTGCCCCTATCTGTGATGACATGTCGTGCTATGAGTTGAAAGATCTCTTTTTGGTTTGTTGGGGATATGATGGACCCTAGCGTGATTTTTATGATGGATGATGGAAAAACCTGTGGGGAATGATGGGAATACGATAGCGATATTTCATAGGAAATGTCAAAGGTAATGGGTGGAGACTCATTGGGGATGACAATTTGTTGGGGAAAAGACACTTGGGAACATCCAAAATACAATTTATCAATAGGTCCAGACATGACCTGACACTTTAGAATGTATTTGACAGTTCTTAAGATTTCTCATAAGAAATATCCACAGTACGTTTTATCAAATAAGTTCAGACATGACCTAACAATTTAGAATACTTTTGACAATTATGGGGATCTCTTATAAGAAATATATCCAATCAAAGACTTTGGAGATTTCTAACATAAAATTTACCCAAAAAAAAAGGCGGGAGTCTTCTTACGAGAAGATTATCCATATAACATATTGGAGTTTTCTTACTAGAAAATCATCCACACAAACTAGATTATGCGTCTTCTTACGAGAAGATCATCCATGCAAAAAGGGTACGATGATTCTTTACAAAGAAATCAATCAAAACCAAACATCATTGGAGTTTTTCAATAAGAATAACATTCAAACTTCTGGGAATTCCTTAAAATGAAGAGTCACTCATGACTTTCTAGGAACCATCAGGAAAAATAGGGTGATCAAACTCTCTGTATATGCCAACAATTGGACTTGGACCGTAAGCAATGGATCACAACCAGCTTCTAACGGATTGGTGACAACTTCAAATGAACTTTAAATGATGTTGGCAACAATCAAACTTCAGGTACCAATTACTATTGAATTTTTTAAACGTAGTTCCAGTTATAACTGGACCTTTAGAGAAAACCAACAACAATTGGTTTTTTAAGACTAAAGTGCCAGTTACTACTGGACTCTAAATAAACTCCAATAACCATGGGATTTTGAAAAGATACCAGTAACCACTGGATTTTTGATGATAATGCTAGTAGCAACTGAATTTTGGAGATGCCAATGACAATTGAACTCTTGAAACGATACTAGTCACAACTAGATTTTAAGGGTACCAAATAGCAATTGGATTTCTGATAAGATATCAGTGACAATTGAACTTGACATATCAATGACAATCAGATTGGAGATAACACCAGTGACAACTGGACCTTACGGGATGCCAGTGATGATTGGACTTTGGATGGAGTGCTAGCGACAAATGGTTTTTGGGTCAAGGGATAACAATCAACGACGAGACCGAAAGGGCAACACAAATGAGTAAAAAGTACATTTTGAACCATCCATGATTTAATTTTTTGTTTTATGCATGATATATGAATGATCATGATATGCAATGCTGAGGATAGGCAGATTTGGAGTTTGTAGGGACTGTTTATAGAGATTTTGGTTCCTCAACACCAATAACTCAAACCCGTACAAGTAATAGGCGTATCCCGAGGAGAATCTATCAAGATTGACAGTTATAACTAACCAAAGGGCCATCCTTCCAGAGGATTAATAAGTTGTGTTCCATGGAGATTTTATTGTTGGTGATCCAGGAGTATTTATGCAACCTTGAGACTTTCGGGAAAATAAATGATTTTCTCTTGATTTTCATGTACATCAAAGCAATTTTGTTTCTTTTCAATATGTTTTTAATTCTTTTCAAGTTTCAAATTTTCATTATTAACAAATAAATGACACTTTGCATAACAAAGAAAACATAAAAGAACACAATTAACAATGATTGATAGGCAAAATATTTTATTTTGAATGATAGCACGCAAATGGCGTAGCTCCATGGAATGTTACAATTTTGAAAATGGCAATAAGGATAGGTTTACATTGAATCCAATGACTACTACCATCCCTAATAGACATGATTCCCCAAAACCTTGCTTCTGAGGGGAGTAACTGGATTGATCTTCCATCTCTGATTTTTCTGTATCGATCACTAACATCTGATGCAGTTTATGCCTTTTGCCCCTAACTTTTGCCTGGATCGCCCTTTCGGATTTTCGATCCACCGGGATACCCTTTTTTTGCCTAAATCGCCCTTTCAGGTTTTCGACTTAGCAGGTTTTTATTAGGCATAGTATTTTTTAACTGCATCAGAGTTCACGGAGTGTGAGAGCTCTTTATCATCCATAGTTGTAAGAATCAAGGCACCTCCGGAGAAGGCTTTCTTCACAACATATGGGCCTTCATAATTGGGAGTCCACTTCCCACGTGAGTCCTTGTGTATTGGCAAGATCTTCTTGAGCACGAGGTCTCCTTCTCTGAATTCTCGAACACGTACTTTCTTGTCAAAAGCCCTCTTGAGCCATTTCTGGTATAATTGTCCATGGCACAAAGAGGTCATTCGCTTCTCATCTATGAGGTTTAACTAATCAAATCTGTTTTGGATCCATTCAGCCTCTTCTAGCTTGGTCTCCATCAAGATTCTCATTGAAGGTATCTCCACTTTAATTGGGAGAACCGCTTCCATCCCAGCTATAAGTGAGGACGGAAGTGTTAAAAGGATTTTTTAAAGTCTTGCACCACTCTTGATTTCTTGGCTAAGAGCCAAAAAAGAAAGGAGAATATAGCTAGAAATATCTATCCACATAGATTATTTTGTGGAGGATATGATAAACTTGAACAAAAAATGATTAATGAAAAAAGAAAATAAAGGGAATTAGAGCTGAGAGATCCTTCTAGAAGCCTTGATCACAGACCATCTCCACCATCACACCATGAGAAAAGGAAGATGACATGTCGAAGACCAGGTGGCAAGTTCAAATCAAAGGCTACACGCGAAGTGACTGAAAATTTTGTAAGTAGATACTTTTTCAATATTACTTAATTTAGTTAATTCAATTTGGTAAAGATGAACTTTTATATGTCTTGTAGGATGTATTGGTCTAACAATCCAAAGTTGGTATCTTTGTTCCACGAGATCGTCATGACATCTTGGTATAAGCGATTGGAATTGAGGAGTATGTTAGGCATGTATGTGGTCTTGGAAGAGGCATCCACTTGAAGTTACATTTTGGACCATCTCAATCCATTGACAAAGTAAATCATAAGAGAGAAATTAAAGAGATAGTTGCTAAAAAATTGGGGGGGGGGGGGGGGGTATTAGAATAGGAGCATGAGAAGTAGACTCGGGAGGCAATAGACAGGTGGATTCAAGAGGAATGTGGGAGGGAGAATCTAAAGGAGCAGGATATGATGTTGCAAGAGGTGTAGGAGAGGGTCCAGGAGGAACGAGAGACGTTGGTTGGGGAGGAGCGAGAGAAGTTGTATCAGAAAGTGCAAGAAAAGTGTACCTGCGATGTGATTGAGCTATAAGTATAAGTTAAAAAAAGTGTGTTATATGTTGGTGTTATTATTTATGTATTTTAATCTTTGTATTGTATTTCAATTGTTTTTATGATGCAACAATTGAAGTTAATGGGTGTACTCAGCCACCCAATTTTAGATCAGTTGGAATTACCTGAGAAAGTAGTTGAGAAATTTTTTATGGGTGGTGCAAGCACGAAAGATAGTTGTTATGCCCCATAACCCAATATTGAGGCCACGCCACCTAAACTAGATAACACTCGGAGACTATCAATGATGATAGTGGATATTCCAGACATCAGCGAGTTTATTACATTAAAACATGAACCATAATAAGCTTATGTACTTTCTAAGAGTTGTATTATGATATTTTGCAAGGCAGATTATTAGCTAGATATAACCATACTACAATTATGGTGTTCGTAAGTATAATTTTTACGGTGATTTCAATTTATATTCGTTATTCTCATACTTTAACATAAAGATTTGACTCTTTCATTAACTTTTAATTAGGTTAATGCATGATATGTGTGTTGAAAGGAAATTAAGAAAGTACAGTTTCTTAGATCGATTAAACATTCAAGTTCAAGATATGGCAACAAACACTATCAAGATGTACATACAAGATAAGTTGGTTAATGAGAATAAAGAATGTTACATGGGACCATTTTACCATGCGTAAGTATATATTGATTTTTGTACTATTTTATAAATCAATTTTATACACATTATTAATTATTCTGAATGTTTATGCAGTTCACATTAGAAACTAGTTATTATATGTCTGTAACAAAATGTTGTAGTTATGTTATGCTTGTTACACTATAAACTTTATGAAAATATGCATGACATTTATGTTAAGTGAAAAATAATAATTCAAGTGTTATAACTGGTTACCCTGGGGTGTAACAATAATTTAAGTACCCGTAACTCTGTAGATGAACTAGAATAATTGATTGACAAGATCGAGCATTTTCTCCATATTAGACGTCGATTAGAATAATTATGTGCCCAATATATTATCCCTAATGGTTGCACAAATGATGAGCGTCCTCTTGAGGACTTTGCCATCCCATCTGAGGATAAGCCACACCCAAGCATTGTTAATCTTACGATCTAGGCTAAAAAAATTAAGTTGAAACCCTCTCTACTGCAAATTGTGCAGTAGAACCAGTTCTCCAAAAGCCCAATGGATGGCCCTATTCTACATATTTTTGTATGTTTACACATTGGAAAAGCTATTAGACTACGTCTTTCCCCTTTTCCCCAAGGGACAAAGCCTGAGCTTAGCTACAATCTCTATTACTAATTTCCTTGAAGATAGAAGCTCTATCATTTAAAAAGATCATGAGGAGGTTGTTGTTATAGCTAAATCATTTGTACCATGGTATATTGATTACATCAACTACCTTGTTGCTAGTATTTTGCCTTCTAACATAACCTACCAACAGAAAAGCAATTTTTTCATGACCTTAAGAAATACTATTGGGATAACCTTATACAATTTTTACAGGATTTTCCTCCAGTGTGTCTCTGATGATGAGATCGGGAGCGTCATGACCCATTGGCATTCCTTTCCCTACGGAGGGCATACGGAAATTTCCAAAACTTAGGCCAAAATTCTCCAAGCTTGCGTTTATTGGCCTACCATTTTCAAGGACGTTCACATCTTTACCACGGAGTGTGACCTGTGCCAATGCACTGGAAACATTTCAATGAGGGATGAGATACCATAAAATCCAATCCTAGAGGTAAAAAAAATTTATGTTTGGGGAATCGAATTCATGGGATTGTTTTCATCTTCGAATGGGAACAAATTCATACTTGTTGCTGTAGACTATATGTCAAAATAAATTGAGGCCTTTGCATCTCATATTAATGATGCATAAGTGGTGATAAAGATGTTTAAAAACATAACTTTCCCTTTGTTTGGAACCCCCATATTGGTAAACAATGATGGTGGCTCATACTTCATTTTTTAATGCTTTGAAAATATCTTAACTAAATATGAAGTTAGGCACAGAGTCGCGACCCCTTACCATCTGCATACCAGTAGACATGTGGAAATCTCCAATAGAAAGAGATTAAGGGGATACTAGAAAAAATGGTTTCCACCACTATGAAGGATTGGTCTACCAAGTTGAACGATGCATTATAGGCATATAGAACTGCCTATGAAACTCCTATTGGAACCACCCCCTTTAAGCTCGTTTATGGTAAGTATTTCCATCTCACTGTGGAACTTGAGCATAAAGTATGATGGGCCATAAAATCCCTTAAAATGGATCACATAGTTGTTGGGAGCAAGAGAATACTTGACTTGCACAAGCTGGAGTAGTTGTGTTTAGATGCATACGAGAACGCACTGATTTGAAAGGAAAAGAAAAAAAAATGACATCATAAATGCATTACTATGAGGGAATTAAATGAAGGCGGGCTTTTTCTTTTGTTCAACTCCAGGTTAAGTTTATTCCCTGGTAAATTGTGGTCCAGGTGGTCAAGAGTGTTTGAAGTGACAAGGGTCAGTGAGTTAGGTGCAGTGGAGGTCTGGAGTGAATCAACTGGAAAGTTCATAGTAAATAGTCAAAGATTGAAACACTACCACCCATCTGATAAAATGTTTTAGAGAAAGGTTGTACCTTAATGTTTTGTCCCCCTTGAGGGATGCTTAAAACCGAGTCGAGCTACTTACGTAAAATGAAGCACTGTGTGGGAGGTAACCCACAGGTTTCAAGTTTTTAGTTCGTTTTGTTTTTTCATTAATAGTTGGTGAACTCTGTTGAGAGAAGATGGGCAGTTAATGTGCTCATTTATGTAAAAGTTCTTTAAAAAGGCACTACCATTACCTTTACCAAGAAAAAATGTGAAAAGGTGCAACATTAATAGCATGAAGGGTTACCCGACAACTAGATGACGGACATCAGCAATGCCAATAGCACTGACGAGCAGGTCGTCACCTGGATGACGCCCGTCAGGCTGTTAAGGGGGTGTTTGGAAATTTTAATTTCCCATTTTTAATTTCTTCCCAAACGTTGACGGGCTTCCGTTATTGGCTTGACGCTCGTTAGGCTGTTAAAAGGGCGCCTCTTCACTTATTTTATGCTTTTGTACCATTTAAATGATTTCTCTTTATTAATTCCACTTAATTTCCCTTTATTTCAAACTTCCAACCACTCTCTCCCCCATCCCTTTTAAAAACACGTAAATCTTTTTCATTTTCCCACACTTATTTTCTTACTCATCTTCATCTTATACACAAAAGCTTACAAACTCCATTAACATTTCAACCTTCAAACACCTCAAACTTCTTCATTTCTCAACCAAAATAAAATATGAGACTACCACTATCTTCCTCATTCTCCCCACTTTCATTACCACCATCCAAAAATCAAAATTTCATCCTCCCCAAAAACCTCAATTTCGAACCTCATCACCCATCACTTCATTTCTTCCTCCACTATGCCTCCAAGTACTCAAGTGGACTTCATGGACATTATTTTCAAAGATGCAGCTGATCAACAACAATAATATACAACTCTGTACCGATGTTAGATTACTCTGATGACTTATGTTTATGTTCTTTAGGCTTATTTGATAGCTTGGATTGGGTGTTAGATAGAATATGGTGGGATTACTTTGTCAATTTATGTCACCCTACATATGAGCGACTAACATTAGACTTCCTCAGTTCCTATTCCTATGTCAAGAATCCCATGAGCCGCAGCTCGGTTGGGGCTGTTAGATTTAGAATTTTTAATAGAGATTATTAGTTTAGTTAGGATCAAATTGCTACCCTGTTACGATTTTTGCATGATGTTGGTATCCCATGCGAGGTCCCTCAATGGGAACCTTGGTTGACTTATTTTGGCCGCCTATGGGAGCGGCTAACTGAGAATTTTGCTACTGATTTGGAGGGGAAGAATCTTCTCATATCCATAACCTGGCTATTAGATATTTTAGGCAGATTTTGGCGCACTTTGTTTTTGGTCGAGGTGATAATGGTAGTGTGAATTATAAGGAGTTATTTTTTATTAATTGTGTGTTTAAATCCACACCAGTTCATTCTGATGTGTTTATGCTCGCCCACGTGCATTTGGTGTCTAACGCCAAAAGGGCGTTATAACTATTGGAGGATTGATTACCTCCATTTATCATGCCCTACATTTAGACGCTAAGTTAGCTACACTGGTATATCTCACAGGCAACACTGCCTTGGATCTTCATTCATGTCTGGCGCATCATATGATTAAATACAATAGTGAGGTAAAGTACCACTTGATGATTAATAACATCATAGTTAGAAGTGTTACTTTGCCATGCCCGACGCGCATTGATGTGCAAGTCAAGGCTAATTGGCTTTATGATCTATCTGTCGGTGATGATACCGATGTTGCTCCTATGGCTGTCGGTGTGGATGGTGAGACCGACGATGAGTTGGATCAGAGAGAGCGACACTCTTCTGCCCCATCTCAACTTACCCTCACCCTCTCTCCTATGCAACCCTCTTCCCCACCAACCCCATGCACACACTGTACCACACTACTCTGATTCCTTTTCAGGTACTTCATCATGGTATCACTCAGCTCAGGAGTATGATAATACTCGACTCTGAGAAGTATTTCCCGATTAGTTTATATTGACAGTCCGACATTATTTAGACTCGAAATATATATATATTTCTTAAACTAATTTTACAAATTTATATACAACAAAATATATAAATAGTATCATGTAACTAACATATATTCAAAACTAAATTATATATTATTTACTAAACTTAATTATTATTCTAATTAAGGATATATCATTTTCTAATATTTTTTTAATATTTTAATACATATATTTAATTTATATTTAATGTTTTCAAAAGAAATATATACCTTTTTCTTACAAATTGACATACTTACTAAATATATTTTAACTTATAAATTATATATTTTTATGATTTAATTCATATTTTTTATAAATATATTATTCAAATATATTATATACTTTCAAAATAAAAAATGTATACTAATATATAAATTTTTTTTCAAAATCTATTCTTTCATAAAAATATATAATATGTTTTTTAAACTAATTTTACAAATTTATATACAATATAATATTAAATATAATTTTTTTTTATTAACACTAAAAGTTTCATAATATTAAATATACCAAAGTCTTAAAAAAGAAAAAAGAGGATGTACCTTGTATAAATGAACAATTCTGCACAGTTAAATTTAAAGCTCCCTTTTAGTAAAATTTAACATCTTTATATAAATATATTTATACAGGCAATACAGAAAATAGAAATAAAAAATTAATTAAATTACATATAAATTATAAATGAATACAGTATATTTTTATATTTTTATTGATGGATAGTGTACATCTTCATTAAACCCATAATAAAATATTGAGCACGTGAGAAAACTGTTTGTAGGTCGATGTTGACAACAAATCAATAAGCTATCATGGTGTCTCTTTTATATTGCGAATTTTGTATGTATTGGTGCACCACTCAAGTCATGTGCGTCCCACCCTATCCTTTTCTCTACGTGAGTTTCACTAAAATATCATATTCTCTCTTTTGTGTGCATCATCCTTTTTCTCTATAATACTTATTCCAACGTCAATGGCGGCCACATCCATTTTTATTCTCTATCACTGCTTCTCATCATTACTTTATTACTTCATCTCACAATCAATATTATCATTTACTATTCATTATATTGTTTCAATACTTTTAATGTTTAATCTAAGAACCATTAATAAAAAATAATAAATTTTTATTTAATTATAATTTAATTTGACCAATTTTAAACTTTATGCAAAACAACTCTATATTATATGTAGCAAAAAATCCATGAAAGTCTGGAAATTACAGGAGAACGAAGATTCAGAAGTTCCAGCTCCAAAGGAATGATTCATGAGAAAAAGGGTCATTGCTATCATCTTCTACTAATTCCTTCTGATAATAATCTTCCTCAAAAAGTGGTGGTGAAGTGTAATACAACAACTCAAAGGAATGCATCTTTTCTAAGTCGGAATAGAAATCACCATAAGTTTCAGTAGCATCATTACTTGAACCATTTTCTAACACGTTCAAAAATGTCCAGTCAATAGTGTTCCCACTATCATGCATAGCACTAGTACTGGTAGTAGAAGTCGAAGAGCCAATAATTTCAGTCACAGTTTTGGATTGATCATTTCCATTATTATTATTAGTACTGTCAATAACAATTGGTGGATTTCTGTTGCCAAAATTAGCAGCAATCTCTCGAATCTGATCTGGATCCTTAGAAACTGCGGTGATATCGAAATGAAAAGGTGTATCAGGGAAGTTAAAACTTGCACGACGACCACGGAGACAGTAAAGTGCAGCGTCGAACGCTCTTGCTGCTTTCTCAGGTGAATCATATGATCCTAACCATATTCTTTCGCGGCTATTTGGTAGCCGAATTTCCGACACCCATTTTCCCCACTTCCTCTTTCTCACACCTCTGTACATCTTCTTCTTGTTATCATCATTATTACCACTTGAAGTAGAAGATGATGATGCTAGGGTTTTGGTTTGACCAGTGGTGATTTCATGATGATGAGCCATTTTTAGTATAGTAATAAGCTTGCGTTCATGTAGTAATTATAAAAATAAATTGTGGATATATATAGTTGATTAAAAAGAATATTGAAGATTAATGATTTGTATTATGGTTACTTATAAAGAAACATGCACGAAGAGGTGTGAATAAATGGAATTTGAATTTGAATAAGAATGAAGGTCCAAGGTATAAGCGTGTTGATCGAATTGAGTGTGAAAAGAGTGTACGGTAGCAAAAAGGACCTGTGCTCCTAAAGTCGCAGGCAGGATGGTGCAAGTTAGTAAAACAGCACGCGGTAGGTCCAAAAATTTTACTCCCCAACTCATTGCAATATGTGCCATTTACTTATCATCACCAAACAACAAAAGTGACGTTTCTGTATTTTACTTAAATAAATAAAATGGAATAGATATGATCTAATAGTATTTCTGTTTTTATTTATTAATTTAGTGTCTATGAATTTTACTACAAAACTATTTGAATTAATAAATAAAGAAATAGAGAAAACTGTTTGTAGGAGGACGATGACAATAAATGAATATAGTATCATCCTACTTATGGTTGTCTCTCATCTTTTGCGAATTTCAATAGTGCTGCTGCTGGACCACACAGGTAATATATGTGCCTCCCACCATGTCCTTGTCACTAAATTATCTCACTCTCTGTTATATATCTAGTACAAATGTTAATAGCGGCGACATTGTCAACCTTTAACTTTTTTTAAATAAATTATCACATAAAATAAAATTTAGGATATATATATATATATATATATATATATATATATATATATATATATATATATATATATATATATATATATATATATATATATATATATAAAATGAGGCATTGCCGACCAAGGTATAAGGGACACCCGAAAAAAAACACAAAATATTAATCTAAAAAAAATAAACAATCTAGAAAAACACAAGGAACTACAAATAATTAAAACACTCCGGTCATTAGGCTAGGGACCACAAAATCGAGAGAGAGTTATATCTCTTCAATCCAAGGACACCTACACAAACAATAACCCATAAAATACACAAAAGGAACACATTAAAGGGAGGTCGGAGCCACTCACTTTGTTATTAGCTCAGAAAAAGGATAGGATTCTCAGACCAAGAAGGCACAAAAGTTTTTCACGGATACCAAGATACCATTTCCTAGTCAAAATGATGCTCATAAGCACAAGAGTTTTTCACGGATATCAAGATACCATTTCTAAGTCAAAATGATGCTCATAGGCACAAGAGTTTTTCACGGATACCAAGATACCATTTCCAAGTCAAAATGATGCTCATGTGTTCCACTTTTTTTGGTGTCGCTAAAGAATCGAAAAAAATTATATCATTCCTAGAATTCCAAATTGACCAAAACACGATATTTCAAATCATCCTCAAGCCTCCTTTAGTCCCAGAGCTATCAGCCAAAGGAATAAACATCTAAAAAAGAATCGATATATATATATATATATATATATATATATATATATATATATATATATATATATATATATATATATATATATATATATATATATATATATATATATAAGACAACACACAACCCCAACCACATATTCTAAGATACGTTATTAATATCAATTTGATATATTTGATAGATCATTCATATCATTTATTAATAATATGATATTTTAATAAATTATATTAGTGTTATGCTTCAACGGTATAATATAAATATCACATTTAGATCTATTTCTAGACTATCTCATTATAAATAATTATTTAGGTCTAAATCTAACAGCACTGACAAAGCTCTTGCGCAATAAAAGTATGATGACCATATTAAATTTATGGATATTAGTGTCGCAGCCTAAAAAAGGAGATGCGAAAAAACAACCGGCGAGAAAGAAATGACAGAAGAGTCGTCACCGCACGTTATTTATCCCAAAGGAGGGAAAGGAAACGCTCGAAGTAAACCTGGAAAAAGGAAAGGAAAAGACAAGGTCTCGCAACCAAATCTTGGGTTCGGGAGTCGATTATGCGAAGGGAAGGTATTAGCACCCCTACGCATCCGTAGTACTCTACGGGATCCACTTTTGTTGTTCTTGTCTAAAGGGTGTGGGTTTATCTAATGTACTATTTACTAAAAGATGGGTCAAAAGAAAATGACTCGCACGGATGTCGCATCCACTGCATACGTATCTCATCTGAATATGAGAATCAGAGTCTTCGTAACTCAGCTACCTATGGGTTAAAGAGGAGTGTGCTCGCTAAGACATCGCGTCTTATGCCTATGTATCTCATCTGGAATGAGAATCAGAGCAAACCATAGTTCGGCTAACTATAGGTTAAGGGTTGTGTTTTTGGGTGAACGACGTTACTACGCAATCTACCGGATGCTCGACCTTTGGAGACTTACTCGCCTGTAGTAGAAGGAGTCAACGTGTTCTTAGGAGAAGAAAAATCAATGAGTTTGTTTGTGTTTTAGGAATACTCATGCAAAAAGGAAGTCCTAGACGAAGGAACAGTGCTACCTTAATTGACATGCAAACGAGAGACTGTACGAAGCCTAGCAATCTTATGGGGAAACGATCACACCATACAAAACATGTATCTTAAAGTAAACGCGCCAACAGGGGGGCTCAAACATACATGGGTAGGGCTTTAGTCAAGAGGGGTCATATCAACCTCGACAAACAAGCCATGGAAAGGTAATCAAATGGGCTCTTAACCACTGACATTGAACGTCAGGGTGAGCAGATCAAAAGGGTAATAAGGATAAGACCTCATAGCTCTTAACCCTGGACAGGGTGAGCTCATGATAAAAAGTGGGGATTCAGAAAGGTGGAACCCTCTCCACTGACTGACCGGACAAAAGATCTTGGGCTTTTGTTCTGAAGCATCGACACGTAGTGCGAGCATAAAGTACGACACACTGAATAACGGGGGATTGATTACTAATCCCTTTTATCCGTCAATTGCCTCTGCATGGAGGTCTTTGGGCACAAAAGTAAACAAACAAAAGAAAACAATGCCTCCTATCGAGGTCTTCCTGCCAAGAAAGCGGTAAAATGCGGGAAAGATGTAAAAGTACCACACGGATAAAAATCCGAAGTAACAACAACTAAAGAGACAAGAAACCCGGAGATCTCTCAAGCTGGCACCATCAAAGAAAGCAAGTCAGCACAGGTAATCGGAATAAACCTCCAAGTGGTATCCCACAAATAAAGTGGAATGCCAAGCAAGCTATCCTTTCAGGAGTCATGTGAGCCCTCACAAAAAACTCAACAAACAGGTTAGAGTGACAAGATGGGGTGCAATCAAGAGTTGTCCCAAATCAAAATGTAACCACATGAATCATGCCATTAAAATTCACAAAAAGAGCTCACAAAAAGCAACCAAGTGTATGAGGCCTAAACCTCTTGTTAAACACATGCATCAAAAGGGTATCAAAATTCAAAGTCAGGGGCAAAGATCCACACATCAAGACATGACATACATACTAAAACATGTGCCCACATGCAAAACCTAACGATAATACCTCATACATTCAGAGCATTCAAATTGAAAGCATAGAGTAATGGAAATAGGGCAAACCTGATTGGAGAGATCGAATGAAATTGAATTGCCCGGTTGGGTTTGCAAAGCAATTTGAGGGTTTATATGAGATGGAATTGGCTCTTTGCAGATGAGTTCCTTTCAGTCTCTGGAGGTTGCTCTGAACTCTGTTAGCTCTTCTCTCACTATCTTTTTCCCCAGGGTTTTTTTGGGAGATGGAAGTCTAGAATTTATAACCTGATTTTTGTGACTTTGTGGGCTCAAAAGAGAGAGGTCCAAGTCCAAGATTTTTCTGTTATATTTTATTTATTTATTTATTTATTTTTATTTTATTTATTTTTTATTTATTTTTTTTCGAAACGCGTGGGCTTCGCCTAGCGAGCATGACAGTTCATGAACAAACTTTTGCTCCTTCAAGATTAACGTTTTGACTGATGAATAGACCCCATTTGAACATGTTGGAAGTATCTCAAGCCATTCCCTTGTGTTGACTGATCACCCAGATAGGACCCACAAAGTGTCTTGGATGATATTCAAGCTTCTTGGATCTAATTCCGATTGACATGATGAAATGCAATATGAAATGTTAAATGACCTAAAAATGAATGCATGAATTAGGGGGGCAAATTTTGAGGTATTACAATTAGGTGTATGTTTGATTGCCTCTAGTGCTAGTGGGAGATGGTTGGTATAAGTGCTAAAGGCCAATAACTTTGATACTTATATAGAATTATTCATTATGAAAAAAAGATATTTCTTTATTTTGTTTGTTTTTTCAAAAAATAATAAAGTTCCTAGAATAGTTAGTCTGTTTAATGAAACATTAAGTGTGACTTAATCATGAGATCTCATTAAACATAAGATCATTATTCTTAACACATATATAGTCAAGTTTTATGTGATGTGGGATAATATTAAAGTATTTAAACTATTATGTGAATAGACTGATGATCACATCTAATGGATTATGGAAAAAAAAGTTATCAAGTCTTCACATAGGTATGAATGTTATGAGTAATATTTATAGTAGATTGACCCACCATGACAATATTACATAGAATGTTGTGCAAATGTCATAAGTTATTCTCAAAGTGATAATGGTGTATATAATCCTTCAACCTGTAACCACTATGGATCTTAGATGTGGAGTCTAGTATTTTATTGACATTCAAACATTATCTATAACATGGTGACCAATAAATATGGTTGATTGGTACTCCATAAAGTATGTTGAGGGACATGAGTGACCTAGATGTGATTTTCCTGCGTAACATGATATAATATTAAAGGCCTAATGTTGAACTGGACAAGGGTGACACGATCTATGTCTTGTGTTCAATATAAACATTAGGGTAAAAGGGTAATTATACACACGTACATTATCACATGATGGTTTTGTCAAATCACATGACATTTTCGTGACTTGGGTAGTAGTGGTGTGTTTCTAGATAACACTCACTGTTTATTATATTAAATGTGTGATTTAGTATAATTAACAACGTCACGAGAACCTACAGGATCACACAGATATGGACAGACTGATGAAAGATAGAATGAATAATTTAAATAAGGAACATTATAAGGTACGATGTACTTAAGAGAATTACGGAACACCAAAAAGTATGGTTGCTTAAGTGAGTTATACTCCCGCCGTTCCTTTTTAAGTGACATTTTTTTACTTTTTACACGTACCAAAAAAGCTACTCGTTGTTGTTACTTTTCACACAATAATTCTTCTTTTACCTATAATACCCTTAATTATATATTACATTCATTTTATTTTCTCTCTCTTTGTAATAATCATCTAGGGGTAATTTTTATTAGATTTGATTCATATTTAAGTTTGTTAGATATTAGATTTAAATATTAGATTTGATTCATATTTAAGTTTGTTAGAGGCTTATAAATAGGGTGTCAATCATTGTAACTTTTAATCCTTTTTGTAGCCGTCATTCTCTTAAAAGAATATTCATCTTTTATTCTACCTTTGCACCAACAATTGGTATCTAGAGCTCCGGTTCAGATTCATTGGGAAACACGGGAAACACGAGTGAACGTGAGGTCTTGTGTGTTTGATTTTGATTCTTAGATTCGTGTTGAATCTTGAACAAAATCTGATCAGAATTTTAATTCTGTGGGTTGGGAAACACTGTGTGAGAAATCTGAGTGTACTGTGCAAGGTAGAAAGTGTCGCATCCTGCGAAAAATCAACCGGCGAGCCTAAAAATAAAAACACACAGAGCCGCCACTAAACGTTATTTATCCCAAGATAGGGAAAGGAAACGCTCAGAGAAACCTGGAAAGACATGGTCTCGCGACCAAGAGAATGGGTTCGGGAGTCGGTTACGCAAGGGGAAGGTATTAGCACCCCTCACGTCCGTCGTACTCGACGGGATCCACGTCCTAGAATAAAGAAAAGGTTGCTAAACATCACACACACACACGGGGAACGCAGGTGGGGTTAAGAGGAACGGGCTCGATAAGGTATCGCACCTTATGCCTACATATCTTGTCTGGAACAAGAATCAGAGCCACTGTAGTTCGGCTTACGCACGCCAAACAACACAAAACAACACAAACAAGCAAGGGTGGCAAACATGGAGCCCGACAACCACTGGATGGAATTACGTCGGCATCCGAACCAAAATATGTACAAAACGGCAAACGTGGAGCCCGACTGCCAATCACTGGGCTTACGTCGGCATCCGAACCCAAAACACCAAACAGCACAGTCAGATAACAAGTAAACACACGCAAAAAAGAAAAAGGTTGCCCGGAGTGGTCTCGCACGACCACCTGCCTACATACCTCGTCTGGAACGAGGATCAGGGCGATGTAGTTCCCCTGAAAGGGACTAAATTGCTAACCAGAAACCGAGGGGAAAACACGACACTAGGGAGCTGAGACTCGAGCCTAATGTTGTCATGCAAAGTCACCCTAAGTTCGGTTTTCTATCCTACTTGCATAAGCAAACTAACCTAACCAGGAAAGAAGCTAGCACACAAGCATACAATCATATCATACATCAAATGAGAACAGGCATCTCAAACAAGCATGTCAATCAGATATCCACATATCACACACTATAGCCAAACAAGGGGGCTCAATCAATCAGGTTTGACTGCATAAGCAAGTCGTCTGTACAGGCTGGTTTTGCTCTTAACCTTGCCATTACGAGGCTAAGGTGAAGCAGATGAAAGGATGAAGTGAGGATGAGACCTCACAGCTCTTATCCCTAACCAGGGAGAGCTGACAAATGAGCATGGGTCCAGAATAGGGGAACCCTTCTATACTCGATGACTCTGACTCAATGTGCACTGCACAAGATCTTGGGCTTTTGATCTCAATGCTACAACCATGTAATGGGAGCAAGGAGAAGACTCACTGAATAGTGGGGGGTAGACTGCATACCCCTACCTTCCACCAATTGCCTTATTTAAAGGACTTTCACCTGCTTGGGCTTAAAAATAAACAACCACAATCATTGCCTCTTAAGGAGGACTTCAGACATTTATTTGCCCGGCCCGGTAACAGCCGGGTCTCCAGACTACATGAAGTCAAGAGGACTTACCTCAATGCGAGTTGCTTAAGCAACGCAAAGCAAAAGTTCACAAGGAACTGAGCAACTAAAGTACCTGGAAACAATCCAACACAGTTAGTACTCAGACAGACAAAACCAAACAGCAAGTTCAATCAGACAAACTATACAAGCTATGCACAAACAAAGCAAGCCAAAGCTCACGCCTATGCTTCACAACCTACAAAACACAATTATGTTAGTGTACAAACATCAACAACATCAATTAAAATTGATTTGAATCATTCTCCATGTGTATTATGCTTTTGATCCTGAAAAATCAAGCAAACATTAGCAACTAGACCACTAGGCCAAGCCTAGGGTCCAAAAGCAAGAAAAAATCTAAAACAGCAAGGTATTCATCAACCAACATCAAATTAACATCAAACAAGAGCAAACGTCATTGGTCTCATGTTTACATCATCCATCATGTTCAATTCATGCACAAAACAATCCATATGAGGTCAAATGAACCACCAAGCATACAAACAGAAGTATTGCATTCAAATCCCTATCAAAATAAATCCAAAAATTCTCAAATTAAATACACCTAAACAGGGGTCAATCAAGGTCTACCATGTCAAATTTGAGCTTAATTGGGCAAATGGAACCATGTCAATGAAAATCATCAAAAACAGACACAATTTCATGCTTCAATTCACACCATCAATGCATACATCCAATTCAAAAATTCATATCTCATTGAAAACAAAAAATAAATGGATGAGACCAAAACAGGGAGGTCCTAACATGTGTCTAGTTCATGCATATCAAATTTCATGGCCATACAATACCACATGAAGATTTCACATCAAAATTACAAACCTATGTCACATGGACTTGCAAAATCAATCATCAGAAATGAAAAATCATGATCAATTAGAAAATGCAGTGAAAAATTCTACAAAAATTCACCAAGCATCCTAACATGTCAACAAGTCATCATGCAAAATTTCAGCCAATTCCAACATGCATAGGTCATCCAATTAAATTCAACAAGTTGACATCAAGAGGTGTGACACAAATTGTCACACCTAAGTTCCAGAATTTGCTGCTCTCTAACCAGGTATCAAAAATTCATGAAATTTACATATAAATAATCCTCAATGAGTCAAGAACCACCACAAAAATTTTCAGCCATTTATTTTATGATATGAGTATTTCATGATCAAATTGCCAAAATGTATCAAAATGTGACATACATTAGAAAAGCCTATGCCAAATAAAATATTTGCCAAGCACAACTTTGACCAATAGGTCAAAAAAATCCTACACAAGTCAACAAAGTCAAGGAAAAAATCTCCATATTTTTAGGAATTTTTTACTATTTTTTATGAATTTTTTAAAGTGTTAAATATTTTTTAGAAATTAAATGAATTAATATAATTAAATGAATTAACCAATGGCATTTGTGAATAGCAGGAACAGTAAACGCGGTAAACATGCTACTCAAAATTTCAAAACGAAACACGGATCCAGTGGCCTACTTTCCCAGAAATGCATCGTCTCTCTCGCGCGTCCAAGCTTCCACTCCAAATTCGGTTTCGACTCAAACCTCAACCAAAATCAACAAATGAACATCCGTTGGAAAGGTCTCGCTCTCAGGATCTCAAATATGCAAACGATTTCAACTAATTCTCCCTAAATATTCCGGATCGAGCGTTTTAGGTTTTGGTTTCATACTTTCAAATCAAGATTTCACAACCTATGCTTCATCATAATCCAAACTAAACCTAGCATTGCAATCTACATGGAACGAACTTTCAAAAGCACATAACAATTAGGCAATTCGTGAGATTCGAAATTTCGAGTACCTGGAATGGCAGCAACGAAGTCGGTGTTCTTCGAGCTTTTCTTCCTCAAACAGTTGAAGAAGAATGATGAGGAAGGCGAATAGAAAAGTTAGATTCCATTACAAGAGCTTCTAGCGCACGAATTCACCATTTCACCATGGATGCTCCACCTAGGACAGCTGCGAATTCTCATTCCTCATGCTCCAATGACCAAAAACAGTTTGAGAGGATGATGAAAGGAGTTCAATGCCAAAAGAAATTCAAGAATTGGTTGAGATTTGATGAAGTTTGAGGGATTTGAAGTTCTATGTTCTTGAGAGAAAACTTGAGAGAATGAAGAGTTTTTGATCCAATCTTGGTAAATGTGATTTTCTGTTATGATTATGGAGTGATTTAGATTATATATGATACCTTAATCTTCCACTAATCCACTTAATTAACCAAAAGCATTGTTAGTGTAAATGGCAATTTTCAAAGGAGGGGTAAAATTGGAATTTCACCATGACAGCTAGTGCCACCTGTTTTGACAGCACATACACCTTCCAATTATCATATGTGAGCTGTAGAAACTTGCCTCATGCTCATTGGTTGTGTAAATCCCAAAATCACCATGTGGATGCATTTGTCCATTTTTAACCATTCCACTTTTCAAGCCAAATCCCAATTTACAAGCCTTATGCATGAAATGAAAATTCAAACACATTCTAAATGCCATTCCTGAGGTGTTGGAAAAAGTCCCATTCAAAAATTCCAATTATTTTGACATTTGGACGATTTTGCCCCTGGTCCAATTCAGCTGTCCAGTTGAAAAGTGACTTTTTGCCTTGGCCATTTTTGGAAAATCCAATGATGCACCCTCAAAGTACATGTCAAATGGAGTTTGTGCATATAAAGAACTTGCAATTTGGACAAAGTATGTGGTAGTTATGGCCTCCTGATTACGGGTCTTTTCTAAAATTCACTGAGCCATATCTCGCAAACCGTACATTGGATTTTCAAGTTCTTGGACTTTTTGGAAAGGTGAGAACAAGATCTACATCTGTCATGTTGAACAATTTTTCATTTGAAGCTTCCTTGGACTTCTGTTTTTGAGGTCAAAAACTTTCCATTTTTGGAAACTTCAGTTACAAGTCACCTGCTATTTTTGGCAGTTTTTGTCCTGACTTGATTTTCTTCATTTTTAAGCTTTGAGATGTCATTCAACACTTGTTCCAACATGAATGAAGTGCATCCAACTCATTTCCACCTCCAAATCCATCAAATCATGTACAGTTGACCACAGTTGACTTTTCATCTGACAGATGAATCTGGCAATGCATAGATCAATTTAAACCCCAATTTCCAACTGAAATGGCTCAAGGGTGATACCCTAGCCTCCATAAGCACCATATAGTCACAAAATGATCCTCATCTCCTTCATAAACCCCATCTCCTAATCCAGCCCTGATTGGCCCAATACAACTGATTAGGGTTGACCAGTGGTCAAAACCCTAATCTCAAGGAATCTTCTCCAATCTCCTGATGACATCCAACCATGATGATGATGATGTATCAATTCAAACAAGATGAAGACCAATATCCTTGGAAATCATGAAACCCTAATTCACAGTCCGATCCTCAGATGGCCCATGATCAGTCATTAAACCCTAGCTTGCACCTTTGAACTTCCTCATCTCCTGATTAAGACTTGGGAAGATGGCTTGCACTATGTAACCACATGATATGCAATATGGAATGCCTAATGACCTAAAATGATATGCAATATGATTAGCTTAGTTCCCAAGAGAAGAGGGCAAATTTTGAGGTGTTACAGCTGCCCCTATTCAATCCACTGTGAATCTGTCAATACGAAATAGCCTCGGCTTTCGGATGATCAGGATGAAGAGTGATTGAATACCAAGAACAGACGAACAATTTGCACTCTGATAGGATAATAATTAACAACGCCTGTCAGCATCGGCGAAGAAACAAACTCTGAACGTCGACCTGGATACCAAAATAAATGGTAACACAGGGATAACCATGGTCTGATCACCACACATCCACTCGGGATTGTCATTCTCTTTTTTTTCTTTTTCTTTTTTTTTCTTTTCTTGAACCCCGAAATTTCCTCTGCGCAAACGATCCTCAGATCTCTGCATTTGAACCCCGGAAAATGCCTCAGCACTCCTTCTTTGCCAAAATAATGAACCCCATCTCCAGTTTGAACCCCAGTCGCCTGACGATAACTCTCGTTCGCCAGAATGAACCCCATTCTCCAGAAAATGTCGCAACATCTCCCTTTCTCCGCTTGAACCCCGTCTCCAGAAAATGTATCCACATTTCCTTTTCTCCATTTGAACCCCAGAAAATGCCTCAGCATCTCCTTTTCTCCAATCTCTCGTGATAATTCCGCTGGCAACGTCGGAAATAACACTCAACCACTCTGAGGGCGACATGTCAGAGGGTAAACCTTCACAAAGGAAGGTAGCATGTGTATCTCTTCCTCAGAAGACACCTATAACAACCTCCATTGGCATCCGCCAAGGCCTAAAGTGACACATGAATAGAAGACACTCCTAAGGACCTCATCCCGGATACAATCTTCAACTCCAATCTCCATTTGAACCCCAGAAAATGCCGCAACACTTCCTTTTCTCCAGTTGAACCCCGAAATTGCGCTGACCGCAAAACGTCCTTTGACTTTATTTCCATCTCTGTCCGACGGAAACATTTCCTCCAATATCGCACTACTGGGGAACACTGCTGATCTGACGTCATGGTACCACACTCCTCAGAGTAACATTTTCAACCAGACATTGACTGATGACTGGGAGAAAACTCGACGTTTACTGGACATCGAACAATGATGTTGACAGGACATCGAACAATGATGTTTACAGGACATCGAACAATGATGTTGACAGGACATCGAACAAGGATGTTGACAGGACATCGAACAATGATGTTGACAGGACATCGAACAATGATGTTGACAGGACATCGAACAATGATGTTGACAGGACATCAAATAAGGATGTTGACAGGACATCAAACAATGATGTTGACAGGACATCGAACAATGATGTTGACAGGACATCGAACAATGATGTTGACAGGACATCAAATAAGGATGTTGACAGGACATCAAACAATGATGTTGACAGGACATCGAACAATGATGTTGACAGGACATCAAACAATGATGTTGACAGGACATCGAACAATGATGTTGACAGGACATCAAACAATGATGTTGACAGGACATCGAACAAGGATGTTGACAGGACATCAAACAATGATGTTGACAGGACATCGAACAAGGATGTTGACAGGACATCGAACAATGATGTTGACAGGACATCGAACAATGATGTTGACAGGACATCAAATAAGGATGTTGACAGGACATCAAACAATGATGTTGACAGGACATCGAACAATGATGTTGACAGGACATCAAACAATGATGTTGACAGGACATCGAACAAGGATGTTGACAGGACATCAAACAATGATGTTGACAGGACATTAAACAATGATGTTGACAGGACATCAAACAATGATCGACCAGACATTAAACAATGACTGGGAAATAACTCGACGTTTACTGAACATCGAATGATGATGTTTTACAGGACACCAATCAAGCTCGACCAGACACTTACTGATGACTGGGAAATACTGTGGCTCCAAAATCCCGATGCTGAACTCCTCGGAGTATCGTCTTCACTATCCGGCAAAACCAAATCTCAAGCGGTAACCACGGCTTGAATCGCGCTGATCGCGTAACCTTTCCATCTCTGCCCGACGGAAAAACTCCCTCCAGTATCGCACTACTGGGGTACATCTCTGATCCAATCATGAGGCTAAACTCTTCGGAGTAACATCTTCACCTCTGGGCGAAACCACCTCTCAAACGGTAACCACGGCTTGAGACTAGCTCTATGCTTGCAACAATGATGCATGATCTTTTTCTGCGTAATGCTCCATAATTATGGAAATGCTACGCGATTTATTATTTTTCTATGCAATATGCTATGCTTACTCTACATGATGAATGCATAAAAAATATCCCCCTCAAGGGACTCTTCTGGGGAATACGAGACACTCCGCTGAGGAACTCGTCACCGCTCCGATTTCCACCATGCTGGGGAATAATACTGCTGCTGGGGAAAGGCAACCCTTGCTGGGGAAGAACCTCCTTTGCACCCAATCCACTCGAGGAACTGCTGGGGATAAGCACCACCAACACTCTGTGGGGATACAACAGTCTTTGACTTGCTGAGGATATCAATCCTGACTCCACTTCGGGAAAACCCTCACAGATACCTGCTGACTTCACTGGGGAAACACTCACAGAGACTCTGCTAAGGGAATAGCAATCTCCAGACTCAACTGGGGATGCCTCACTCTATCACCTGCTGGGGATAACCATCCCGACCCTGCTAAGGAACTGCATACTACTCCGCTGGGGATTACCCATGCAATCCATAGGTAGCATCAACTCAGCTGGGGATGCAGAAATTCGTCCGCTACAGGAACTTGTCCAATCCACTGGTAGGATGGACACTGTTGGAGATATATTTCATTGAAACCCGCTCCACTCGGGGAATAGCAACCTTCTGACCTGGCTGCTGAGGAAACACCGCTTTACCTCTGCCGGTATAACCATCCTGACTCGGCTGGAGAAGTCCACAGACATCGGATCTGCTGGGGAGCTAATCCTATAACTCTGCTTGGGGACTTAGCTGGGAAATGAGAAAAGTTGGTATAAAAACACCCGTCAACTCGTCGAACCATGGTGTCTACCTCCAATACTCATATCGGCTTTCCACTTTTTAGAGTTCCCAGACTCGTCTGGACCTTTTCTGCTCCATCATCTTGTATTCCAAATCGCCCCGCGCTCGACGAGAAACGTACTCCTGGGATTTATACAGAAATTTCAATTTTTCCGACTTTGAAGAGTCTTCTTGGTTAATTTCAAGGGTCGTCGGACGTCTCTCGTCGCCTCTTCGTCGCCCTCCTTTGTGCACTCGTCCCTGATCGAACTCTGCGGGGAATTACAAACTTTCAAGTCTTCCGACTTTGAAGAGTCTTCTTGATTACCATCAAGGATCGTCGTACGCCGCAACGTCTTCGTTATTCTTCATTCGTTTATCCCTGAGCAAACTCTCTGGGGATCTATTACAAAGCTTCCACATCACAACCTGCAAGTGAGTGAAGAATATCTAACAGTACCTGCAAAACAGATCGTCAAATAAAACCGTGCCCCAGGCGTGTCAAGATTTCAACACTTGGGTCACTCAACCTTCCAAATAAGATTTCCAGCATTCAATCTTATAAACATGCATTGGAAGGAACCTGTATGTCTTAAAATGCAAAGATTCTTTATCAAAATAATCGGATGTTTTTGCAATCAAAGCGGTAATGAAAAACAAAAACAAAATTATTTGACTGAATATGCATTTTATTGATTGGAAAAGTGTGGCTCAAATGAGCAATACAAAGGGAAGCAATTCCTGAAAAGAGGTAATTGCGCTCAAAAGGAAAAATCTATCCTAATGGCAATGTGGAACCCGTGATCTCATCGAGTTCCAACTCGGTTACACCCCATATGTCCTCAGACTCTCCTTGCTTTCTGCCTTCTGAATAAGACAATTCTGATTGATCCCCACCGGGTATTATCCATGATGCTTCAACCAAAGCGCAAACGATTATGCCGGACGCAGTTGTTCGTTTCAATCCCTCTTTTGCCTGGACCGCCCTTACGGGTTTTCAGTCCACCGGGATACCCCTTTTTGCCCAAGTCGCCTTTTCGGGTTTTCGACTTGCCGGGTGTACATCTTTTCATTTATATCCCTAACTTTTGCCCGAACCTTTTTTCTGTTTTTGGTTCGCCGGGATGCCCATTTTTGCCTGGACTATTTTATTCTTTCGTCCAGCGGGTCTATTCATACGAAGTATTTTCTAACTGCGTCCGCATTCACAGGGGATGGAAAATCCTCTCCATCCATGGTCGTCAACAACAAGGCTCCGCCAGAGAAAACCTTCTTAACCACGAACGGACCTTCATAATTCGGCGTCCATTTGCCCCTTCGATCGTTTTGAGGAGGAAGGATCCTTTTCAGCACCATATCACCTACGTGATACACCCGAGGTCGCACCTTCTTGTCAAAAGCACGCTTCATTCTCTGCTGATACAACTGCCCATGACAGATGGCTGCTAGCCTCTTTTCTTCTATCAGGCTCAACTCTTCATACCGGGTCCTTACCCATTCAGCCTCTTGCAATTTCACGTCCATCAGGACTCTCAACGAGGGAATCTGAACCTCAACCGGTAATACAGCCTCCATTCCATATACCAATGAGAAAGGCGTTGCCCCAGTAGGCGCACCGAGGTTCGACACTCATGCAATGCAAACGGCAACATCTCATGCCAGTCTCTGTTGGTTACCACCATTTTCTGCACAATCACACTATCGGTGTATTCCAACGTTATCCGGGCAACGAAAGCTCATTTACCTTAACCTCCCCATCAGACATCAGAATCCGTTCGGATTCAGGGTCAGGCCCCTCCTCCGGGATCGGTTACTCTCAATCTTTCGATTAGAGCACCTCGAGATGTCCTCATCAGGGAATTCAAACTTCATCGGTTGATCATCCACCATGGGTTGCGGAGCGATGTAATCAGACAATACACCCCTTGATTGCTTTCTGAGAGTATCACAAATCAGTCAATATTCTTTTTCACTCTCGCAACCCGTCCGGTCAATGCTGGATTCTCAAACCCATACTCGATCGGATCCATCTCGGAAATCCACAAAGTGGTATGAACCAGCATATACTGTCTCAGTCGGCGAGCAGCCTATGCCAAAGTACATCAAGTTTTTTCGAACAGTGAATGTACTGTTTCACAGTCGATAAACTTTTTGCTAAGGTAAATTGCATGCTCTTTTCGACAAGACTCGTCATGCTGACCCAATACACCTCGTAGACCCCTCGAAGGCCGTCAAGTACAGATTTAACAGTTGCTCCTTCCACAGGAAGTATCAGAATCAGAGGTTCCTGCAACTTTTCCTTTTATTTTTTCAACGCCCCTTGGCAATCATTATTTCGCCTGACCGTTTGATCTTTCTATCAATATCTGAATATGAGTTCACCCGTGGCGGTTAGATGAGATGTGAACCATGACAGGTAGTTCAATCTTTCTAAGAAACCACGAACCTCTTTCTTTATTCTCGGTTCAGGCATTTGTTTTTTTTTTTTTTTTTTTTTTTTTAAAGCAGGAGCAACCTCGATTACTCTCTTATAATGACCCCCCAACATCTTACCGGATCGCACTCTGATAGTGCACTCATTCTAATTCAACCTCAGTCTGAATTATCTCCACTGTCCAACCGACTTGCCCCCAGTCTGCTAGACGCCCCTCTTCTGACTGGGACTTTGCTATCATGTCATAGCATAGCATTCCATTTCATGATGAATCATATCATGAAACGAAGTCACCATGGCTCTCTGATATAGGCACTGGCGTTCTGCTTCTCTAGAGGACAGTCTCCTTTCCACGGTAGCTTGTACGCAATGACACCGGTATTCAACCCTGGCATATCCCTACATGACCAGGTGAAGGCATCCACATGCTCTTTCAACAAGGCTACCATTCTGCTCTCGATTCGCCTCTGAAGCGGCCCTAATTTCATTTCCTTCCTGACCTCGGTGCTTGGAATAACAACCTCAATCCGCCCTTCATGCGGCTGAATCACCTTCTCCCCTGGTTTTAATATCCTGGTTAATTCCAGCAGATCACAATCTTCTTCGCCTTCTTCTTCAGCCTGATTGCTCGGATTGTCGAAGTCATATGAGGGGTAACCAAATTGTTATCAACGAGATCCGGAGAATTATTTTTGAATTCGGAACGAGACAAATCAAAAAAGAAAATGAAAACAAACATTGCCATTTTTATTTGTTTTTTTAAACTGCAAAAATAAATGAAAAACAGGGAACACCGCTTTTTGACTGAAAAACATCCATTTATTAATGATGCAGAAATGCAAATTTAAACATGAGGTGGCCTTCACAATGAACCATTACGTGTCGGGCAACACATATGGCTTTCATGCAAATAAAATTGAAAACAGAAAATCATTACTCTTCAGGATGAGTGTCGGTGCTGATCTCTTTAAGCCTTCCAGTTCTGGATTTGCTGCCCTGGTACGCACGGCTTTATCCAACCATCAGACTTGCAGTTACCATCAGTCTCTTCACCCATGGTGCAGGTGTAATCCGAATCTTCAGCAATTGCACTTACCATCGCCTGACCATGTGCCGGCATGGGATTAGCATTAACATTTGGAGACGGAGCAAAGTTGATTGCTTTTGAATCCACCAGGTCTTGGACTACGTTCTTGAATGCTCTACAGCCCTCAATGTTATGCCCCGGTGTTCCAGAATGAAATTCACACTGGGCGTTCTCATCATAGTTAGGCGGCCTCTGATCCGTTCTCATCGGAACCATCGCTCTTGGCTGCACCAACCCAAGATCCATCAGCTTTTTGAACAAAACAGCGTATGTCACAGGCGGCTTATCGAAATGGCGATCAATCCCTTTACCTCTCACCTGGTACCCGGCTCTCTGTTGAGGTGGCTGACGTTGCTGTCGTACTGACTGATTACCAGCAGGAATGGTTACAGCAGCAGTGTGCTGGTAGTAACGACCCCTACCGTGTCCTCCCTGGGCATACACAGCACTTGATTCACCCTCATTCTTGCGCTGACCATTCCCAAAAGATTTCTTCGGTCCAGACGACGAAGCGTTTCCTTGCATGTTCCCCATCTTCAGCCAGTCTTCAATCCTCCTCACCTTTTCGGCAATTACTTTCTGCCCCAAGGCGAACTCTTGCATGACATTGATCAGCTCTCCCATCTTCTCTTTCAGTTCGAGGATGTCAGCGTTGGGAGGATCCATCAGTCTGGGAGTATTACGTCTGGTGAAGTATCTGTGAGGACGAGTTGAGTGCAAAGGGATGACTCTACGAGCGCGAGCAATGATTCCTGCAAAACAGCAAACAGGTTAATATGCATGAATGCAACGTCTATCCATATGAGGAAGCTTCTGTCTTTTGATTCTGGTTTCATCGAGACAGATAAAATTTTTGACAATAGCATTCTGACATCAGGATGTCTCTCAACCAGATTCTCAATCAATAATACTCCCCATATGGCTAGACGTAGGTTAGGTGCAGATGAATGCAAAATGAGAATGATGCAGATGTATGCAATGCATTGTGCCATCCTCCAAGTCATCTGATCCTCGGTACTGAATCTGGCCTCTGGACTGATCATTACCATCTGAGGAACAAATAACCACCAATCAGACCCACGGGTTCCGAAATAAACGGAAGACAGATACATCATCATCATCACCATCACCAATCTCTGAGCAGATACCCGTCATCATCTGAATCGGCCCAGGGAATCCTGAAATAAACGGATCCCCACTGATAAATATCTCGGCCCGGGGAATCCTGAAATAAACGGATCCCCGCTGATAAATCACGGACAGCACTCCGGCGTCACGGCAATAAATGACCATAAATCCGACTCATAAATATGTCTCTGATGCACGGAACCAAAAGTCACCATCTGAGTCCATCTGATTATGCATCTGACAGAATCACCCTCCCCTCACAGGTAAATTCTAAACAGGTCATCCTAAGGCGGATAATAGTCTCGACAATCGGGCAGAGATACTCAATGGGTTTGCCCTTTCGGGTGTGCCATTGTAGCTCTCTTAAAATCGTCTAAACCAAAGATCCGGGAATGATCGGTCACCAGAGTCAACAACTCAGATGGAGTAACTCAAACAAAGCGGAATATCCACAGAGATGAGTACTACCAAATGAGCCTCGTCCGGCTTGTGGTACATCACGCCGCCAGGCACATGTTGACTTAACATGAAAGAGGCGACATGAGACCACACTAGTCCTAGGTGTATACTCGGGCCTGGGTTTTAGCCCCACTCAGAACACCCACCCCAAACAACAGAACCACCTGCAGAGGACGGCAACAACATGATAGTATGATGCATGCAGACATTAATGCAAATATATACACACTGGTTAGAATAATAAATGCAATAAATCACACAACAAGCAACCTAAACTAATCCTAGAACGCTAGGAAGGACTCGCTTAGGGACGATGGACCAGCATAGGTCTACATCTGTAACGTCCCCAGCAGAGTCGCCAGCTGTCGCATCCTGCGAAAAATCAACCGGCGAGCCTAAAAATAAAAACACACAGAGCCGCCACTAAACGTTATTTATCCCAAGATAGGGAAAGGAAACGCTCAGAGAAACCTGGAAAGACATGGTCTCGCGACCAAGAGAATGGGTTCGGGAGTCGGTTACGCAAGGGGAAGGTATTAGCACCCCTCACGTCCGTCGTACTCGACGGGATCCACGTCCTAGAATAAAGAAAAGGTTGCTAAACATCACACACACACACGGGGAACGCAGGTGGGGTTAAGAGGAACGGGCTCGATAAGGTATCGCACCTTATGCCTACATATCTTGTCTGGAACAAGAATCAGAGCCACTGTAGTTCGGCTTACGCACGCCAAACAACACAAAACAACACAAACAAGCAAGGGTGGCAAACATGGAGCCCGACAACCACTGGATGGAATTACGTCGGCATCCGAACCAAAATATGTACAAAACGGCAAACGTGGAGCCCGACTGCCAATCACTGGGCTTACGTCGGCATCCGAACCCAAAACACCAAACAGCACAGTCAGATAACAAGTAAACACACGCAAAAAAGAAAAAGGTTGCCCGGAGTGGTCTCGCACGACCACCTGCCTACATACCTCGTCTGGAACGAGGATCAGGGCGATGTAGTTCCCCTGAAAGGGACTAAATTGCTAACCAGAAACCGAGGGGAAAACACGACACTAGGGAGCTGAGACTCGAGCCTAATGTTGTCATGCAAAGTCACCCTAAGTTCGGTTTTCTATCCTACTTGCATAAGCAAACTAACCTAACCAGGAAAGAAGCTAGCACACAAGCATACAATCATATCATACATCAAATGAGAACAGGCATCTCAAACAAGCATGTCAATCAGATATCCACATATCACACACTATAGCCAAACAAGGGGCTCAATCAATCAGGTTTGACTGCATAAGCAAGTCGTCTGTACAGGCTGGTTTTGCTCTTAACCTTGCCATTACGAGGCTAAGGTGAAGCAGATGAAAGGATGAAGTGAGGATGAGACCTCACAGCTCTTATCCCTAACCAGGGAGAGCTGACAAATGAGCATGGGTCCAGAATAGGGGAACCCTTCTATACTCGATGACTCTGACTCAATGTGCACTGCACAAGATCTTGGGCTTTTGATCTCAATGCTACAACCATGTAATGGGAGCAAGGAGAAGACTCACTGAATAGTGGGGGGTAGACTGCATACCCCTACCTTCCACCAATTGCCTTATTTAAAGGACTTTCACCTGCTTGGGCTTAAAAATAACAACCACAATCATTGCCTCTTAAGGAGGACTTCAGACATTTATTTGCCCGGCCCGGTAACAGCCGGGTCTCCAGACTACATGAAGTCAAGAGGACTTACCTCAATGCGAGTTGCTTAAGCAACGCAAAGCAAAAGTTCACAAGGAACTGAGCAACTAAAGTACCTGGAAACAATCCAACACAGTTAGTACTCAGACAGACAAAACCAAACAGCAAGTTCAATCAGACAAACTATACAAGCTATGCACAAACAAAGCAAGCCAAAGCTCACGCCTATGCTTCACAACCTACAAAACACAATTATGTTAGTGTACAAACATCAACAACATCAATTAAAATTGATTTGAATCATTCTCCATGTGTATTATGCTTTTGATCCTGAAAAATCAAGCAAACATTAGCAACTAGACCACTAGGCCAAGCCTAGGGTCCAAAAGCAAGAAAAAATCTAAAACAGCAAGGTATTCATCAACCAACATCAAATTAACATCAAACAAGAGCAAACGTCATTGGTCTCATGTTTACATCATCCATCATGTTCAATTCATGCACAAAACAATCCATATGAGGTCAAATGAACCACCAAGCATACAAACAGAAGTATTGCATTCAAATCCCTATCAAAATAAATCCAAAAATTCTCAAATTAAATACACCTAAACAGGGTCAATCAAGGTCTACCATGTCAAATTTGAGCTTAATTGGGCAAATGGAACCATGTCAATGAAAATCATCAAAAACAGACACAATTTCATGCTTCAATTCACACCATCAATGCATACATCCAATTCAAAAATTCATATCTCATTGAAAACAAAAAATAAATGGATGAGACCAAAACAGGGAGGTCCTAACATGTGTCTAGTTCATGCATATCAAATTTCATGGCCATACAATACCACATGAAGATTTCACATCAAAATTACAAACCTATGTCACATGGACTTGCAAAATCAATCATCAGAAATGAAAAATCATGATCAATTAGAAAATGCAGTGAAAAATTCTACAAAAATTCACCAAGCATCCTAACATGTCAACAAGTCATCATGCAAAATTTCAGCCAATTCCAACATGCATAGGTCATCCAATTAAATTCAACAAGTTGACATCAAGAGGTGTGACACAAATTGTCACACCTAAGTTCCAGAATTTGCTGCTCTCTAACCAGGTATCAAAAATTCATGAAATTTACATATAAATAATCCTCAATGAGTCAAGAACCACCACAAAAATTTTCAGCCATTTATTTTATGATATGAGTATTTCATGATCAAATTGCCAAAATGTATCAAAATGTGACATACATTAGAAAAGCCTATGCCAAATAAAATATTTGCCAAGCACAACTTTGACCAATAGGTCAAAAAAATCCTACACAAGTCAACAAAGTCAAGGAAAAAATCTCCATATTTTTAGGAATTTTTTACTATTTTTTATGAATTTTTTAAAGTGTTAAATATTTTTTAGAAATTAAATGAATTAATATAATTAAATGAATTAACCAATGGCATTTGTGAATAGCAGGAACAGTAAACGCGGTAAACATGCTACTCAAAATTTCAAAACGAAACACGGATCCAGTGGCCTACTTTCCCAGAAATGCATCGTCTCTCTCGCGCGTCCAAGCTTCCACTCCAAATTCGGTTTCGACTCAAACCTCAACCAAAATCAACAAATGAACATCCGTTGGAAAGGTCTCGCTCTCAGGATCTCAAATATGCAAACGATTTCAACTAATTCTCCCTAAATATTCCGGATCGAGCGTTTTAGGTTTTGGTTTCATACTTTCAAATCAAGATTTCACAACCTATGCTTCATCATAATCCAAACTAAACCTAGCATTGCAATCTACATGGAACGAACTTTCAAAAGCACATAACAATTAGGCAATTCGTGAGATTCGAAATTTCGAGTACCTGGAATGGCAGCAACGAAGTCGGTGTTCTTCGAGCTTTTCTTCCTCAAACAGTTGAAGAAGAATGATGAGGAAGGCGAATAGAAAAGTTAGATTCCATTACAAGAGCTTCTAGCGCACGAATTCACCATTTCACCATGGATGCTCCACCTAGGACAGCTGCGAATTCTCATTCCTCATGCTCCAATGACCAAAAACAGTTTGAGAGGATGATGAAAGGAGTTCAATGCCAAAAGAAATTCAAGAATTGGTTGAGATTTGATGAAGTTTGAGGGATTTGAAGTTCTATGTTCTTGAGAGAAAACTTGAGAGAATGAAGAGTTTTTGATCCAATCTTGGTAAATGTGATTTTCTGTTATGATTATGGAGTGATTTAGATTATATATGATACCTTAATCTTCCACTAATCCACTTAATTAACCAAAAGCATTGTTAGTGTAAATGGCAATTTTCAAAGGAGGGGTAAAATTGGAATTTCACCATGACAGCTAGTGCCACCTGTTTTGACAGCACATACACCTTCCAATTATCATATGTGAGCTGTAGAAACTTGCCTCATGCTCATTGGTTGTGTAAATCCCAAAATCACCATGTGGATGCATTTGTCCATTTTTAACCATTCCACTTTTCAAGCCAAATCCCAATTTACAAGCCTTATGCATGAAATGAAAATTCAAACACATTCTAAATGCCATTCCTGAGGTGTTGGAAAAAGTCCCATTCAAAAATTCCAATTATTTTGACATTTGGACGATTTTGCCCCTGGTCCAATTCAGCTGTCCAGTTGAAAAGTGACTTTTTGCCTTGGCCATTTTTGGGAAAATCCAATGATGCACCCTCAAAGTACATGTCAAATGGAGTTTGTGCATATAAAGAACTTGCAATTTGGACAAAGTATGTGGTAGTTATGGCCTCCTGATTACGGGTCTTTTCTAAAATTCACTGAGCCATATCTCGCAAACCGTACATTGGATTTTCAAGTTCTTGGACTTTTTGGAAAGGTGAGAACAAGATCTACATCTGTCATGTTGAACAATTTTTCATTTGAAGCTTCCTTGGACTTCTGTTTTTGAGGTCAAAAACTTTCCATTTTTGGAAACTTCAGTTACAAGTCACCTGCTATTTTTGGCAGTTTTTGTCCTGACTTGATTTTCTTCATTTTTAAGCTTTGAGATGTCATTCAACACTTGTTCCAACATGAATGAAGTGCATCCAACTCATTTCCACCTCCAAATCCATCAAATCATGTACAGTTGACCACAGTTGACTTTTCATCTGACAGATGAATCTGGCAATGCATAGATCAATTTAAACCCCAATTTCCAACTGAAATGGCTCAAGGGTGATACCCTAGCCTCCATAAGCACCATATAGTCACAAAATGATCCTCATCTCCTTCATAAACCCCATCTCCTAATCCAGCCCTGATTGGCCCAATACAACTGATTAGGGTTGACCAGTGGTCAAAACCCTAATCTCAAGGAATCTTCTCCAATCTCCTGATGACATCCAACCATGATGATGATGATGTATCAATTCAAACAAGATGAAGACCAATATCCTTGGAAATCATGAAACCCTAATTCACAGTCCGATCCTCAGATGGCCCATGATCAGTCATTAAACCCTAGCTTGCACCTTTGAACTTCCTCATCTCCTGATTAAGACTTGGGAAGATGGCTTGCACTATGTAACCACATGATATGCAATATGGAATGCCTAATGACCTAAAATGATATGCAATATGATTAGCTTAGTTCCCAAGAGAAGAGGGCAAATTTTGAGGTGTTACAGAAAGATGAACGGAAACGGTAACATGAACACCAAACTTCCAGTATTTAACGGTAAAAACTGGAATCGTTGGATGATCCAAATGCGTGTACTGTTCGGTGCTCAAGATGTTCTAGATCTTGTCACTGATGGTTATGTTCCGGTAGCAGCAGATGCGACGGATGAACAGAAAAACGCGCAGAAGGAAGTAAGGAAGAAGGATCAGAAAGCATTGTTCTTCATTCATCAATGTGTTGATGTTAATGTGTTTGAGAAGATTGCAGACTCAACGACAGCAAAGGCTGCGTGGGACACACTGGTTAGATGTTATGGTGGTGACGCATCAGTGAAGAAGGTGAAGCTTCAGTCCTTGAGAAAGCAATATGAGAATCTCAACATGAAGAATAATGAGAAAGTTTCTGAATACATCTCCAGAGTGATTCTGATCACTAATGAGATGAAAGCGTGTGGAGAAACTCTTTCTGAAGAAACAATCATGGAGAAGGTATTGAGATCCCTTACCTCTCAATTTGATTACATTGTGGTAGCAATAGAGCATTCCAAAGATTTGAGCACCATGAGAATTGAAGAGCTGCAGAGCAGTCTAGAAGCGCAAGAGTTGCGTTTGACTGAGAGAACTTCTGAAAGGGAAGTAGAGCAGCAGGCTCTGAAAGCAACTTCTGATAGGAGGTATCAGAAGCAGTCAGAAGCCAGGAGAAGATCTGATGGTGGTCAGAAGTCAGAAAGCTCAACCTCTGATAAACAAAAGAATGCTCAGAAGGGAAAAGAGAAGTATGACAAGAAGAAAATCCAATGTTACTGCTGTAAGAAGTTTGGTCACTTTGCTAGAGACTGTTGGTCAAACAAGGAGAGAAAATCAGAAGAAGCAAATATAGCCAGAAGTTCTGATGACGAATCTGTGCTATTGATGGCCTCTGAATCTGATGATATGGATCTGATAGACTGGTGGTATATGGACACTGGCTGTTCAAATCATCTTACTGGAAACAAGAAATGGCTGGTTGACTTTGACTCTGAAAAGAGGACAAAGATCAGATGTGCTGATGACAAATATCTTAATGCAGAAGGTATGGGAAATGTCAGAGTGACTCTGAACAATGGGAAAACAGCATTGATTCAGAACGTGTGGTATGTACCTGGCATCAGAAGCAATCTGATGAGTGTGGAACAATTAATTGAGAAAGGTTTCTCAGTTACCATGAAGGACAATCTTCTGAAGCTGTATGACTGCAATCAGAAGTTGATTATGGAGTCAGAACAGGGAAGGAATAGAACATTCAAGGTGAATGTCAGAACTGCAGACTCAGAATGTCTTAGTGCAACAAGTGCTGAGAAGGAGAGTGAGCTGTGGCACAGAAGATTTGGTCATTTGAATTTCAAAAGCTTAAAACATCTGAATTCAAAGAAGTTGGTACATGGAATTCCTGCAATTAAGAAGCCTGAAAAGTCATGCAAAGTTTGCATGGAAGGAAAACAACCACGATTGCCATTTGCGTCAGAAACTGCTCCAAGAGCAAAACATGCCTTGGGAGTTGTACATTCTGATGTGTGTGGTCCATTTCCAGTAGCATCGATGGGAGGGAATAAATACTTTATGTTATTTGTTGATGAATTCACAAGAATGACATGGGTATCCCTTATTAAGTTCAAACACGAGGTGTTTGATGAATTCAAGAAGTTCAGAATGAAGGCTGAGAATCAGAGTGGTCAAAAGCTGAAGATTCTTAGAACTGACGGTGAAGGTGAGTATAACTCCAAAGAGTTCCAGAAGTTCTGTGAGGAGAATGGAATTGAGCATGAGGTTACTGCTCCTTATACCCCTCAACACAATGGTCTTGCTGAAAGAAGAAACCGAACTTTGCTTGATATGGTGAGAAGCATGCTAAAGGAGAAGAAGCTTCCTCAGAAGCTCTGGGGAGAAGTTGTTGCCACTGCAACGTATGTACTCAACCGATGTCCTACGAAGAAGTTGAAGGAAATAGTTCCAATACAGAAGTGGACTGGAGATAAGCAAAGTGTTAGTCATCTGAAGGTGTTTGGTTCTGTTTGCTATAAACATGTTCCAGAAGCCAGAAGACAGAAGCTGGATGATAGAAGCAAAGTGATGATTCTGATAGGGTACCACAGTACAGGTGCATACAAGCTCTATTGTCCAGAAACCAATAAAATTGAATTCAGCAGAGATGTGATTGTGAAGGAATCAGAAGTTTGGAATTGGGAAAAGTCTCAATCTGATTCTGATGTTAGAACTTCTGAAGAAAGGTCAGAGTTCAGAATTTCTGAGGTTGGAGTAAACTCTGACGTTGATTCTGACTCTGATAGTGTTCCAGACTCTGATGTTCCAGACTCTGATGTTTCAGACTCTGATGATCCAGACTCTGATGACCCAGACTCTGATGGTAATCCAGATTCTAGTGGCAATTCAGACTCTGGAAATATGCCAGCCCCTGAAGATGGTCAAAGCTCTGGAGGAAGTCAACCATCTGAAGGTAGAAACTCTGAAGTTGAAGACTCTGAACAAGTTCAGAGACCACAAAGAGTCAGAAACATCCCCAGAAGATATGCAGAATTTGACATGCTGCAAGACACTGAAGTAGACTCTGAAGGAGAAGTTATTCAGTGTGCCATGTTAGTAGACTCTGAACCCATAAGTACAGAAGAGGCTCTTAAGCAGAAGCTCTGGTTGAAGGCCATGAAAGAAGAACTTGATGCTATAGAGAGAAACAAGACTTGGAAGCTGACAGAACTTCCAAAAGACAAGAAAGCCATCAGCGTCAGATGGGTTTTCAAGCAGAAGTTAAAGCCAGACGGTTCAATTGGCAAACATAAAGCAAGGTTGGTAGCCAGAGGATTTCTACAAAAACCTGGGTTGGATTACTCTGAAGTGTTTGCACCTGTAGCAAGACATGAAACAATCAGAATGGTGATTGCAATAGCTGCTAACAGGAATTGGCCTCTGATGCATTTAGATGTAAAATCTGCATTTCTGAATGGTCCATTAGAAGAAGAAGTTTACGTGTCACAACCTCCTGGATTTGTGAAAAAGAATCAGGAAGGGATGGTGTACAGATTATACAAAGCTCTATATGGATTGAAACAAGCGCCCAGAGCTTGGAATAAGAAGATTGATTCTTTTTTCAAGAAGCAAGGCTTTCAGAAATGTGAGATGGAGTACGGTGTCTATGTTCAGCATACTTCTGAAGGAAATATGACTCTGGTATGTTTATATGTTGATGATATACTGCTGACTGGAAGTTCTGAACAGGAGATAGCCAAGTTCAAGAAAGTTCTGATGAATGAATTCGAAATGACTGATCTAGGCAAAATGACATACTTTCTAGGGATGGAGTTCAGATACTCTGAGAAAGGTATTATTTTGCATCAGCTCAAGTATGAATTAGAACTTCTGAAGAGATTTGAATTAGAGAATTGTAAGATTGCTGTCACACCTTCTGATACAAATCAGAAGCTGGATTCTGACTCTGATGGAAAGGATGTGGACGCTACAACCTTCAAACAGTTAGTTGGTTCTCTGAGGTATTTGTGCAATACCAGACCTGATATTTGCTATTCAGTTGGGATGGTTAGTAGGTTCATGAGTAAACCTAAGTGGTCCCATTACCAAGCTGCAGTCAGGATTCTGAGGTATATCAAGGGAACTCTGAAGTATGGAGTATTATTTCCTTCTGGAAGAAAGGATGAGTCAGAACTTCTGAGTTATTCAGATTCTGATTGGTGTGGAGACAGAGTTGACAGAAGAAGTACGTCTGGGTACTTATTCAAATTTCTGGGAGGTCCCATTTCTTGGTGTTCCAAGAAGCAACCTGTTGTGGCGTTGTCAACTTGTGAAGCTGAATATATTGCAGGTGCTGTTACTGCATGCCAAGCTGTGTGGATTCTGAATCTATTGCAGGATCTGAAGATTAAAGTAAACAAACCTCTGAAGCTGATGATTGACAACAAGTCTGCAATCAATCTTGCCAGAAACCCAGTGTTGCATGGGAGAAGCAAGCACATTGAGACCAAGTATCATTTTCTGAGACATCAAGTTCAGAGGGGAGTGTTAGAAGTTGTACACTGTAGCACTCAGAAGCAGTTGGCAGATGTTCTGACGAAAGCTATCAAGACTGACCAATTTCTCAGATTAAGGGATGGAATTGGTGTTACAAGTTTTGATGGAATATGAATTAAGGGATGGTATTAGATTTAATTCATATTTAAGTTTGTTAGATATTAGATTTAAATATTAGATTTGATTCATATTTAAGTTTGTTAGATATTAGATTTAAATATTAGATTTGATTCATATTTAAGTTTGTTAGAGGCTTATAAATAGGGTGTCAATCATTGTAACTTTTAATCCTTTTTGTAGCCGTCATTCTCTTAAAAGAATATTCATCTTTTATTCTACCTTTGCACCAACAATTTTGACAAAAGAATAATTAATATTATCTTGAACTTTGCAAGTGACAATTAAAAAGAAACATATTTTTCTCAAAAAAGTGACACTTATAAAGAAACGGAGGGAGTAGAATATGATAAGGTACGGTGCACTTAAGTGGAATGCGGAATATCGTGCACTTAAGTGAAAAATATAGTACACGGTAAGGTACGGTGCACTTAAGTGGGTTTTTTAGCTTGCAGTCCATACAAATGGTTCTATAAATATAAGCATTGTGCATAAGCTTTTTCACTCGATGAAATTTGGTTTTGAATACTAATTGTATTCTCTCTCTCTCTCTCTCTCTCTCTCTCTCTCTCTTTCTCTTTCTCTCTCTCTCTCTCTCTCTCTCTCTCTCTCTCTCTCTCTCTCTCTCTCTCTCTCTCTCTCTCTCTCTCTCCTCTCTCTCTCTCTCTCTCTCTCTCTCTCTCTCTCTCTCTCTCTCTCTCTCTCTCTCTCTCCTCTCTCTCTCTCTCTCTCTCTCTCTCTCTCTCTCTATATATATATATATATATATAATATATATATATATATATATATATATATATATAATATATATATATATATATATATATATATATATATATATATATATATATATATATATATATATAATATATAATTATATATATATATATTATATATATATATATATATATATATATATATATATATATATATCAAGGTCTTCATTTGTAGTAACTAGCACTGGGATTGAATCCATTTTGTTTGTGTGGATTGAGTAGACGCGTTGTTCTTTGTTCACGCTCGTGATTGTTCATCATATTCTACATCAAAGGTTTTAATCGCCATAAGAGGTAACCGTTTTTTCACTAATAATGCTTATTCGTAAAGATAGACTCAAGGGGAAAAAATTATTTCTACTGCATTTATATCGCGATTTCCCTTCAAAACTAACTAGCGAAACACTATTATTTATATATTTTAAAAACGTGCCCCCATTCGTTGTGCTAGTTATATTTTTCCCGACGAATTCACCTTTAGAATAACTTAGCGCCAAAGTCTTCTAAGACCACCTTTAATAGTCTCCATAAATTCGTTGGGCGAGCTGAAGATTCTCCCATCGAATTTGCCTTATTTCCAACATCCTTTCCATTTTGCCTTAGATTCGCTACTCAAACTTAAATGCGGTCAATGAATTGCACTCTTGTTTTTTTACCATGCATTATGTGTCAAATTTGGTGATCGAGCCTAAATTCACCAAGCAAATTTTTCCATACTTTGGCTTTTAGGTATTAGTTATATGCTTTATTTGACTTTTAGGTCAAAGATGAGCTGAAGGACCAAGCAGTGATTATTCACATGAGCACCGACATCACGTAATTGGTCAGAAAGTGTCTTCAAATATTAGCAATAAGTATAGACATTTAAAAAAGACTTTATGCGAACTCCAGAGGATTCCTGGTCAAGAGTGACAGCATGTGTGTTCTGATTATCCTAGAAGAGGTCAGCCAAACGGTTCCAGACATCCAAATTTGTGGAGCCAGGTTCCATGATGGTTATTAGTAAGTCAACCTAAATAGTGGAATGGATCCACTAAAGCATGGTTGCATCCAAGGTGGCCCACTAGTCATAATTGGGGTCAGTGATAAGTGGTGGAGGTTGGTTGTGTGAAGGCACAACATGATGAAGCAATTAGTTATTGACTGATCCCACAAACCAACATGGGTCTTTTCAGCATGTTTTGTCCTCACTCACACACTTTTCGAGAAACTTCTCAAAAGGTTACCCATCCAAATACTACTCCAAGTCAAGCACGCTTAACTATGGAGTTCTTATTTGTTATACTACCGAAAAGAAGATGCATCTTGTTGGTATATGTAGTATCAATCAATCCTAATAAGCTTTCCTTCAATCATTGAGTCCCATACCTGCATAGTCTCAGGATCCCTCTCATTCTGATATGAATTTGGTTTTTTTCTAGAAGCCGCTAAAAGTGTCTCATTGTCATGCCTCGTGCACCGACAACCATCCCTTACCCTCGGGTATTACATGTAACCACTATCTGCCCTCTTCGTCGGGTGTTACAAAACCTTTTAAGGAGAAGCAGCGGTGATGGTGACGATGTTGGGGGAGGTACTGCGGCGACGACAACAGCTTTTAAGGAGAATTAGATTAGGATCTTAAACATTGTTGATACCATGCAACAAAGTTAGACATATTTGAATAAATCGTGTTAGAATAGCACTACAAAAATTATATTTTATATATATATATATATATATATATATATATATATATATATATATATATATATATATATATATATATATATATTATATATATATTGATGTAAAACTTATATACAAATATTCTTTAATAAATTAATACAATAAATCCCTCTCTTTGCTTCTTTATTGTATTGAAATTGTCTCCTATACACCCATATAAAATAGGACATTTATATGTTTTAAAATTTTAGATAAATATTTAATATCAAAATCTTCTAAATTTTAATCGTTTAAATTCCCAACGTCATGTATAGAGAGAGAGCAAAGATAAGAAAAGTAAACTGAAAAAGAAAGAATATTTTTATGAGTTTAATATTATCGATATTTAAAAAAATGCAAATCATTACATTACAACCATTTATAAGTATGATTTAGTTGTAAAAATTATTCACACTAAATAATCTTTTATTGTTATATACTCCTACAAAGTTAAATATTATTTGATATAATATTCTTTTTTTAAATACAGTAAAAGATTAAGAAATTATGGACCGGTCAAAAAGTAAAAGATAAAATTAGCGACAGATTTTAAACGATGTGTGACAAAAAGCACAAGACATAGAACTTTGAATTATTCTATCTAAGAGGATGTTTTCTCACATATTAAAAAAAATTCTAAGAATAACTGTTAATAATAATAAAGATGAAAATTTAAATAGATGTTTGGTACATGATTTGATATTTCTTAAGTCTGATACGTGTAAAAAAATTGAATTTGATGGATATGCCCTATCATAATTTTGCATTATTATTCAATAAAAATTTATCATTAAGTCTTATTATATCATTAATTTAAAATTTAAAAATTACAGTGTAATGAAATATATGATATACATAATGGTGGTGATTGATTAACTATGGATGCATATTCAATTTTTTTATTTTATTTTTTAGAAAAAATATATATATAATTTCTTAAAAAGAACATGTGTTTATTTTTTCAGAAAAAAATAAATCCATAAAAATAATGAAAGGTATCTTATTTCTATAAAAGAAATTAATTCAGTAAATTTGTTGTTAACTTTTTACCAATGTATTATAAAAAAAAATAGATGAAATCAAATAACAAAATATTAAAGATATTATAGAAATAATAATAATAATAATAATAATAATAATAATAATAATAATAATAATAATAATATAAAAATAATAGAATATAATAAGAATATAATATAATATAATATAATATACTAATAATAATAATAATGATAATAAAAATTATTAACAGTGTTAATAACAACAAAATGTATAAAAAAAATTAAAAACGATATGAAAAAAGAAACCTGAAGTTAATTCTTAGGCTTAAAACCAGTTTGAGTTTAAGTTTGATTTGAGTTTGACTCTGATCTCTTATGTTTTCAAGACATTCAAAGGTCAAACATAAGAAGAGAGAGTGAAGCTGCTTCCTTTCTTTGTCTCTCTTACTGTCATTGATGGCTAAAAAATTTACAAGTTCCTTTTCCCACTCACGTTGACCTAGAAAAATGACATATTTTCTTTAAGCCAGATAACTACTTTGTTTTTAATTTCCCTTCCGTTCTATACTAATTAATATGAGAATTTGAAAATTCTAGAATCACATTTTTGTTCCACCTTGTTTAACATTTATTTTGATATTACTGAGGCTAATTTATAAATAAAAGAGACAAATTTTAAGTTTATTAAAAAAACAGTTAAGTATATTTAATTTTTTTTATTTGATGTATGAAACGGAGGAAATACATTTAATCATTCATTTTACAAGTATGAAATTGTAAATTTTGTTTATTAATAGTTATGGAGGATATATAATACAAAAAGTAGTGAGACTTATCTATATCTATTTTACTTTGTAATGGAATAGATAACAGATGAGAGATTAATGATGACCATTGTAAGAAGGTTTATAGTGTGGTGGTTATAGTTCTTTGGTGATTAGAGAGGATACTTACAAAAGATTAGCACTTCATCGCTGAAGTCGGTATTTAAGAGATGAAACCATTGCAAGTGTCAGTAAAAAGATACCTGGCATGTAAACCAACGATTTATCCAATGTGGAACACAGACGATCGGTGGATGTAAATCAACGCCCATGGTGAAATGGAGGTTGTGCACCTATGTCGTAATTAGGAATGAAAGTCCACTTATTTGTCAGTGATTGGCGTGTTTTTATTGGATTTAGCATATGGATTTTGTCGGTCTTATTGGATCTTCGGTCAGCCCACAACACTTTCCCCTAAATCCTTGTTATCAATTTTGAAGCGAAGAGAGAAATTAGTTAGGTCAGTCTAGGAATAGGTTTGTTGAGAGAGATTCTTGGTTGAGAACGTGACCTGGGAAGAGAGAGTTTTATAGTGGCTTTGAATGGGAGTAGTTGACATGGGAAACATTTACATTCAATGCACTTTGTGCAGACAGAACATTGCTATGAGGGAGACCCCCACATACACCAACGTGTGTAGGGTATGGACACGACGCACTTAGGCCAACTTAAGTGCATTAGAATGTAGTCAAAAACTCGAGAACTCATTTGAACCATCAGATGTGATCTTAATTATTTAAATGAAACATGATTGTCTATCTTGACACTCGTTGTGCCTATAAAGAGGAAACTTGAGGCTTAAATTCACTTTTCGACTTCTTCTACATTTCTTGAGTGCAATCAGAGCGGGAAGGTTTCATTCATCATTATTTTATACCACATGAGATTATTCTCAATTAGGTTGCTTTGCTTAAATCAAGTTGCGTTCCTCTCGAGTTCTCTAGAGATCTGCATTAAACCACTAGGTATTTGCTCTTTCTTCCTTTCTTCCTCTCTAAGCTTTCATTTGTTCTTGATATGGAAACCCATATTTAAATATTCCCATTATACACCTTAGTGTTGTAGAAGTTACTGAACCAAAGGTGGTTAACACTGGTAATAGAGATCAAGTCCCCACTATAATACATATTAAACAAGTTAGGGTTAGGTTTATCTTTGGGGAAATCTATATGACTAACCTCAATCATGTAACAACCTCCATGGATGATCATGCGTGTAGAGCGTAGCTAGGAGCTTAGAGCGTAATCTCAATCATAAAATTTCAAAGGATGAAGTGAGATATTGGTTGGAAGTGTGATCCATATATTTGATCATTCTACCCATGCGATAAACTAAAGTTTGTTTAACAAGATGTCGGATCGTCATCAAACTAATAGGTGACGCGCCTGAAAAATGAAGTGTGTATTTGTAGCCGGTTTGAGATGTATGGAATGCTTATGTACGAGTGTTTCTTCTCTAGAATGTGTGTCACCTTCCATTTTCAATATATTCAAATTTAACGTTCTTAATCACCATGGAATTCCCTTTCCTAGTTGCACTTTGTTGATAACGCGAAAACGTATCGTACTTTTGGCTCTATATGCATTGCTTTTTACTCGATTAACACTATTTATTACACGGTATTTTATGTTTATTTGCAGGTATTTATCGATTAAAAGGTTTACCACAAGAAAAAGGCAAGAAAAGAGAAGAAAATGAGGTTTCCAATGGGATAATGGGCCACCAAAGCAAATGGGCTTGTGGCGCCCATTACCCAAAGGATGTGGCGCCCGCCACATTGGGCCAAAAGATAGGTGGCGCCCGCCACCAACCCTTGAAAAGTGGTGGGCGGTTACTACAAGAGTGGCGCTCGCCACTCATCATGGAATTAGGGTTGTGGCAACCGCCACAACCTAGTCTTCCTACTTTTCCTCCACTCTTTTAGCCACGGTTTCCACTAACTTTTGCTACAAATGAGGAATATGGAATGGATATAAAAAGGACCATTCAAACTCGCATGACGGAATCTCTCTCTTCTTCCAGTTTTTAGTCTACGATTAATTTTTGTTCTGCTTTATTTTTCTTTTAGTTTCTAGGCAGTTTCTTACCATTGTAAAAGTGATAGTTTCTCCACATCGGGGATTATTACGGTTTATTATTTTTACGCATTTGGGATTCAATTGTAAGGGGTATTCATAGCTAAAGTCTGCCGGAATTATTTAATCGAAGATTCAAGATTCAATTCCAGTTCTTAAATTGTAATCCAGGTTTATTATTGTTTATTGTTTTATTTATTTATGCCTTACTGTATGTTTAATTCCCCAATTTCCATGTCTATCACCGGATCTATGTCCGGCTAAACCCTTAGGGATCGGTATGTAAAGACCGTCGAACGACGGGATTCAATAAGTAAATGGTGTTAGTTTTTATAAAACTTATTATTCCGGTTTTAGTTTCTTATTTTAATCAAACTGTTTTTCATACAAGAGTACAAAATAAATTAAGGTTACGGTCAATAAAAAAAAGAGTTTGAGATTTTAACCAGATAGCTGAAACTAGGCATTGATCCTAAACACAGCAAGAGCGCTTTAGGATTAATTAGACTTTATCTATATTCAAAATATACTTTTAAATTCAAAATGAGACTGCGAGAGCCAAGCATTCTGGTTTAGGAGTATGGTCAGAGTCAATAAAAATGAGAGTGTGAGACTAAGTCCTTTGTATAAATAATTTCTACTGAAGAATATTTTAACCAATAAAATTACACCAACTACCTATCGAATCCCCGAGGTTTTATGTATTACATACCGATATCCCATATATCTTATATCTTTACCTTTATTAATATTTCATTCTATTTTATAGGTATTTCTCTTCATCCCTTCAATCTTAGAACAATCATTCGCCTTAGATTTACATAGTAACATTAGACCATGATACGTTCGATTATTAGTCCTTTTGAGTTCGATAATCTTTAAAATTACGCGATAGGACTGTGCACTTACAGTCACGATTCACATAGACTTACCAAAGTCGCGTTCAAGTTTTTGGCGCCATTGCCAGGGACTAATTTAGTCGATATCGTAACTCTAGCGTTACCCAGTATAGACTAAGGCAAAAATTCTTTTTCCCTTTCTACATTTGTCGAGTGTATGCCAAATACTCGCTCTCAAGGCGAGAAATTAAAGCTACAATTCGACGAACCCGAGCGTTATCTTAGATTAGAACGCCGGATACGAGACTTGATACGGGAATATCGTATCAAGCTAAATCTTCCTGACCTTAACATTCCTACTTCTAAATCAGTTGTTCAACCAGAGATGTCCGAACAAGTGCAAAACCGTCCTCTTAAGTATTATGTAATCCCTTCACAGGATGAACCTCATAACAGTATCGCTTCCCCTGCGATCGAAGCCAACAATTTTGAGCTAAAACATTCACTGTTGTCAGCCGTACAGCAAAACCAGTTTTCAAGTAGTCCCACGGAGGACCCGAACCTACACTTGTCAGTATTTTTGCAATACGCAGACACGGTGAAAGTGAATGAGGTCATCCCAGAAGCTATAAGACTCCGTCTTTTCCCATTTTCATTAAGAGATAGAGTTTGAGCTTTGCTTCAGTCTCTACCATCCAACTCTGTCACTATGTGGAACGAGTTGAAGAAAGTCTTCTTAGCCTGATATTTCCCACCTAGCAAGACGGCTATGCTAAGAGCCCAAATAAACAGGTTTAAACAAAAGGATAATGAATCACTTTTTGAAGCTTGGGAGAGATACAAAGACATGATGAGGCTATGTCCACATCACGGTCTAGAAGAATGGCTGATAATCCACACTTTTTATAATGGTCTCTTGGACAATACAAGATTGACAATAGACGTTGCCGCAGGCGGTGCATTGATGGATAAACCATACAACGAGGCCTATCAACTAATTGAAAGTATGGCCCAAAATCATTACTAATGGGGAAGCGAAAGAACCTCTGTAGAGAAACCTCAACCTAAGGGTGGCATGTACGAATTGAGAGGTCTTGACCATGTCAACGCCAAGGTAGATGCCCTGACTCAAAAAATAGACAGCTTGATCATGACACCAGCAGCCATCGTGGCTGCCGTAGCACCAAACTGTGAGATATGCGGAGTTCAAGGGCATACTGCCCTAGAATATCAACTCTTGATAGGAACTTCCATAGACCAGGTGAATTATGCTCAAGGAAACCCCTACTCAAATACCTATAACCCAAGTTGGAAGAACCATCCTAACTTCTCATACAAAAACAATAATGCATTATATGAACCTAATCAAACACTTGTTGTACCACCAGGATATCAAAAAGCTGCCAAAAATACTCAAAATGCTCCTAGGAAATCAAACTTAGAAATAATGATGGAAAAATTTATAGCTACCCAAGCCCAGACAAATAAAGATTTCTTAAATCAAAACATACACACTAGTGAGCAAATCAAGCAGTTAACAAATAAGGTAGACGCATTAGCCATCCATAATAAAATATTGGAAACTCAAATCTCACAAGGGGCTCAACAACAAGCACCTACTGCTGCTCCTGCAGGCACATTTCCTGGACAGCCGCAACCAAACCCGAAAGGCCATGCAAATGCTATTATACTACGAAGTGGGACAGAACTAGACGGACCAACCGACCCTAGAACTCAAAACCCATCCATGCATCAAGACCCAGGTAAGGTAACTGAGAAGGAAGACGAACAAGTGGAAGATAAAAACGAAGAGGCCGTAGAGAAAGAAGAACCTTATGTGCCTCCACCACCATATAAACCCCCTACTCCTTATCATCAAAGACTTGTTAAATCTAAAAGTGTAGGGCAATTTAAAAAATTTGTAGAGCTTCTAAAACAATTGAATATCACAATACCCTTTACAGAAGCCATAACTCAAATGCCCTCATATGCTAAGTTTCTCAAAGAAATCTTATCTAACAAGAAGAAGATAGAGGATAACAAAACCGTTACACTTACTGCTGAGTGTAGCACCATAATACAAAACAATATGCCTCCTAAGCTGAAAAACCCAGGTAGTTTCTCCATACCCTATGTAATCGAAAAAATTGTCATCGACAAAGCACTATGCGACTTAGGAGCCAGTATTAGTTTAATGCCCTTGTCCATATGTGAAAGGCTAAAAATGGGAGAACTAAGACCTACGAGGATGTATGTACAACTTGCAGATCGTTCTGTTAAATTTCCCGTAGGTATGCTAGAAAACGTTCCGGTGCGTATAGGACAATTCTATATTCCTACTGATTTTATAATCATGGATATAAAAGAGGACTCCAACATCCCTATCATATTGGGAAGACCATTCCTAGCCACAGTCGGATCTATTATAGATGTTAAGAAAAGCAAGCTAACATTCGAAGTTGGTGAGGAAAAAGTCGAATTCATTTTGACGCAATTCCTAAAGGCATCAGCTATAGACGACACATGTTGTCTACTAGATGTCATCAACGAATGCATAAGAGAAATGGAGAATGAACAAACATCATACTCTGAAATACTGAAAATTCCAAGGCCTCCTACTTTTGAAGATGAAAATTTAAGTAAGGAATACCAAGATGACAACCTAAGAGAATGCCTGGCACTAACGCCCGATCATATATGCCTTGCCCAAAGAAACCAGCCCTAGAACTTAAGACGTTACCCAAAAATCTAAGGTACGAATTCCTAGACACCGAACTTGAGTGACCTGTAATCGTAAATGCAGACTTAGGTCAGATAGAAACCGAAAAGCTTCTACACGTTTTGAGAAAATACCCAACTGCTTTAGGCTACAACATCTCAGATCTAAAAGGAATAAGCCCTTTCATATGCATGCATCGCATAATGCTGGAGGAAGATAGTAAAACCTCTAGAGAACATCATAGAAGGATAAATCCCATTCTGAGTGATGTAGTAAAGAAAGAAGTGCAAAAGCTGTTAGAAGCAGGTATTATCTACCCGATATCCGATAGTCAATGGGTCAGCCCAATACATGTCATACCAAAGAAGGGAGGCATCACAGTTGTTAACAATGGAAAAGGAGAATCTATAGCATAAAGAGTAGTTACTTTAAGTAGAATGTGTATTGATTATAGAAAATTAAACAAAGCCACTCGGAAGGATCACTTTCCTTTGCCGTTTATCGATCAAATACTTGAAAGATTGGCTAAGCATTCTCACTTCTTCTACCTAGACGGTTATTCGGGATTTTTCCAAATTCCTATTCATCCCGATGACCAAGAGAAAATGACCTTCACATGCCCCTATGGTACATTCGCCTATCGACGAATTCCATTCGGATTGTGTAATGCTCCCGCAACATTCCAAAGATGCATGATGTCAATCTTCATAGATTTCATAGATGACATCATGGAAGTCTTCATGGACGATTTCTCCGTATGCGGACAGAGTTTTGAAGGCTGCTTATCGAATCTTGAAATGGTACTAAAAAGATGTGTAAAAGTGAACCTAGTGCTAAACTAGGAAAAATGCCATTTCATGGTCCGACAAGGAATCGTGCTCTGACACATAGTATCCAACAAGGGGATTGAAGTCGACAAGGCCAAAATAGAAGTTATAGAAAACCTCCAGCCTCTGAAAACCGTAAGAGAAATACGACGCTTCTTAGGACACGCCGTTTCTACCGGCGATTCATTAAAGATTTATCAAAAATCACCAAACCACTGACCGGCCTATTGATGAAAGACGTCGAATTTATCTTTGACGACAAATGCCTAGAGGCGTTTGAACAACTGAAAATAGCTCTTATTACCGCACCTATCATGCAACCACCCGATTGGAGATGACCTTTTGAAATCATGTGTGACGCTAGTGACTATGCTGTAGGCACAGTCTTAGGACAAAGAAGGGACAAGAAACTTCATGCAATATACTATGCAAGTAGAACCCTAGACCCTGCACAGATGAAATATGCCACCACAGAAAAGGAACTTTTAGCCGTAGTGTTTGCTGTGGATAAATTTCGTTCCTACCTAGTAGGAGCAAAGATAATTATTATACCGATCATGCTGCAATTAGGTACCTGTTGTTAGATGCCCAAAAGTGCTTATTTGAGCTATCATATGTGGGCATCTTTCACTCTTTTGCCTTGCTAAAATTGTCAAAATCACATTTATTTTACATGGAATGCGTACATTGATAAACAAGCTTGGTGCCTTTGATGTGTTTGTTATTGTGCAGGAAAGGCATGAATTAATTGATAATAAAGACACAAGAGAATTGGCAAAGGAACCAAAGCAAAGAAGCATTTCATCTGCCTGCTCGCTAGGCGAGTCTGTGGCGAAGAATGGGTTCGCTAGGCGAGCTCCTGGCGAACAGCTCCAGTAAATTAGCAAATTAATTCGCTAGGCGAGCTCATGGCGAAGTCTGCAGCGAATTCATTCTGTTTTGGTGAAAAAGTGCAGCCAGCACTCACTCGCTAGGCGAGGCTCTAGCGAGTCCCCAGCGAGCATTCCAGTAGCAAAACCTCTCAACCTCGCTGGGGGCGAGCTTGAAGCGTTTCCTTCGCTAGGCGAAGGTATGTTCGCTAGGCGAACATGACAGTTTAGCAGGCCCTGTTTGCTCTGGGCGCAGGGGCTTTTTGTGCCCATTTTAGGACCTCGCTAGGCGAGCTATTATGCTCGCCTAGCGAACATGACAGTTCTGCACTTGTCTATAAGTAGCAGGTGCCACTTTTGGGCACCCAACATCATTTTTACCAACTTTTCCATTTTTTGTACTTTCTCCTAGATATTTTACAGCATTGCTTTGTGGGAGATTTTATGCCCTAATTTCATTTCTCTTCATCTAGCTACCATCTTCCACAAAAAGAAGGTGGATTCCCATCCAACTTCGATTATTCGACTTGGATGTTGATCAACCCTCTTTTCTTACTTGCCGACCAAGCTACCATGAAAATGAGTAGCTAAGTCTTCCATTTGTCAAGGTTAGATGTAGGTGATTGCTAGCTTTGTGTGTAAATGTAAGGATCCTCATATGTAAACTCTTTAACGGTAAATATATGATGAAAACTTTGTTTCTATTTAAAACTCTTTGTGTTGGTATTTGATCGAGAGATGTTTACCGATTCTTGACCTAGGTTTTCATCCAAACTTGTTTGTTAGCTAGAGATAGTAACGAATGATTTTGTTCACCATAAGGTTGAACCAAAACATTGTCTTTTTGATAGATTGTGTTCGAGAGAAACAATGGATCAAAATGGCAAAACTCACAATGGGTGTTCGAGAGAAACGCATTGAGAGGACTTTGTGAAATTATTTATCATCTAAAGGAGTTTATAAGATGATTGACCGAGCAAATACATGCAAAGCAAATGTAATCATTGAAACCTAACTTTGACAATATTTCTCATATTAATCAAAACGTAACTTTTACCGCAATTAATTACTTTGTATGCAAGATAACTTGATTAAAACCAAAACCCTAGTGTTACATTAAGTTAAGATTAATTCAACCATTGAACGGCAGTGATATCTTACAATCTCTGTGGATACGATAACAAAAACCCGACACGTACCTGTTAAACAAAAAAGACGCCAAACCAAGACTCCTAAGGTGGATCTTACTATTACAAGAGTTTGACCTAGAAATCAAGGATAAAAGAGGCACGGAAAATGTCGTGGCCGATCACTTGTTAAGAATGGAAGGTATTGAACCTGAACGAGTGCCTATAAATGATGATTTTCCATACGAAAGACTCATAGCCCAATTAGAAAGAAATACAGCTAAAGATGTGTTAACCCATAAGGATACCAAAACAAACGAAGTAGTGGAAGCAATTAACACCCAAACCACACTACCATGGTATGCTGACTTCGTCAACTACTTAGTAGCTAGGGTGCTTCTGCCAGACTTGACCTACCAACAAAAGAAAAAATTCTTCCACGATTTTAAACACTACTATTGGGATTAGCCTCTACTTTTCAAGAGAGGCGCCGACGGTATTTTCCGTCGATGTGTCCCAGAAAATGAGGTAGAAAACATAATTTCCCACTGTCATTCTGCTCCCTATGGAGGACATGCAAGCACCTCGAAGACTTGCGCTAAGATCTTGCAAGCCGACCTCTTTTGGCCTACTCTGTGGAAAGATGTCCACATTGCGATCACAAATTGCGACCGGTGTCAACGCACTGGCAACATATCTAGACGCGACGAAATTCCACTTAAAAGCATTTTGGAAGTAGAAGTCTTCGATGTTTGAGGAATAGATTTTATGGGACCTTTCTCATCCTCTTTGGGTAACAAGTATATCCTTGTTCCGGTCGATTACGTATCCAAATGGATTGAGGCCATTGCCTCTCCAACAAACGACACACGAGTGGTAATTAGACTCTTTAAGCGAATAATCTTCCCTAGATTCGGAGTACCAAGACTTGTCATCAGTGATGGTGGCTCCCATTTTATTTCAAGGATCTTTGAAAAGCTATTACTAAAATATGGAGTCCGGCACCGCGTAGCAACACCCTACCATCCACAGACAAGTGGGCAAGTAGAAGTCTCGAACCCAGAAATTAAACAAATCTTAGAAAAGACAGTTTCCACCTCTAGGAAAGATTGGTCCTAAAAACTACCAGAAGCCCTGTGGGCATATAGGATAGCTTATAAGACCCCAATAGGAACCACACCTTTTAAGCTAGTTTATGGAAAATCATGTCATCTTCCGGTAGAATTAGAACATAAAGCATATTGGGCCATTAAGACCCTTAATTTCAATTACACTGCCGCAGGCGAAAAAAGAATATTAGATATCCACGAACTAGAAGAACTTAGACTAGATGCGTATGAGAATGCCTGAATCTATAAAGAAAGAACAAAAAAATGGCATCACAATCGCATATTAAGGAAAGAGTTTAAGGAAGGAGACAAAGTACTCCTATTTAACTCCCGCCTCAGACTCTTTCTCTAAAAACTTCGTTCTAGATGGTCTGGTCCCTTCGAAATTACCAATATCTTTCCGAATGGAGCAATAGAGATAAAAGGAAAAACGATCGAACCATTCATAGTAAATGGCCAATGTTTGAAACATTACCATAACAGTGATAACAATGATTTCATTGAAAATCTTAAGCTTACATAGCCTCAGGCTCATTCTAAAGAATAGCACCTATCCTATTTTTGTCGAGCTTACGACAATAAACAAAGCGCTTGGTGGGAGACAACCCACACTCCGTCTTTAACTATTTAATTTCATCACAAATCTATAATTATTACTATTGCTTAATTTTCATTTCTTTGTTATCTTGTTTATTTATTTCTCATAAAGTTAATCGGTAAATTTCTGTATTATTGACCATTACTAACTTAATGCTATATTCTACTTGATTTTATCTAGCTACTGACTATCACAATGCAACAAGTAGATTACATGGATATAGTCTTCAGAGGCAAAGCTCAAAGGAGACGTTTTGAGGCTCTAGCTCAGAGAGAAATGACACTAACCTTGTACCCAGATGGACGCTCCATGACCAAGTTAGGTATAAGAGACAGTGTTACGTTCCTAATTAACCAACTAGGTTGGGACACCTTTGTTATCAAGAGAAATTTTAGTTTCATCACTAGGTTGACTCTAGAATCTTAAGCTCCCTCGTGTATCTGCCAAATCATGGTATAGGATTTAACAAAGGCCTAATCACCCTTAGGTTGTTTGACAAAGACTACCGCTACACCCATAGAGAAATGGTTGAACTCCTAGGATGTCCTAATGGCCCTGAGACCTTTACCATTACCCAGGAAGACATACTTGTGGATAATCAATTAGACCTCTTTTGGGGTAGCATCATTGGAAACAACCATCCCAAGCCAGACCTTATGCAATCAGAGAACATCCATAACTCTGACATTCTTTATTTTCATAAGATCCTAGCTCACACCCTATTTGGAAAGGAAAAGAACAGAACCTTAGTATCCAAAGACGAACTATTAATAATGTTTGTGCATCACAGGCCCGACCTGCTAACGCTGCTACATTCATGATAGCTAATCTATACCGTATAGCACAGGAAGACTATGGACCAATCTCAATGGGAGGCTTAATGACCATGATAGCGCATGCAATGGGACTACATTACCCAGTCGTCAGGGTTATACGACCTATGAACATCCGATTTTGTGTCAACACCGGTATCATTAGAAACTTAGGCTCGGATGTGTTTGAATTCTTCATTAATAGCCAACCAGTACACCTGTTTACCCTGTCAGACCCTAGGACGAGTGTACATGATAGGAACAATTGGCTCTATGATTTGGATGTACCACCACCCCAAATCTAGGACCACCATGAAAATTATCTCTCTGATGCTGAATCACATGCCCCAGTCATACCTGTTGCACCTCTTACCGATCATATTGCTGCCATCGAAGTTGTTCAGACAGATGTCGCCAATCTGAGAGGCGAGCTAAGCACCCTCCGCATGGAATTCCACGGCTTTATGGATGTAGTGATAGAGAACCTGGATCACATTTACCAGCACTTCTACTCGTTCGCTCCTCCTACCAGTTGTCGCCGTAATGGCTAATTTATTATAGTGTTACCAATTTACTGACTTTTATTTTATTTTATTTTCTTGTTGGGAATTTTATTTTTATTTACTTTTACACATTGGAATTTATTTAATTACTTTATTACCTTTTATTCCAAGTAGACAGATTATTTCATCTTTTCCCGTCTACCCGATTCTTTTATTCGTCAATATTGCGATTAAATTCCATTCCAATATTTCATGTTTACTATTCTCATACGCCATATTATTGGTAAATTAAAAATTGCATGGTCAAAGCAAAATAAAAGCACACGCATGGGCAACCACACTGCATGTGGCGCCTGTCACACACAGTTGTGGCGCCCATGTGAGGGTTGTGGCGCCCGCCACAGGGCCCATAGTGGCGCCCGCCACACACACCAAAAGTGGCACAGGCCATTACACAGGCCTGCACGCGCAGGTTGTGTACTTTGGTCCATTCAACTCACCATTATTGTGATGTTCCTTGCATGCAGACAATGCCTTAATGCCATTCAACCAATTTCAAAACTCTTGGACCAAGGCATTAACTATGGTAAATGCTATTTATTTACCAATTAATTTTCCAACCACCTTCACCTTTATATAAACCACCAATATTACCTCAACAATTCACAACTCTCACTCACATATTTCTCTCCTCTCTTGCTATATTCTCACTATATTACACAAGGAGTGTGAAATCCAATATGGCACAGATGAGGGAATACGAAATAGTGTTCAGAAACAGCGAGCCGGGTGAATTACAAGAGGAGACATACACGTCTCTAAGCGCCAGAAATATCGAAGCAACAAGGTATCCCGATGAGCACTGTTTATATGCCTTAGGAATTCAAGATAGTGTTAATTATATGCTAGATATTTTAAATTTTAATTATTTTCTATCTCTCAAACTGTCTATGCTCAACTAACATTAGAATTCCTAAGCTCATTAATTTTTAGTCCCACACCCAACACAAATTGCTCTAGTGGGACTGTCCAGTTTCATTTATTTAACGTCAAATACGCCCTTACATTTTCCCAACTAGCAGACCTGCTACATTTTCCCCATGGGGATGGTGTAGTAAGTGAGGTCCCAGATACTGAGGGTTGGCAACGCGCCTTTCAACCATTTTGGAGGGCAATAACCGATACAGTAACACATGGTTTTGAGGGAAACAGAGCCACTTTAATTCAAAATCCGGCTATTCGATATTTCCGCCAAATATTGGCGTGCACCATTTTTGGTCGAGAAAACTCTAACAAGGCGAACGAAAAAGAACTCTTTTATTTGTTCGCCGCATTTTTGCCACAAAAGTTGAACACCGTACCTTTTATGCTATCTCACATGCAGGCTATTATCAATGCAAAGCGAGGCCCGATTATTTTTGTAAGGTTTAATAACCTTCATATCCAGAGTCCTAGGACTCGATGAAAAATTCTCCAGGCTAACCCCGCTCCCGCATCATGCCATTGACATTGACATGGCAAGGAGCATGAAACTAGTAAAACGAATGAGTGACAGTAAATTTAATTTAATAATTGCTAATAATGTGTTACAAGAATTTATCCTCCCAAATCCAAGTCACACAGATGTGCACAACCCGGATAATTATTGTTATACTAATAATCCGGTGCCTAACCAAGTCCCCGCGCACACTCCTGAGAATGTAGCTGTTGGCGGGGACACCGACGAGGATCACATTCCGGAGCAAACTGCTCCCGCTACTGACCCACACACCACACACACTTCATTTGAAAATGTTGCAGGTACATCTTCAAGTCAAAGACCAAGAAGAAATGTCGCACCAGCCACTCTTGATGAGATCTATGTTGAACTGCTGCGGTGTAGAGAATTAGACGCTCAGCGAGACCTCCAGATCCAAACCATGGGAGATCAACAAACTAAAATGATGCAAATCCTTCGCCAAATGCAGCATGACCAGCACGACTATGCCTTCAGGACCGAACAGAACATGGATGGCTTGATCGATGAAATGGAAACACTGACAATGCGTGTGGAAGATCTCCAGAACTATACGCCACCTCACCATCCAGGAAACGGTGGGCGTCCACGTACACGTGGCAGAAGGCGTCAGTAGCAGCATAACCAGGTTCTACCTTTCTTTCCTATCTTACGTCATTGCATTAGGGACATTTCAAGATTTAAGTGTGGGGGAGGAAGCTTTACCGCTTTTTATTTATCGCTTTCTAGTTAGATTTAAATTATTGTTATTTCTTTTTGTTATTTTATAATTTTTATGGTTATTTTAATTTTTGTTAAAGTGTCAGTCGAGTTAAATATCAATGTGTTGTCGAGTCTTTATGTGTGGTTTCCGTTATTTACTGATTCTCCTGTTTACTTGAGCCATACAAAAATTTTGCAAGAATCTAGACTTAGAGATACAGTGCATCTTTTGAAAATTCTGAATTATAAATCAAACTGAGGTTGAATTGTAGAGATTTGGAAAAGCTTTATAAGATCGGTATCACTTTAACACCTTAAATCTCCCAAGTATTATATCGATTTGAGTACTTGTCATGCCATAGCCTTAAATTATATCCTTTAATATTTCCTTAAGTAGTTTATTTAGCAGTCAGCACCATCCTAAGCATACACTACGCAAGAAGTCGATGCAAATAAGTCTATGATTTCAGGCTTAAAAGAAGAAAAGATTACAAAAAGTATGAAAAATGTTGTTCCCTCTAAATTAGGTGATCCTCACCCGGTCATTTAGCCCAACGGTATAATCATCTTCAAATGTTATTTGAGCCAAAGTGCGAAAAAGAAAGAAAGAAATAATGATGAGATCATAGTCACTAACAGACTATCTTGCTATGAATGTGAAAGGATAACGGGCTTAATGTGATTGTGCCTGAATGAAAAAGGATAAAAAGAAGGTTTAGTAATGTAGGCTTAAGCATGACAACGTGATTCAGATTGATCTGTATAGGAGGGAGACTTATTGTTGCAACATTGCGACTGTGTGTTCTAACGATAGCCTTAGTGTGGAAGTGAGTACCTGTTAATACAAATTTGAACCAAAGTAAAGCTTATAGACTAAAATGAGTATCTAAATGCAATTGTGTTCTCTACGAGTCTTGGTAATGTATGCTGCAAGTATTTTACAAAACTTTTTATTCATGTACGCGGCGTTTGCTTGAGGACAAGCAAAGGTTTAAGTATGGGGGAGTTTGATAACGCGAAAACGTATCGTATTTTTGGCTCTATATCCATTGCTTTTTACTCGATTAACACTATTTATTACACGGTATTTTATGTTTATTTGCAGGTATTTATCGATTAAAAGGTTTACCACAAGAAAAAAGGAAAATAGCAAAAAGGAAAAAAAAAGGCAAGAAAAGAGAATAAAATGAGGTTTCTAATGGGATAATGGGCCACCAAATCAAAGGGAGGTGGCGCCCGCCACCAACCCTTGAAAAGTGGTGGGCGGTTACTACAAGAGTGGCGCTTGTCACTCATTATGGAATTAGGGTTGTGGCAACTGCCACAACCTAGTCTTCCTACTTTTCCTACTTTTTCTCCACTCTTTTAGCCACGGTCTCCGCTAACTTTTGCTACAAATGAGGAATATGGAATGGATATAAAAGGACCATTCAGACTCGCACGACGGAATCTCTCTCTTCTTCCAATTTTCAATCTACGATTAATTTTTGTTCTGCTTTATTTTTCTTTTAGTTTCTAGGCAGTTTCTTACCATTGTAAAAATGATAGTTTCTCCATATCGGAGACTATTACGGTTTATTATTTTTACGCATTTGGGATTCAATTGTAAGGGGTATTCATTGCCAAAGCCTATCGGAATTATTTAATCGAAGATTCAAGATTCAATTCCAGTTCTTAAATTGTAATACAGGTTTATTATTGTTTACTGTTTTTTTTATTTAGGCCTTACTGTATATTTAATTCCCCAATTGCCATGTCTATCACCGGATCTATGTCCGGCTAAACCCTTAGGGATCGGTATGTAAAGACCGTCGAAACGACGGGATTCAATAAGTAAATGGTGTTAGTTTTTATAAAACTTATTTTTCCGGTTTTAGTTTCTTATTTTAATCAAATTGTTTTTCGTATGAGAGTACAAAACAAATTAAGATTACGGTCAATAAAAACGAGAGTTTGAGATTTTAACCAGATAGCTGAAACTAGGCATTGATCCTAAACACAGCGAGAGCGCTTTAGGATTAATTAGACTTTATCTATATTCAAAAAATACTGATAAATTCAAAATGAGACCGCGAGAGCCAAGCATTTTGGTTTAGGAGTATGGTCAGAGTCAATAAAAATGAGAGTGTGAGACTAAGTCCTTTCTATAAATAATTTCTACTGAAGAATATTTTAACCAATAAGATTACACCAACTACCTATCGGATCCCCGAGGTTTGATGTATTACATACCGATATCCCCTATATCTTATATCTTATATCTTTATCTTTATTAATATTTCATTCTATTTTATAGTTATTTCTCTCCACCCCTCCAATCTTAGAACAATCATTCGCCTTAGATTTACATAGTAACATTAGACCATGATACGTTCGATTATTAGTCCTTGTGGGTTCGATAATCTTTAAAACTACACGATAGGACTGTGCACTTGCAGTCACGATTCACATAGACTTACCAAAGTCGCGATTAAGTGTAAACTAGGCTTACGTGAAATTCTTCAAACACGGGTGTGAGTACAAGAATAGCATACGAGGAAGTGTGTTGATTTTGGAAATCATCAAGGGTTAATCTCCACGAAGCGAGGTCGTAAAATATTGTAACATACATGGATTGCTTCAAGAATTTCAAATATAATAATTACTTTTCCACCCCCACCCCCACCCCACACCCTTCTTAAGCGTATCACTCTTGATGAAGGAGATAGATACGGAATTCCCTGTGGAAAATAGGGGATAATCCTGAAGCTACTGTGTATGATGACAATTCTTTCATAGTCATGATGTGCCCGGGAGAGAGCCATAATGACCTATTGGGTGTGATGTATCTCAATAAGCGAGGTTAAAAAGGATAGTTATAAAATTATGAGGCAACTTTAAGTGTACTAAAGAGGTCGATTCTAAGGGCATCAATTCTCCCAAAAAGAAACCTCGACACACTAAAATTTACCTATTACTTGAGGTGATTAGAAAAAATAAAAGGAAGGAAATTTATGGTGAGGAGTGTTCCCATCCTCTACTCTTGTTGTTTTATCTTCCAGTTTTCTTTGTCTTATCTTTGTGATCTAATGCATTTCATTCCTTTTTGCATATGTTATGCATAAACTATATGTCATAATGACCTTGAAAAGTGGATGAAGGCTTACTCCTTCCCCAACAGTGATGTCGATAATGTTTCCTAACGTCAGAGGTAAAGACATCCTCTTGAAGGTAGACGCTATTATAGAGAAAGTCACCCTTGAAAAGGTTATTGATACTGGGAAGAAGGGGTGGCTCAAATAAGGGATATATTGTGGTTAAGTTTAATGTGGAGAAAAATGTTGATGTTGGATTGGTCTCCAAGCCTATTGAGAAGAAGGTGAACGCTTCAAAGACCCTGAGTGATTTTGCCACAAAAATAGGTTCGGAAAAGATCCTGAAACTGGTGGACCTGCAGAAAAGGAACATCTATTTATAGGTCAGAGGTTAGCTCAAAAAAATAATTTCCAATAAATGCATTTTATCACTTTCCAATCGATTGGCAAGATTTTACAACTAATTGGAAGCTTGAAAAATAATCGATTGTAAGTTCAAAATAGGAAGGAAAAGATATCTAGCCATTTCACATTATGAAGGTGATGTCCCAATCGCTTGGGACTCAATTTCTAATTATCCAATCGATTGGGAAAATGCTCCAATTGATTGGAGAAGTCAAAATTTCTCCTATAGCTATTTTGATAGCTCCTAATTCATCTAGCATAACTTCAAGATATTTTTGAAGATATCTTATTTGGTAAAAGCTATTTTGAAAAGAATTTTAGTGTGTGTGTGTGTGTGTGTGTATGTGTGTGTGTGTTTAGTCATGCGCTTTTATAAAAAATCATTTTTACATTATAATTCATTCATGCGCTACTAAAATGGTACCATACTACTTCAAGACTTTACTAGATATTTTTCCTTATGTGAGCACTTGCATGAGCAGCTTGAGATTAGGTTTTAGCTTATATTCCATTTAGATTGTCATCATCGGATATTCAAGTCCATCAAACCTTAGGTTTGCATCTTTGGTTGCTTATCTGTTCATGCTTGACTTAGTTGTCATCATCAAAAGTAGATGTCCTTATTAAAAGCATATCACCTACAAAATAGGATTTCACACTCTCCCCATTTTGATGATGACAACACGTCTCTCAGGGGAGGTGGTAAAAGAAAATAGTACATATATGTTTCGAGTGACTAAACTCCCTCTTATTTAAATAGAGAGTATACCATACTCCTTCTGAGAGTATACTTCTCCCCCTTTGTCGAAATCAAAAAGGCGAGTAAAAATGCATTGTGAAAAATAAATACGCAGACAAGGGTAATTTAGACATTTAGAAAAAGGAAAAACATCACTCGTATTATTACTAAAAATTAAAATTACAAAAATAAACTTGCATAATTCAAATTACATAAATGGAAAATACTAAATTTAAAAAATTTGCAAAAATACAGGAAAACACATAAGTGAGATTATTCTACATCAAGATCATCATAGAGGAATAGGTCATGTGGTAGTTGGGTTTGTTCAAGTATTAAGTGGTGTACTATGAAGTCGATCTTGTCATTGATTACATCTATTTTCCTACTTATGATTTTTAGGAAGTCTTTGGTTGTCAGTATCTGAGGAGAGTTGTCTGAGCTCTCTATCTCTATGGGTATCTCCTGACTTTTGACTTTCCTTTTTTTCTCATTTGATGGTGCCTTTTCAGTGATCTTTCCGTCTTTTAGCTCATACTTCATTGATGGTAATATAAAACTTTCTATTATAGTTGTTTCTTCCTTGAACTCTTCATTTCCAAAGTCGTATCCTGTTTGCTCTAGGATTTTTGTGACTAGATTTCCATATGGAATGTGCGCATATTTTCCCCTACCTTTCAACATGTATTCAATTACTTGTTGTGCCCAGTTTATCTTGACTTTTTTCTATCATCCATATTGTCTTTACATCAACTCGAGTTGGGAGACTGGAGTTTCCTTTTTTAGGAAACAGGATATGATTCATTACGTAATTAATCATTCGGCTTTTAGGGTGGATGTATCCAATAGTGAATGGGTAAGGAAAATATGTTGATGGTTCTTTCATAAAGGATGTTGCAGCAATGACATAGTTGTACATGTTGGCTTTGTCTCCAAGCCCAATAACTATATATTCATGAGGGAGATTTAGCATCTCTCCAAATTATTTTGCACAAAGATTTATCCTATGTTTTCTTACTTTGCTTCGAAGTATTCCATCGGTGAGATGAAGGTTAGAGAAGAACATTTTCACAAGGGATGAATATATCATTTTTAAAGGCATGTAGAGAAAGGTCGAGAGGTTGAGTTCTTCAAAGGTTTTGAAGAATTTGCACTCTTTTAAATCTTATGGAGTTAATATATGAATTATCATAAGGGTTCGGTTGCAAAAGTGTTGGAAGTACCTTTTTCTTGTTGTCTGGTAGTGAAATCATCAGTGATGCAGCTGGATGAAAAGCTCAATCTTCTTACATTCATGATGATTTTGCAAGAAAAATATTACAAACAAAGTTTGATTGGAAAATATGCAATGCAAAAGAGTTATAAGGGAATACCTATTTATAGCGTTCCATCTAAGGATTTGAGCATGTATTCCTGGCAAGCTTTTAATGTAGAATGTGCTTATTGAAAATCAAATCAAGATGTTTCCTTTTTTATTCCCCCAACTGATGTGCCAACCGATTGGTCTTACGTGGTTCAGCCTTCTTGGTGCATGGTTCAGTCTTATGTTGGATTTTTACTTTTGAGCACCCTTAACTGTAAATTTTTGCACTCCTTTTGCTAAAAATACTTTAAAACTCATTTTTATGGGTTAGAAAATAATTTTATTTAGATGAGTACAAAAATTTTAAAAATATTATTTTAAAGAGTTAATCAGATTTTCCTGATTATTTCAATCTTAAAATAAATTTGACCTCTTTTATCAAGAATTCTTGATAACTATTTCCCATGACGGAAAACACTAAATGGTGTGTCCTCTTCTACACATCGCTGGAGACTAGAGTTGGTAAAGCCACAAAATGAATAAGTCCATTACAGACATTTTCATTCAACTGATCATTATGGAGCATACTCTTTGAGATATTCTCAAATGATTTGCTTTGATTGCAAAGGTTTTTCATCATAGTTCATCCTCGGATCAGAGACTTTATAAATATTGTATACTTTGGAAGTATATTGTTTCTTTGGACAGCTTTCCTTTAATAATCGTAAAGGTCCAAGTTGCAAAGCCTACATGTAAAACACTAAGGTGGTGCCGATATCTGAAATAGTATTTTTCTTATAGGGTGTTATTGAGTGGATTTCATCTTCTTCGTTGGAAGAGGATTTTTTATATTTCTCCTGAGGTTTATGTCTCTCCTCCTCTTCTTCATTCAAATGTTGAAGAAACTTCTTTATCTTCTTTATTTCTTAAACATGAAGATTCTTCAGTTGATATTGAATCTTTTGAAGATCGTTTAACTACTGAGTATATTCTTTCGAATGATTGCATATGAGTTGTATGGTAGTAGTAAGATGAAGATGAAGATTCGTAAATTCGAATTTCTTTATCTTTAAGTGTTTGAATTAGTTTGTTCAACTCTTCCTTCTTTCTTGATTCTTCCTGAAATTCATGAAGGATCTCATCTATTGATTTAAGATTTGGATAAAGCTTCCAATTCTTAATTATTATATTTTTGTTAGTGATACATTATCCAACAAAATCTTTAATATTTCTAAATATAGACAAACATCAATCGTTAGCATCTGTATTTTCTTTGCCTCGTGTGTTCATCTTCTTTCGTTTGATACTCGGAGAAACTTTGTATATAAACTCAAGAGTATCCCACATTTCCTTGGATGTTTTATAATGATGAACATCATAAATTTTGTTATCATCTAGAGACATTATTATAAATTTCTTTGTTTTAAGATTTATCTCTATCTTTCTCTTTTCTTCTTCTGTCCAAAGCGAGTTAGGTTTTTCTACTACTTCATTATTTACTTGATGAGAAAGGTAAAATGGACCATTCAGTAATGTTTCCCATAAATTATGATTTAAATTTTGAATAAAAAATTTTAATTTGGCATGCAAAATCTTAAATCTGCTATCATTAAAAAGTGATGGTGTGCTTAGAAAATATCACTTGTCAAAAGTCTTCTTCCTCCTGAGACGATCAGTTCTTACACAAGAGTTAGGATATGATGTCACTTGTTGGACTTAAGACTTCACAAATAAGTGGGGGTGAATTGTGTGGTTTAGAAAGCACTTGATTTTTAATAAAATTGGAAAATAAAATTAGAGTTTTAAAACATTTTCAAAATCTTAGCAGCAGAAAAAAAAAACGCTGAAAGTAAATTGCGGAAATTAAAGGAGTTTAAGGGAAAAAAGATGAACACCACGATGTATAGAGGTTCGGTCAAAAATAAAAATACATATTCCTCTTCCCAAGAATTGATCTTGAGAGTTTTCAATAATAGTTGAGAGCTTTTAGTATGAAAGACTCACGAACCCCCTTATACAAGGAAATGGTGAATTGAAGCGGTTAGTCTTCTTCTACACAAAATGGTAGATTGAAGTAGTTAGTCTTCTTTATAAGAGTTTTGTAAGCTTTTACATGGGTTGAGCTCATGAACCTTAATTTTTGGTTTTATACGGGATAACCAATAACCATTGATATTTCGGACTGATCTTGAACCTTCCAAGCTTTTACACGCGTTAAGCTTGAACCTAGTGAAAGTTTTTATATATGATGAACTTTAGAACCTAATCTTGGTTTTAATATCGGGCTGACCAAGAATCTATGAGATTTTAGAACGAGTTATTCTTAAACCTAAGTTGGAACTGAATCACACAATCCAAACATAAATATTTTAACGAGTTTACCTTCTAGCACAAATAAATTATTAATTAGATAGTACTCGACCAAGGTGTATACAAAAGATTTCCTTGGTGAATTTACAATTCTAACTTTTCCAGAATTATAATAATATTCTCACTCACAAAATGACTTTTCTCACAAAAGCACTTGGGCTAAAATATTAGTGAGAGAAAGTTAAAGAAGAGTTTAGAGAGAGCGAGTGAGACTTGCAAGTGTCAAAACATGATTATGGACAAGATAAAATGAGAAAGTGAACCTCTATTTACAGACCAAAGGTTGACTCAAAAAAGAATTTCCAATAAAGGCATTTTATCACTTTCCAATCGATTGGCAAGTTTTTACAACCGAATGGAAACTTGAAATACAATTAATTGCAAGTTCAAAATAGGAAGGAAAAGATATCTAGTCGTTGCACATTATGAAGGTGATGTAAATAGCTTGTGCCTCAATTTTGAATTGACCTAATCAATTGGGAAAATACTCAAATCGATTGGAGAAGTCAAAATTTCATCTATAGCTATTTTGACGTCTCCTAATTCATCTAGCACAACTTCAAGATATTTTTTAATATGTTTTCTTTGATAAAAGCTATTTTGAAAAGCATTTTAGTGTGTGTGTTCTTTTAGCCATGTGATTTACGTTAAAGCATTTATGTATTACAATTCATTCACTCATAACTAAATAGAAGGTACCATACTACTTCAAGACTTTTCTAGATATTTTTTCTTATGTGATCACTTGCATGAGTAGCTTGAGATGAGGCTTTAGCTTATATTTCATTTAGATTGTCATCATTGGACAGTCAAGTCCATCAAACATTAGGTTTGCATCTTTATCCTCTTATCAATTCATGGTGACTTAGTTGTCATCATCAAATGTAGATGTCCTTATTAAAATCATATCACCTGCAAAAGAAGTTTCCACAATCATGACCTCTCTCAGTAGTCTTCGGTGTTCACCTCCTTCCAATTCTCATTTGTTTTAGTGAATAAGGGACGTGGGAGAAGCGAGGATTTCAATTACATCATTCCAGAGTGTGACCCTGAGCACTTTTCCGAGTTGAGTGGAATTATTTGTCCTAAGATGATGGTAAAGATACTTTATTATATGCAGAAGTTATTCACCATCATCTCCTTCATTATCGTCGAGAAGGGTGAAAACTTGACATCGGGAAAGCTTTGTGAGGAAAGGGATGCTTTGAAAAGGTGATTGGAGACTTCCATTGCATATAAGGTAAAGGCTTCCCAAAAATCCATCAAAGAGTACTCTGACAAAAAGGTTACTTAAGATTAGTAAGGGTGGCAAACGAGCATGTTCATCCCGTTTAAGTCCGTTCTACAAAAGCCCGCAAAAAACCTGAGATGGGGCGGACATTGTTGAGGGAAGGCATAGTGATGCATCAGCGAAAGTATATAAGTGAGTTGATGTATAGGTAATGACTAATTGCCACATGATCACAAATCTATCAGAAATAAATAGAAATCTTAATGAATGCAGTGATGATAAGACAGTAGGCAACCATATTCAAGAAAATTGTAGATTTATTAAGTTACTTATGTAATAGTAGGTCGGACATCAGCTATATAATAATCATCATTAGTAGACTCTTGAATGAACCTAGGAAACCTCGTCTGGATACTTAGATACATAAAAGGGACTATGAAGTGTGACTTATTATTTTCATCTATGTGAAAAAGAAGAAATCATAGTTAATAGGTTACTCAGATTCTAACTGGTGTCGGAACATAACTGATAGGATTGGTACTTTATGGTATGTATTCAAGTACAATGATGCAACCATCTCTTGTTGTACTAAGAAGAAATGTGTCACTGTATTGTCCTCTTATAAAGTTGAATATATTGTTGCACACTGACTTCTTATTAAACAATTTGGCTAGACTCATTAATAAAAGAGTTAAAATGTGAAGCGCGTAAGTCATTGAAGTTCATGATTGACACTAAATCAATCATAAATTCAACCAATTATTTAATCTCACATAGAAATAGCAAGCATATAGAGACTGGATTTTATTTCATTAGATAATAAGTCATGAATGAAATGTTTGAGGTTACTCATTGTCCAATTGAAGTGCAACTGTGGATTTACAAAAACTTGAAGATTGACATGTTTATGTTTTCAGTTGAACAATTGGAAATGGTATGTGTTTAGAATTATGGATTAATGGGGTGTTAAATGTTAATCCATAGTGAATTAGTTAGTTAGTTAACTAACTTGTTGGTTAAATAGTTAGTTTGGTTATGTTTGTTACTTAACAAATAAGAAAGCAATACATATATGTTGCAACGCCCTTTTTATAACCTAAAATAAAAGTTACAACATTCTCATCATCTTGACAATATCCCATAACCAAATACATTCTTTAGCATGAATGTTCATTGATGCGCTAACACACCATCCACTCTTAGTGCAAGAAAACATATGTCTACTTGGTGCATCATTTCTACTATTAGAAAATAACTTTGTTCAACCGTTTCTCTTTTGCGAAATTTCCAGAGAACTCACACTACATAAGCATACTCTCTCCGTCCATAATGATTTAATTAATCATTTTACACAATTTAAAAATAAATAAAAATGAAAGAGAGAATGATATTTTTATTAAAATACTCTTATCATATATTAGAAATTATGAAAATAATATTAATTAAATGATAAAATTTAAAAAATTGAAAATTAAAATGAATCATTCATCTTGTGAACTTAAAATTAGAAATGTTGAAGTAACTTTCAAACATGGCAATGAATTTGCAGTGACAGTTATGCTAGTAATCCATCATCCCTTTTAAATGAAACTAACTCCTTCGATAACTCATTAAAAAGCCATTGACAATGACAACTTAATAAAAAATGCAGATGTCTTTAGTTGTATCCCTAAAAATCTAATTATACTTCAAAATGACAAACATTCTTATTTAAACTCGGTCCATTTAGTTTTCTACAAGTTCAGTTCATTTACACTTCCGCAAACTTATTTCACAAATTCAATTCACTAAGTTATTGCAAATTCAACTCGATAAGTTTTATAAACTCAATTACCTTAAACTTCTACAAATTTAAGGTGCTTAAACTTTCCTAAACTCATTTCACTTAAGTTTCGTAAGTTTAGTTTAACTTCTACAAACTCAATTTATATATACTTATGCAAAAATTTAAATGGAATTAATTTCCAAAAAAGCAAAAATTCACAAAGTATCAATAGTGGAAGATCTCATTATTATTTTTTTATTATTATTATTATGCTTACGTGCACTTGTAGAAATTCAAATTTACATAAACTTGAACTAAGTTTGTAAATATATAAGCAAAACGGATTTGCAAAAGTGTAACAGAGCTAAATTTGCAAAAGTGAGTAAGTTGAGTTTGCAGAAAATTTAAGTAAACCAAATTTAGTCCACTTCTATGTAAGATTCCAGTTGAAATTTTAAGTTCAATTTAAGAACATTCTAGTCATTTTGAGATATAACCAAATTTTCAAAAGTGTAACCAGAAAAAATAATTTATATGCTATAGGCATTACAACTTACAAGCATCTATATAACTGTTGCATATTATGTGGTCAATTACAGAAGAATGTAGGAAGCTGCAAATTTAAAGTACAAGAGCGACATTACACTTTAAAATAATACAGGCTATAAAGGTTGTTTAACGAGCTAAGCATTATTATCGCAACCAAATGTCAATGATCTCAAACAATAACAGTAAGACCAACAGGTTGCAGTGCAGCAAGAACTTTGACAAGCTCCATCTTTTTGCTGGAAAGAGCACTGGGTTAATTCAGGATCAACAGAGGAAGGGGTTGTAAACACTTCCCAACTTAGTATGTTGTAGACAACGATCACTTTAGATTTTATGTCACAGTTGACAAAAACATCCATAGTTTCGCATGAAAATAAGCAAGATAAGCTCCTCTGCTAGAATATATATTTTCTTCTCTTTTCACATTTTAATCTTTAGCAAAGCAGCAAACACAAGTTTACCGCTGAAAAGTGATTGGAATAAAAAGTTACTGCTGTTCATATTGCTCAAGCAACTTCCTGACTCTCAAACACAGATGTTACAAGGGTAGACTGAACTCCTTTTAGTGCACAAATCAAGTTGACAGGAGAGAAACCATTGCGTCTGCAGATTCTGGCCCATCATTATTCACACTTGGTATAATGTTATTGGGAGATACAAAATTTACAAACTCTTTGAGTTCTGTAAAGCTGGAATGCTCGCTGTAAGGAACTTCATATCTAAAAGGGAAAACTTTTGTTGGTTAATAGTTATCCAAACTTAAGCAACACAAGCAGGCTGTTTTTCCAACAATCTGTGTGCGCCTATAGACTAGTTCAGTGATATATGAATCAAAATGCACCATTGAGGTCAGGTATTTGGTATAACAAGCTCTATTGAACCAAAAGAAGAGAAAGAGCAACGAGGCATGCTTTGAAGGGATGCAATGCATGCAGGTATATGTAAAAGATTTTAGTGATAAAGGAAATTAAAGCATCACCTTATAACAGTACCCTGCTGCCACCTTTTTCCAGGAGACTTCTTTTTACCTTTGCCAAATGTCCAACCAGTAGGAGAGAAAGCAACTATAAGACTGAACCGACTCTGAATAAAGAAAATACATCTGATAATTAGAAATGTGAAATTCAAAGTTAAAAGATACATAATTCAGTACTAACTATCCAATTCAAAAGCTGTAAAACTGATAAGCAAGTAGACCAAGTAGCAGCCATGGAATATTTATCATCCACCAAGCATTGTCAGGGAATGGTTAACAGACAAGATCAGATTGTAGTAAAGAATTTAAGTATCTGTAGCTATTTATGTATTGTACATAAAGACATGCCTACTTTAAGATATGTTCACTGTCAACATTAAGAAATGCCAGCTCTCTGGCATATAATGGTTTTGATAGAAATAGGCAGCAGCACACACTCACCGCATATTGACTTGATATGTGCTTCAATCTTTTGAAGCTTGCGAGCGTCCACATAGGGGCAACATGAATATTGCTTTCATGCTCATTTGAAGTAAACCACTGCATATCCTCCTTAGTAAATTCTAAACAGTTTAAAAGGCGTAATTTGGCTGCAGTCACGTAAACCTTTTTGCGAAGTGAACGTGCAACCTCCAAGAATAGCCTTTCTTTTCCTATTACATAATAAAACACGAGGTGTGGTAACTTTTTCTCATTAGTCTCCCTGTAGTTGGGCAAAGGCCGATATAATCAAAAAAGCAACTGCCCAAATACTTAAAAACTATTAAGTTAGAGCATATTCAAACAAATATTAAAGGGAAAAGATAACCATAGTTAAGTATAATCATAAATAGTCGGAAAGAGAGATGACTTGAGCTCTACCAATTGTATAGCTGCCAATCAGAAAAAGAGTCTGAGAATTAAAAGCTTCTGCTTGAATGGCGTCAATAACAAATTGTATTACAGCTTCTTGTTTTGGAAAATCATACTGCAATGAAACATATTACAAACCTTCAACATATTTTTGTCACTAAAACATAAGAACAAATTATTATTATTAGTATTACTATTATTATTATTATTATCATAACCTTGAATATCTTGATCTTGTAATAATAATATAAGAACAAATTAATAAATGGTGAAGACTGTCAAAGTCAGTCATGAACATAGGTATGCTAAGAGTTTATTAAAATGACAAGATGTAGCATACTAACCAGTTGTAAGTACTAACATTTATTAGTACATTTAGAATCTTGGATTATCTTTAAAAGGTTTTTAGGATATCATTTTTATATCTTTATTTGTCAACAGCTACAAATTATAACTTATGAGAAAGACCCTAAATATGTATTTTTGTAATTAAAAAACTATCTTAATTTTTTTAATACAATTCTAATTAAAAAACAATCTTATTAAAATAAAATAAAAAATGGTTCAAAAATTCATCACGGTTATAATTAGACTTATATCTGCAATCTCCATCACAGTTATAAGTAATGGAAAATAGCTGGAACTGTAAGAGAATTGTCACCACAATGCCACACTCCAAGAAAATAGTTGGAACTGTAAGAGAATCCAAGGCCTCTGAGAAACCATTGATTCAAGAAAACTTGTCAGGACAGATATTGAAAATAAATTCACTTTTACACTGTCTCAAGTTGCCGGAGTATAATCTCTTGACTAGTTAACTAATTATGTCATGAACATAAATAAAATGAAGTTAAGTTCCAAAGCAAAAACTTAATAAGTCGTGTCATTTGAAAGAGATCATCCATTATTCACAAATGAACTCACCTGCGGATTGCAGTATGTGGTATCAAGAATTAAAGTATTAATAGGACGTATCTGCAGGAAAGGGTTGTTTGCCATTTCTTCACAATAACGAAAATCACCTGTGTGAAGTACCACCTAAATAAACAGAAAAACTAGCTAGTAAGTGCTAACAAAACAAGGGGTAGCAAGCAAAAAATAATTAAGCTCATAAGGAAGTCAGTTCAAGCCACACCTGACCATTCGGAGGTTGAAAGAGTATTATTATGGAACCTGGACAGTGATTGGCATCCAAGCAAGTCACGCCAATACCAGCTATTTCAACCTTTTGGTTTAGAGGCAAAATATGTAATTTATCATATGAAATCCCTAGGTTCATATTTACAAGTCTAGCCGTAACAGAGGAGCAATAGATCTTTCCATGATTGAACGACTTGGTGAGACCTTGATAATCTGCATTCACAAATGAGAACCAACAGCCAAAGAGCAAATTGGAAGTCTGATTGCAATAATTTGCTCATGAGGAGCTAAACCCCTAAAAACATTAATTTTTTTTATTTGTAGTTTTAACTTGAGTCTCCATTGAGTTTATCATGTGACCTAAAACACACACACATGTTTCTGGTAGGGGAACGGGCATCAAAACACCCAAAAGTAATTTAGAAAATGACAATCCACACTTTCATACAACATATATTTATGCTTTCGTATGTCAGACACAGAGCACTATCTCTCACTCTTGTGAATGTGTCATTCGCGCAGAATACATAACACACCACTTGTCAAAAACTATTTTGTTACCAAATTGTCCACATAGATCTACTGTGAATATACAATCTCAGGGGCGATTGTATAAACTAATCATATGACCAAAGTTGGGTACTACGAAAAGAAAACACACCAAATCATAAAATATAGTAAACCGGCATGTGTTCATGGAGACCTGTGTTAAAGTTGTTTAGAGCTTACTAGTATAGGTAAGTTCTTAATTCTTAAAAGCCAAAACTTCAAATCTAAACTGTAATTAAAGTTCAATGAAAACAACACTTGAATTAAATAGAATTTTGAGGCTAACCAAATTGAACAGTTGATGAATATAAAACAAGGATCCATAAATCTATATAAATATTGCATAGACACAAAAAAAACATTGTTGCAAGAAATCAGTAACTGGACCAAGATCTTCTAAAGGGTAAAGATCAAATGTCTAATACATACAGAAATAGACTTACGGTCCATGTGGAAGTGTGTAAGAAACCAGTGGGAACAATCTCCTCTTAGGTATTTGAAAGCATCCTACATAAATTAGATGTGTTACTCAGACACTCAGATCCATATCAAAATAAGATATGGCAAAAACTGTGATGAAATACCATAAGTTTCTTAACCTTCATAGCTTCTAGCTATCTATCTAGATATGAATTCATTGTATACACATTTTTTTTCTATCTTCTATTTTTTTCCTAGTTCAGCATGTCAATATAAAACATGATTGAGAGGTATGCTCAGCTTGAATTGTCGTCCAAGTGGCCAGTAATCATTTTCTTGTCTGGATGTGATAAATTAATTACCATACACCGCACATAAAAATCCATTTTTCCTGGGCAATAGTGCATCAGAATACAACATGAATGTAAAGTGGAAAAAAAAAATGTCTATTTTCAGACCAGTTAGAAAAAGATTTCTTTCTAGCTATAAATTATCTGCAATGTCCTAGAGGAATGCATCAAAGGAGAATGCACAAAACATATAAACATGTATAAATTAGAATACTACTTACCACACGGAAAGGTGTTCCTTGTATGGCACACCATTTAGGAACATCACGACTCTTTGTACTTGTTGACGTATTGTTTGCTTTGCGCTTGCGACCAGAAACTGAGCCACTGTTTTTTACTTCATGTTGTTCTACAGGAGGGGCAGAAACTTTCTTCTCATTCGTAGCAAATCCAGGAAAATATTCAGTAATCAATTTGTTTGCTACTGGTTTAACAGTACCGTCAACTTTTCGTTCAGATTTATCATGTTGCAATTTGACATTCTGGTTTCTAATCCTTCTGGGCTCTACCCCAGAATTCTCATTATTATCATTTGAAGAGGCAATTCCTCTTCTAAGTTTTGACAGGGCATGCACAATCTTTTTTCTGGGACCAAGTGCAGATATACCCATGTTTAAGAGATCCTACAAATATCACACAAAAAAGGGGGAAACTCCATTAACATAAACCTTAAACCTTTAGCAACAAAGCAAAGCAAAAAGACAGGTATTTCATACAAAAAAACAACATATTAGTGGTTTTAGTTTATGCCACACTTTAAAATTTAGATATAAAAAACCTAAACCAAACACATTTTCAGATTTCTAATAGCATAAATGTTAGTAAGTACTATTCTTCAGAATGTCACTCTAAGGCCTAATTGCAAAATGATTACTTGGTCCAAGCAAGTTGAATATGGTAGATTGATCTTTAATAAGGAGTGGAAGAGCCTAAAAAGCTCATTTCAAATTCTTCTTAAAAGTTGAAGATTACAGTCAAATAACTTCAAGTGACAGTATGAACCGAGGTAATCAACAAGCATCAACTCACCTCTTCTGTCAGCCATTGCAAGGTATCCCAATCAACTTCCTCCCTAACGAACACTTCTTCATATTTAGCTAAACCAAGATCACGTATCCAATCAACAACAGCAGAGACTTTCGGCCCAAATTGAGCACCCACCTCGTCATTAGGAAGAGCAGCCTGCATAAATATTAAAAAATTTACAGCACTATCTTATAATCAATGACCACGTTCTACCCATTCCATTCTTCAATTCTTCAACTCTGGTCATATTTGAATGATAAACTAGACGGTCAAAAGCCTAGCAATCGCAAACCTAGTTTAAAACCTACCAAGCTAAAACACTAAAGTTCTACTAAAAAAATGAAATTGATGCACAATTTAACTACATAGCAATTGTAATTGATAAAAAAAAAAACTAGAAAGAGCTATCTTACATCTTCTCCCGTTTTATCAAGACATTGATTGGTATGCAGATTTCGTTGTTCCTCCGTTAAATCAGAAATATCATCACCACATAGAGGACAATCAACTGAACAATCAAACTCATTGCGCAAATTCACCTTCGAACCGGACTCTCCATAATCAAACACCTTAGTTCTCGACACCACGAGCTTAGACTCTAACGAATTGTTGGAATAAGCGCGTTTACTATCCTTCTTCAGCTCCGACACAGAAGAACAAACGGCTTGAACAGTGGCATCAGATTCTAAGGTGGAAGGAATGAAATCCAAGCTACAGTTACCGATTTCGTAACTGTCGTTGTGATTGTGAATGGGAGAGAAAGGGGGAATGTTCTCTTTGCCGGGAAACGGTGTCGTTTTGGTTTTGGGTTTTTTGGATGGTCGTTGGTTGTTGGAAAGTGAAAGAGGTTGAGTAAGAGGAAGTTCGAAATCGTCGTCGTCAAGGTGAGTGTGATCCAAATTCGCCATAGTTGTAAAGCTCGGTTCTTCTGTAAGATCTTGAACAAGATGGGGATAAAGATAATAACAATATAATAATAGCGCCTTTTTCAAAAAACCATTGGAGGGAAAGTGAATTTTTGTTTGTTTTTGAATCTCCCTCTATTTGCTACATGGGCCAGTAGCCAGGCCCAGTCCAATTATTGGCCCAATAAACTTTCTTTAATTTTATTAATTAATAACTAGTCTTTACAATATTTAATATTATTATAAATTAATTTAAGTCGAATCTTTTATAGTTGAATGAAGGTTAGTTGAATAAAAATATATGGAATACGAGATAGATGAAATTTTATCAAATCCATCAAAGTGATTATTGTGGGAGTGTAAGAATTGGTCAAAGAAACGTGGAACTTCACAATTTAGTGTTTTTCATGTGTTCCACATTTATAATGTTATTAACTTAAAATGTATTTTCATGTGAGCTTGAAGCAAGTAATAAGATAGCATCTGCATGGATGAGGAAAGGGGAATGCCATCGGATGAGTATGAATGGATCAGACATCGGTCGTATGCACCAAATAATAGGAAGAATCATACATTACCTACAAAAATAGTCGATGATTTTAAATTTCGTAGGTCACGATTTTTTCGTATGTATGACTAATTTTATCTATTAATATCACATTGCATAATTCATAAAACACATACAATCAATCAAACTAATCTGCTTTCATAAATTTATTCTTTATTTTTCTATTTTGTATATACTTCTGTAATAATTTACACAAGTTAAATAACTCATAAATGAGAGACATAGTTTATTAAGTGGAGTAATTGTTTGAAAGCTATTAGTCGTTTATTTAGCTAACTTTCAAGTTCGATATAAAAACTTTACACATCCCGTTAGCATTACACCTAATGTCACTAAAAACTTAGGTAATTAAGTCATGGTTATATATTTAACATATGCATTTGTGTCCTAATACAAGTTTCTCCAACATTTACCAACTAACAATTTTTGTATCAAATAGGCCAGGTCCTTATAGACCCATTGATCCACCGTAAAAACTAAGAGTGTTAACTTTAGTGGATCCTCCTAGTTACTTTAGTAAGGCTTTGGTTTACCCTAGTAAAACAACCAGCAGTATTAATAATCACATCCTTCATCATACAACATATTGTTATGGAGATACTCGATATTGTGTATCAGGTCTCTTAACATTTTTAGGCTAATGGTTCAATATGAGGTTCAACGTGAAAGAGAGATGGATATCAAATGAGTCGACTATGGTGATAATTATATCACTTTTATCATTTAATGAATCCAAGGGAACCAAGGTCAGACAGACATTTCACACCAAAGTCATTCGGTCATTGTTACGGCAAGACATTCATATGTCTAGTAGAATCATATACAATAAGTATATTTCATTTCTATGTATTCATATAATATTGATTTTTCCATGACTAAACTTGGAGGAAACCCAAGGGAGAATAATATGCTAAATCAGGATGATCTTTTTTATATATATATATATATATATATATATATATATATATATATATATATATATATATATATATATATATATATATATATATATATATATATATATATATATATATATATATATATATATATATATATATATATATATATATATATATATATATATATATATATATAAGGCCTCATGTTATAGTAAACCAAACTACTATGTCATAAATTTCTCCCTGTGACGACAGTATATAGGAAAATAACATGTCTTACGTTAGAGGACAAATGTCATTGGCTCGGTAGCAGGAATATAGAGACCCGTTGTTGGTTACTCAGTTCAACAAAAATAATGATATTATCCACATAGATCAACATAATCAAAAACATGTATGCTTGGACAAGATCTGTAGGTTTCAGCCCCGACGAGTTCAAATTTACCAAGACTAGCTATTGATTATTTTGAAGAGTATACATGGATTACAAATCCATCACACAAGTATAATGTTCCAATATTGCTAGGAATTTCCTTAAGAAATCATGTTGAGATGAACAAACCATGGCAACGGGTAAATAATTGTAAGATAATGGAAATTGTGTCATTCTCATTGATCTGAATAGAAGATATATACATCAATGTGTAACATTTGGTCAACTATCTAATTATGATACAACATAATTATAGGAAACTAATTATGACTAATTATAACAAAATATTTTATTCTATCACACCTCCGTAGTCGAAGCGGGGGGTTCACGGACCCTTAGACTGGTCCGAAAATCATCAAAGAGAATGCAAGGAGGTCCTTTGGTGAAGATGCCTACAATCTGATGTCTTGAGGGAACATTAAGGACGCGATCCTAACCACGGGCTACCTTTTCCCGAACAAAATGAATGCTCATCTTAATATGCTTAGTGCGCTGATGCTGCACAGGATTACCAGATAGATAATGACACTAACATTGTCACAATACACCAAAGTGGCATGGGGAATAGGAAAATGAAGTTTTAGGAGAAGATTGCGAATCCAACACAATTAGGAAACAACATTGGCAACCCCCTTATATTCGGCTTCAACATTGGAATGGGAGAGAGTTGGCTGCCTTTTGGAAGACCAAGAAATAAGGTTGTCACCTAAAAAAATACAGTAACCAGATGTAGAACGTTTGGTGTCAGGACATCCACCCCAATTAGCGTCAATGTAGAAGATAAGCTTTGTAATGGGAGATGGGATAGGTGTATTCAAAAATGTAAGGTGCCCTGAACATAGTGTAAAATGCGCTTAAGAGTAAGCATGTGTTTCGTGCGAGGGGCATGCATGTGAAAACAAACTTGTTGAATAACATATAATATATCAGGTCGAGTGAAAGTGAGATACTGCAGGGCCCCTACAAGACTCTGATACAAGGAGGGATCCTCATAAGAAGTGTCGGAGGAGGTGTTGAGTTTCTGCTTGGTGTCAACAGGAGTGGTTGATGGTTTATAGGATGTCATGTCATCACGTTCAATGATCTCTGATGCATAAGTGCTTTGACTGAGAAATATGCCATCAGGATGACGAGATACTACAATACCCAGAAAGTAACTCAGAGGGCCCAAATCCTTCATTGCAAACTCAGATGCTAAGAGTGACATAATTGATTGGCGGAGGACCCGAGTGGAGGTGATAAGGATGATGTCGTCTACATACGGCAAAATGTAGGCCATGTAAACCTTATCGATATATGAAGAGGGAGTGGTCTGATATGCTATGACGAAAGCCAATGGTGGCGACATAGTCAACAAAATGTTGGTATCATGCCCTAGGCGCTTGCTTGTGACCATACAATGACTTCTTCAACCGACATACATGATCTAGATGACAGAGGTCACGGAAACCCAATGGCTGATGCATGTAAACAGTCTCATGAAGATGACCATGTAAAAAGGCATTCTGGACATCCAGTTGATGAATGGGCCAGGATTTGGAGAGAGCAATGGTAAGCAATGTTTGAATGGTAGCGAGTTTCACCACGGGGCTAAAAGTCTCATCGTAATCCACACCTACAACCTGTGACCTGCCATCACCTACAAGACGAGCCTTATAACGCTCAAAGGAGCCATCAAAAATTTTCTTATGCCTAAAAATCCACATACATCGAATAAGATTAGCATCACAAGGACGAGGAACTAAATCACACGTCTTATTTCGAATAAGATCATCAAATTCAGATTGCATTGCGGATTTCCAATTCGGGTCTGATAAGACTAGTTTGGGGTTTTTAGGTATGGGAGAGATGGTGTGGTCAGAGTGAGAGATTGATAAGTTAAATATCGTGTGGGGCTTGACAATGCCTTTCATGCTTTGGGTGGTGATGGTTTGTGTAGGTGGAGGTGGATGCGGTTGAATTGATGGTGGTGATGGAGAGTTTATTGTAATGAGTGTGTTGATCAAAGAGGTAGGAGATGATGAATGTTGGTTTATTGAGGGTAGTGGTTGGTCAATTGGGATTGTGGGTGTTGGTTGGTTATGTGCAACAGGTGGTGAAATTTGATTTTACAACTGATGTATAAGGTAGGGGTGAAGGTCATCATCTAGGAATTGATAAGAGTGAGGTGAAGGGGAGTGTATCTCGGTGAAGGGAAATTGATTTTCATCAAAGATGACATGCCTCGAAATTATTAATTTTCTATTAGACAAATCAAAACTAACCTATATGATTCGGCGGATAACCCAAGAAGACACACGGAATAGAGTGGGGTTGTAACTTATGAATGGTAGATTACGAGAATAATGGATAACATAGATAACCAAAGACTCTAAGATGTGTGTAGGTGGGATCACGATGATACATGAGTTGTGTTGGTGACTGATTATGAAGTGTTTTACAGGGAATAATATTTAACAGGTAAGTTGCCATGTGGAGAGCATGATGCCAAAACGAGGGAGGAACAGAAGAATGAGCTAGCATAGTGTGTATCATATTATTAATGGTTCTTATTTTGCGTTCCGCTTTCCCATTTTGTGAGGATATGTGGGGACAAGAGAAATGAAAAACTAAACCATGACCAATGCAATATTTTTGAAAAAAACTCATTATTATATTCACCGCCATTGTCACATTGAAATGTTTTGACTTTTTGCAAAAATTGAGTTTGAATGAGTTGAGTAAGTGACTTGAACGTTTCAAACACATGATATTTTCTGCTAATAGGAAAAGTCCACAAGAAGTTTGTAAAATCATCTAAGAATAAGACATAATATTTATGACTAACAGAACTTAAAATCGGAGACGTTCATAAATCACTATGTAAAATGTCAAAAGGCATCAAAGTCGTATTTTGAGAATCAAAAAATGGCAATTTAACCTATTTTCCTAAAATACAATAGTCACAAACGACAGAAGAATTAAAAGGTTCACAACATATGAAATTATTTTTGCGAAGGAAATTCAAAATAGACACGCCATGATAACCAAGACGACTATGCCAAAGACTGGATGTGAGACCGGAAAAACTGGGAGGAGTGGTAATTGGATAAAGATCTCCACGACTATCACATATGAGAAAGGTGATCCCCGACTGAAAATCAGAGACAGTAAAACCAAAAGGATCAAAGGAAACAGAAACATTGTTGCTAGTTGTGAGTCGTCTCATAGAAATTAAATTTTTAATAATTTTCGGGGCATGCAGGACATGGTTAAGGTGAAGTGGTTGGTTAGATGTGGTTATTTGTGTGTGTCTAGTGTCATGAATTGGAATTCCATAGTGTCATACGGTGAACTGACTTGGGGTATTTTGCTTTTTATCGCAATGTCGCGGATAGCAAGAGTCGCCACCGACTTTTCTTTTATCCAATGAGGAAAGGTGGAAAAGAACAGGAAAGACCTCAATAGATTTTGGGTTCGGGAGGTACATTATACAAAGGGAAGGTGTTAGCACCCTTTGTATCCATGGTTATCCATGGGCTCTTAATTGCTGGATCACTTATATTTTTGTCTGAAAAGTGTTGGTGAATTGTTTAAAAATGTTTCAAAAAGAGAGTTTAACTTTGTAATGATTCTCGTATGAATGTATACGAAGTATTTATCTCGTTTGATTTTGAAAAACAGTTTAGAAAAATATAACTTGGTAATGATTCTGGTATGAATGTATACCAAGTGGTGATTTTCTAGGACTTGCAAAGTGTGAGGGGTGGAAAATGTTTTAGGTTATGATCCAGTAATTGAGAGTTATACCTTCCTAAGGTCGTTATGGGCGTTTCCTATCCTTATGAGGGTAAAACTGTCCTTACTATTGAGAAGTAAGTAGTTTTATCCTTTGGATGTAAAAGGGTCATTGTAGGGTCATCGATAGGTCATTGAAGGCAACAGTTGTAAGGATACCTTAGCATTCGAAGGGACGATCATCATTTAACCGTAGGCTACACCAAAGGGTCATCGAGGGACAAAATCGTATTTTCGAAGGCAACATCCGAGGGACCATGATTTACTTTATGATGATTTAACCGAAGGGTCTTTGCTAAGTGTATCCCTACATTCGCGGGACACGACCGTTATACCGTAGGGCAGCAAAGAGAGGTCCAAGATCACATATTTAAAGGCCGTATTTTACAATCAATTAGGCAATTAGGATGAATCTCCACATTAAAATCAATACATTAAAATCAGCTAAGTAATTGAGGGTGGATCTCCACATTAAAATTAATACATTAAAATTAATTAGGTAATTTAGGGTGAAACTCCACAAAGGGCATCCCACAAATAAAGTGGAATACCTATCTAGCTAGCTTTCCCGGCGATGTGTGAACCTTTACAAAACTCAACAAACATGTCAGAATACCAAATCAGGGTGCAATCGAGAATTACACCACAAAAGAAACCAGAACAGCAGTAGGGTCAGATAAACAATGCATGGCTATGATAAAAACATGACAGGTGGGCAAAAGTCAGAACAGAAAAGTCGGTTGTTGTCGCGTTCGCTCCTGCTTCGCCTAGCGAAGTCTTAGCGAACACTCGTTGCATGCTCGCTTAGCGATGTGCTAGCGAGCGGCTGCGGATTCCGGTTTTAATAACGATATAATGGCAGCAAGCTTCACACCTTATAGCATTCATTACAGAGATTATGTGGTTAGACATTCAGATGTTCATACATACTTAAATTCATATGTAAAACTTAAGATAGTTTCATAAATTCAATCATGATACCATGTGCAAATTAAGAACATAAGGTAGTAATAGCAATGCCAACCTATTTGTAATCGAATTGTAACCTTGAATTGGCCGAGTGGATCGAATTGAGCGGAAGTGACCTTGCTGCCGCCGGCTTTTCCTTCAGGGTTTCCTGTCTGTGAGCGCTAGGGTTTGCTTGCTAGGGTCCTCCTTTCGTCCTTTTTCGTCCTCCCTTTTTCTGACTGGAGTTGTGGTATTTATAATGCCTTTTTTCCATGACCTAATGGGCTCAGAGTGCAGCCCAGAATTTTCTGTTATCTGTCAGCTTCGCTAGGCGAGCGTGTAGCGAACGTTCGCTAGGCGAGCGTGCAGCGAACGTTCGCTAGGCGAAGGATTTGCTCGCCTAGCGAGCAGGCCAGTTTGGGCCATTTTCTGGATTGGGCCACTCGTGAGCTGGGCCTTTGTTCCTTTCAGATCAGTGTCATAAAAATGAGTCGGAGTGCCCTGAAAAATGTCTTGAAATATTAATGGGCAAATTTTGGGGTATGACACATAGCCACTGTCTACAATGACTTTCTAATTTGAATTACTTACTCAAAAATAAGACGAGAGATTACCTTGTGATGTGGCTGTGTGAGTGTTGGTGTAAGCCCTAGAGGCCAATACTTTTGGTACTTGTATCGAATTATTTATTAATAATAAAAGGCTTTTTCTTTATTATGTTTGTTTAATAAAGTCCCTAGAATAGATAGTTCGTTTAATGTATCAAGTATGACTTAATCATGAGATCACATTAAACATAAGGACACTATTCTTAAAGTATCCGTAGTCGAGTTTTATTGTGAAGTGGGATAACATTAAAGCATTAAGGCTATTATGTTTGTAGATTGATGATGACATCTCATGGATCATGGATAAAGAGTTATCAAGTCTTAAACATAGGTATGAATATTAAGAGTAATATTTATACCGGATTGACCCGCTATGAGAATACTATATAGAAAGTTATGCAAAGTGTCATAAGTTATTCTCATGGTGATAATTGTGTATACCACTTTTCGACCTGAAACCACTATGGATCCTAGATGTAGAGTCGAGTGCTTTATTGCTGATCAAACGTTGTCCGTAACTGGATAACCATAAAGACAGTTGATGGGTACTCCACGAAGCATGCTGAGGGACATGAGTGACCTAAATGGAATTTGCCCATCCTGTGTAACAGGATAAATGTCTATGGGCCCAATATTGAACTGGACAAGGATGACACGGTCTATACCTTGTGTTTAATATAGACATAAGGGCAAAAGGGTAACTATACACATAATTATTATCACAGGAGGTTTTGTCAGATCACATGACATTTTCGTGTCTTGGGTAGCAGTGATGTGTTGCTAGATACCGCTCACTGTTTATTATGTTAAATGCGTGATTTAATATAATTGCCAACGTCGCGAAAACCTACAGGGTCACACACAAAGGACGGATTGATGAGAAATAGAGTAACTAAGGGACACCGTAAGGTACGGTGCACTTAAGTGGAATACGAAATATGGTAAGGTACCAAATACTTAAGTGATGTTTGGCATATTATGAGATATGGGCCAAAATAAACTTAAGTGGGATTTTTAGCTTGAAGCCCACACAAGTGGTTCTATAAATAAGACCCCTTGGGTAGAAGCATCGTAACTCACTCAGAGACTCAAACTCAAGTGAAGAATTGGAAATTCGTTTCCCTCTCTCTCTCACTCACTCAAAGCCTTCATTCGTACCAGCTAGCACTGAGATTAAAGGAACCTGTTCGTGTGGACTGAGTAGAGACGTTGTCATCGTTCAACATTCGTGATCGCTCCGTGGATTTGTATCCAAGGTTTTGATCGTTGCAAGAGATCTGCACCAAAGGTTTGAATCTCCACAAGAGGTAACAATTCTATCACTGATCATGCCCATTCGTAAGGATCACTAAATGGAGAATTTTTTAAATTCCGCTGCGCCTTGGATGGCAATTCTCCTTCAGTGGTATCAGAGCCACTTACGAAACCATAAATCTGATAACTGTTTTTTTCTGTATTAATACGATTAAAGACAGAATGAATTAAAGATTAAATTGAGATCGATCAAGTCATATATATGATATATGTAATCTTGATGCAAAATACATTATATATGATATAGTGTTCTCGTTTTGTTCATTCAAACACTCAATGATTGTTTTCCTTTGAGCGATCAATGGTCATTTGCTTCTTGATCCGACATTAGTATGGTGAAGCAATGACGTGTTGATCAATCATACTGAATCAACAATCGAGATGTGTTTGACGGTCTGAAATTGGTGCATCAGGGTTAGTGACGGCACAAGGGTTGTGTTGTCAGAGAGTTATGCGATTGGGGTTGTGACTGCACAAGAGTTGTGCTTTCTAAACACTTTTTGGAACAGTGTTAACCGGTTAACGCATATGGTTAACCGGTTAACGCAATGCGAAATAAATTTTTTTAAGGTTTTCAAACAGTGTTAACCGGTTAACGCATTTGGTTAACCGGTTAACGCAAGACGGAAAACAGTTTTCCAAGAGTTTTTCAAACAGTGTTAACCGATTAACGCATTTGGTTAACCAGTTAACGCAAGGCAGAAAACAATTTTAACAGATTTCAAACAGTGTTAACCGGTTAACGCATATGGTTAACCGGTTAACGCAAGGCAAAATTCACCCATTCGGCTAACTCAGTGCTTTAAAGTATCAAGTGTTGATGCGAAAAGCGACGTCAATTTTAAATGAATTGTTCATTAAAATATGGTGATCGGTCGTCGAGATTTAATTTGATTTTAATTAATTAAAGGATTAATAATAATAATAATAATAAAGTGTTTATTATTGTCTTGTGGTGATCGGTTATGGCCTTAGTTTTCCTTTATTTTGCTTTGGGTTTTAAAATACGACCTGCGCGTCGTGCCTCTCTCTTAATCTCCCAAATGTAACTTCTTTTCTCATCTCACTCCCTCGTATGTAAAACGAGTTTCTTTATGTAATGTAATGATATGAAGAAAGCAAAGGAGTCAGTGTCAAAGGAGGATAACCTTGAAGATCTTGCTTGGAGAAGCTTAGATCGTTATTAGGTTAGCTTAGGTTCTCTCATTGGCTTGGGAGAACAATTGCGCTAGGGGCCATAACTGTTTCATTATATATGTATGTTGATGCATATGAATGTATGTTGATGCATGTGAATGTATGTTGATGCATGTGAGAGACGATTTATATGATAAATAAGCCGGTGAGATCAGAGTTATTGCAAATTCCCTCAAATTAAACATTAAGTTTATGCTTTCCAAGTTTTAACACTCATCAAGACTAGTATCGGATAATGTAGGTTTCGCCTACGCGAGGTGCATGTTCTGTATTAGTAAGGTGCGATGGGATAATTGTAATATCCAACTGTTAAAATGATGGGTCAAACTTAACTAAATAAATTATAATAAGATTATATATGTTTATAAGCAAGAGTTAGGAATAATCCATATGATGGATTAGAATAAGGAGTTATTCACCCAACTGGAATTTTCTAGAATTGTATGAGATACAATTGGAAGGAGTTCCTACCTAAATAACCTAGTTTTGTGTAATCCGCCTACGCGGACTTAGAACGAAGTGAAACATGGATCTCGACCCACTAGAAAATCTTCCAACGGGATTTTCCGAATCAAATGATGAGGGTCATTTGTTTTGAGTAAAATAGTGGGAGCATATTTAATTAAAGGCCTAATTAAATATGTCAATGATACTTATATTTTCATTAATTCTTATGTAGATTACCATGACAACAAACACCTCTAACAACATCTTGCGATCGATCATTGACAAAGAAAAATTGTCTGGGATAAATTTTCTGGATTGGCACCAAAACCTGAGGATTGTCCTCAAACATGATAAAAAGTTGTATGTCTTGGAGACACCTGTTCCTGAAGAGGAACTTCCTAGTTCTGCACCTAAGGCAGAAAGAGATGCTTATAAGAAGCATGTCGATGATGCCAATGAGACTGCTTGTCTCATGCTAGCTACCATGAACTCAGAATTGCAAAAGCAACATGAGAACATGTCAGCGTTCGATATGATCGAACACCTGAAGATGCTCTATCAAGAGCAAGCAAGGCATGAGAGGTTTGAAGTTTCAAAAGCCCTTTTTCAAAGCAAGTTAGCTGAGGGAGCCCATGTAGGTCCCCATGTGCTCAAAATGATTGGGTATGTGGAAAACCTTGAGAGATTGGGTTTTCCCCTCGAAAAGGAACTTGCGACTGATTTGATCTTGCAATCGTTGCCAGATAGATTCAGTTAATTTGTCCTAAATTTCAATATGATTGATATGGACAAATCTCTTCCTAAACTGCTCGCCATGTTAAGAACTGCCGAGCAGAATCTGAAGTCAAAAGGGAAGTCCATTCTGATGATCGGAAATGGAAAGAGACAGAACAAAAGGCCTACTAAGCAAGGTGATAAAGGGAAAGGCAAGGAAGTTGCCAAAACCAAACCCACCGTTGCTACTTTAAAGCCTAGTGGACGCATAGCAAAAGCAAGCACCTGCTTCCATTGCGGTAAGACCGGACACTGGAAGAGAAACTGCTCAAAGTACCTGGAAGATAAGAAGAATGGAGTAGAGACTTCAACTTCAGGTATTTTTGTTATTGAAATTAATTTATCTACTTCTGCATCATGGGTATTAGATACTGGATGCGGTTCTCACATTTGTACAAATGTGCAGGGACTAAAAAAGAGTAGAAAATTGGAAAAAAGGTGAAGTCGACCTACGAGTTGGCAATAGAGCAAAGGTTGCTGCTTTAGCCATAGGAACTTATGTATTGACTTTACCTAGTGGTTTAATAATTCAGTTAGAGAACTGTTATTATATACCTGCAATTAGCAGGAATATTATTTCCGTTTCTTGTTTGGACAAGTTTGGTTTTTCATTTAAAATAAATAACAATTGTTGCTCAATTTATTTGAATGATATATTCTATGCTACTGCACAAATGAACAATGGACTATATGTCCTTGATCTTGAAATGCCTATTTATAACATTAATACTAAAAGGATGAAACCTAATGAGTTAAATCCTACTTACCTTTGGCATTGTCGATTAGGCCACATAAATGAGAAACGCATTTCCAAACTCCATAAAGATGGATTGTTGGACTCTTTTGATTATGAATCATATGAGACATGCAGATCTTGTTTAATTGGAAAGATGAAAAAGTCTCCATTCACAGGAAAGGGTGAAAGAGCTAATGATCTTTTGGCCCTCATACATACTGATGTATGTGGACCACTGAACATACCAGCCAAAGGAGGTTTTCAGTACTTCATCACATTTACTGATGATTTCAGTAGATATGGTTATGTGTATTTAATGAAACACAAATCAGAGTCCTTTGAAAAGTTCAAGGAATTCCAGAATGAAGTACAAAACCAACTAGGTAAGAATATTAAAACTCTTCGATCAGATCGAGGTGGTGAGTATTTAAGCCTAGAGTTTGATGACCATCTGAAAGAGTGCGGGATCCTATCCCAACTTACTCCTTCTGGAAACACCCCAATGGAATGGTGTATCTGAGAGAAGAAATCGAACCCTGTTAGACATGATCCGATCCATGATGAGTCACGCCGATCTTCCAAACTCCTTTTGGGGATATGCACTATTGACAGCAACTTACACACTTAACCGTGTTCCATCCAAAAAGGTTGAGAAGACACCATATGAGATATGGAGTGGTAAGAAACCACATATGTCTTACATGAAGATTTGGGGTTGCGAAGTTTATGTGAAACGACAAATTTCAACTAAGCTTGAGCCCAAATCTGACAAATGCTTATTTGTGGGGTATCCTAAAGAAACAAGAGGGTATTACTTCTACAATCCTTCAGAGGGCAAAGTGTTTGTCGCTCGAACTGGAGTTTTCCTAGAAAAGGATTTTATTTCCAAAGGAATCAGTGGGAGGAAAGTAGAGCTTGAAGAAATTCAAGAATCACAAAGCATCGATACACCTATGGAGGAATTAGAGTAGGAAACACAAGTAGTTGTGGAAGAGCAACCTGCTCAAGTAGAACAAGACCAGCGTAGGTCAACCATGATACGTCACCTACCTGAGAGATATGGATATCTCATAACAGATCAAGGTGATGTATTACTCATGGATCAAGATGAGCCTGTGACCTACCAAGAGGCTATAACTGGTCCCGAGTCTGAGAAGTGGCTAGAAGCCATGAAATCTGAAATGGATTCCATGTACACAAACCAAGTTTGGACCTTGGTAGAGCCTCCTGTAGGAGTTAACCCTATAGGATGCAAGTGGGTCTTCAAAAAGAAGACTGACATGGATGGTAAAGTACATACCTATAAGGCAAGACTGGTTGCAAAAGGATATAAACAAATTCATGGGGTTGACTATGATGAAACCTTTTCACCAGTTGCAATGCTTAAATCTGTTCGGATTTTACTTGCTATCGATGCATATCATGATTATGAAATATGGCAGATGGATGTCAAAATTACTTTCCTTAATGGGAATCTTCTTGAGGATGTGTACATGACACAACCTGAAGGATTTGACATACCAGAAGAATCCCAAAAGATATGTAAGCTACAAAGATCAATCTATGGATTGAAGCAAGCTTCCAGAAGCTGGAATCTTCATTTTGATGAAACGGTAAAACAATATGGATTCATCAAGAACGAAGATGAGCCTTGTGTCTACAAGAAGGTTAGTGGGAGCATGATCGTGTTCCTGGTATTATATGTAGATGACATATTACTCATTGGAAACGATATCCCTACCCTGCAACAAGTAAAGTCTTGGTTAGGGAAATGCTTTTCTATGAAGGACCTAGGTGAAGCAGCCTATATATTAGGAATCAGAATCTATAGAGATAGATCACAAAAACTGCTTGGCCTAAGTCAGAGTACATACATAGACAAAGTGCTGAGACGCTTTAATATGCATGATTCCAAGAAAGGATTCATACCTATGCAACATGGCATGTGTCTATCAAAAGCACAATCCCCTTCAACTAAGGAAGAAAGGGATCGCATGAATAAGATTCCATATGCATCTGCAATAGGATCTATCATGTATGCCATGTTATGTACTCGACCAGATATCTCGTATGCTTTAAGTGCAACGAGTAGGTACCAATTTGATCGTGGTGATGCCCAATGGGTAGCTGTCAAGAATATCCTTAAGTACTTGAGAAGGACTAAGGACTCATTCTTGATATATGGAGGTCAGAAAGAGTTTGTTGTAATTGGTTACACCGATGCTAGCTTCCAAACAAATAAGGATGACTTTAGATCGCAATCTGGCTATGTGTTTTGCTTAAACGGTGGCGCTGTGAGCTGGAAAAGTTCAAAGCAAGATACAGTTGCTGATTCTACAACCGAGGTCGAGTATATTGCTGCCTCAAGTGCAGCAAAGGAAGCTGTTTGGATCAAAAAGTTCATTAGTGAACTTGAAATAGTTCCTAGCATTGTGGATCCCATTGGTCTCTATTGTGATAACAATGGTGCTATCGCACAAGCTAAGGAGCCCAGATCTCACCAACGATCCAAACACATACTCAGGCGTTATCATCTCATTCGAGAGATAATAGATAGAGGAGATGTGAAAATATGCAGAGTACCTACACTTGACAATATTGCTGACCCACTGACAAAGCCTCTTGCGCAGCAGAAGCATGATGGTCATACTAAATCAATGGGCATTAGGGGTATGCCTGATTGGCTCTAGTGCTAGTGGGAGATTGTTGGTGTAAGCCCTAGAGGCCAATACTTTTGGTACTTGTATCGAATTATTTATTAATAATAAAAGGCTTTTTCTTTATTATGTTTGTTTAATAAAGTCCTTAGAATAGATAGTCCGTTTAATGTATCAAGTATGACTTAATCATGAGATCACATTAAACATAAGGACACTATTCTTAAAGTATCCGTAGTCGAGCTTTATTGTGAAGTGGGATAACATTAAAGCATTAAGGCTATTATGTTTGTAGACTGATGATCACATCTCATGGATCATGGATAAAGAGTTATCAAGTCTTAAACATAGGTATGAATATTAAGAGTAATATTTATACCGGATTGACCCGCTATGAGAATACTATATAGAAAGTTATGCAAAGTGTCATAAGTTATTCTCATGGTCATAATGGTGTATACCACTCTTCGACCTGAAACTACTATGGACCCTAGATGTAGAGTCGAGTGCTTTATTGCTGATCAAACATTGTCCGTAACTAGATAACCATAAAGACAATTGATGGATATTCCACGAAGCATGCTAAGGGACATGAGTGACCTAGATGGAATTTGCCCATCATGCGTAACAGGATAAATGTCTATGGGCCTAATATTGAACTGGACAAGGATGACACGGTCTATACTTTGTGTTCAATATATACATAAGGGCAAAAGGGTAATTATACACATAATTATTATCACAGGAGGTTTTGTCAGATCATATGACATTTTCGTGACTTAGGTAGCAGTGATGTGTTGCTAGATACCGCTCACTGTTTATTATGTTAAATGCGCGATTTAATATAATTGCCAACGTCGCGAAAACCTACAGGGTCACACACAAAGGACAGATTGATGAGAAATAGAGTAACTAAGGGACACCGTAAGGTACGGTGCACTTAAGTGGAATACGAAATATGGTAAGGTACCAAATACTTAAGTGATGTTTGGCATATTATGAGATATGGGCCAAAATACACTTAAGTGGGCTTTTTAGCTTGAAGCCCACACAAGTGGTTCTATAAATAAAACCCCTTGGGTAGAAGCATTATAACTCACTCAGAGACTCAAACTCAAGTGAAGAATTGGAATTTCGTTTCCCTTTTTCTCTCACTCAAAGCCTTCATTCGTACCAACTAGCACTGAGATTGAAGGAACCCGTTCGTGTGGACTGAGTAGAGACGTTGTCGTCGTTCAATGTTCGTGATCGCTCAGTGGATTTGTATCCAAGGTTTTGATCGTTGCAAGAGATATGCACCAAAGGTTTGAATCTCCACAAGAGGTAACAATTCTATCACTGATCATGCCCATTCGTAAGGATCACTAAATGGAGAATGTTTTAAATTCTGCTGCGCCTTGGATGGCAATTCTCCTTCAGTGAGATGTTGCGCCCGTGTCCATGTACCACTGATATCAGGAGTGTGGAGTGACATGGTGTGCATTGCAGTTTCAATGTCTGTCGGTATCTGAGATGGGGTAGAGGTTGCATACACATGAGGACGCTGTCTTAGAATTCCTAGTTGCTTAGGAGGACCGGCAGGGCGTGTCCACTGAGAGGTGGGATACGGACACGGTGACATAGCCCATTGTGGTGGAGTCCAACCCCAATGGTTGATAGGTTAGGTACTGTTGTTGCTTATTCCAAGGAGGAGCGGACCAAAGTGAGGGAGCGCTAGGAGCTCCAGACTGAGGTGCATTGTGGTTACCACATCCCCTCCGCGACCCTGGTTGCCAAGGGAGCGAGAACGGTTGTCGGGGCGGCGGTTGCCACGCTGAGAGGTGTCTTTAGTAGGTTTCTACTGAGTGGTGTGCATAGCAGCATGATAGCATATATTTGATATCTTAGCCATACCGACTTCTTCCAAAGTGAGCATGGAACGAGCCTGATAGAATTCTGAAAGAGGGTTGCTATGGTGAATTAAAGTAGCAACATTGCAGTAAGCTTCTAGGAGACCAGAGATCAACTGAAGGACCAGACGATGATTGTTGACAAGGGAGTCGACATTTCTCAACTGATCAGAAAGCATCTTAAGACACTGACAGTAAGCTGAGACATTGGGAAAATCCTCCATTTGAGTGTTAGAAAACTTTTGCTCAGGAGTGATAACTCAAGCATTTTGGTTGTCCTGAAAAATATCTTCCAAGTGATTTCATGCTTCCATTGCAGTAAAGTTGGGTTCTAGAATAGTGGTCAGCAAATCGGTAGAAATAGTGAAATAAATCCACTAAATAACGGTGGCATCAAGAGTGGACCATTGTTCATGGTTGGCATCGGTAATGGTTGATGGCTCTTTTCCGATGGATGGAACGATGTGATGCAGGACTCGATGTGAGCGAGCATGGATATGAAAAAGCTTGGCCCATGTACCATATTGATCTTTTTCCATCTCAAGAATAATATGAATGTGGTTCCTAATATTGGAGACGGCAAGAGCGGGATGAAACTCCGATTTGGAACCTCGAAACATGGTGGTCTTGGGCTGACCGGAATCACGAGTATCGATGAATTTGAGGGTATCGGCGTCACTGTGTTCTGAATGATCTGATTCAGATATGGCTGTAGGTGCGACGGCGGTGGCGCGAACAGAGGTGGAAGGCGAGAGATTAGGGTAGTTCTCGTGTTCGGCGGCGGCGATACAGAGTACGGTAGCTCTGTTGTGGCGGCAGACTTCAAGAAGGGAGAAGAAGCATGCGAAGACAGACTGTAATGAGGGAAAAGAAGAAACGTGTTTTTGCGTTTGCTTTTTTTCTTTTTTTTCTTTTTTTTAGAGAGAGAGGTCAATTAAGATTGATACCACGTAAGATAATGGAAATTGTGGCCTTCTCATTGATCTGATTAGAATATATATATACATTGATGTGTAATATTTGGTCAACTATCTAATTATGATACAACATAATTATAGGAAACTAATTATGACTAATTATAACAAAATATTTTATTCTATCAATAATAACCATTAAACATTAGTCTCATTATCAACATGGTTTACAAAATTCCCAATAAGGTGTGCAGCTTTAGTTAACTGCAACCGAGCTTAAACCTTATGGATAGTAGTTGTTGGATTTTAACCTTACAAATGATATTATTAAGAGTTATTTTAGGATACACTTAATGCTTATGTAATGAATGACTTGTGTTTATGAAATCTTATCCTTTTGTCGGTGGATATAATTATGTCTATACTAAGAGATTATAAACTCTTGGTTTTTTTACGTTATTCGTATGAGTGATCAGTGCATTGTAAAAACACAATGACATTTTTGTAATTATTGTGGCTAAATCACACAAACACACACTAAAAAATATTTTTGAAGCCTCTCCTTTTTAATTTAAATCACCAAAATATTTTTGGAGTTTATCCAGTTGAGTATGAAATTGTTCAATTGATTAGAATATTTTTTGTAATTGTCTAATCGATTAGATACTTACCTTAATTTATTAGATAAGGGATATTTGAGTTTATAATCAATTATGATAGTGTCTTGATGAATGGTTACAACTCTCTATCAAAACCTTTTAATATGGACAACAATAATCGATTATTGCAAGTACCTAATCGATTAGGTCATTTATTTTGCACATGCATTGTTTCCAAGATTACAACATCTATTGACCTATAAATAGATAGACTCCCTACTCTTTTAAAACATCCAAAAAATGTGAAAACCCTCACTTTCCTTTCTCTCATACTTTCTCTAACTCATTTATACATTTTCACACATTTTAGTCATAGTGTTTTGAGAGCATTTTTTAGTTTAAGTGGGGAATTTGTTATGGGTGAGGGGTTTAGTGTAAATTTACCAAAAGTATTTTTCTATTGAGTAAATCATTATTCCTTAACAAGTGATTATTTTGGCTAGGAGATAAACCAATATAAAAGCTCTTTTGGGGATTTGAATAAGGCTTTATGTGGTTCGTGAGCTCTGTCGTTGAATAAAAACTCTCATTTGGTTTCAAGAAGAATATAGAAAAATCTTCACAACGGTTATTGAGGTTATCCAAGTTAAAAGATCTATTGGTTCAAGATCAACCTAGTATAAAATTTCACTCGATTTATGAGTTTACCCCGTGTAAAAGCTTAGTCGACTCTGAAACTATGTTCTCCTTCTAGAAAGATGCCAAGCACAATGTGTTGGATAATATGTATGCTCAGTTTAATGCAGTAACAATTAAAATGTAGAGAAAGTAAATTGGACATAAGGAATTGCTAACCCAAATCAGTGCAATGTCACCCACGTCTTAAGGGTGTTAACACAAAAAATATCTTAATATTAAAAGTACAATTGTGTCTTAGATAAATTGTTCTAGTTTAATGTTTTTTCTCTTAATACTAATTGTGAATTTCTATTTAGGACTTCTCACAAATATGAGACCTCTCTCACTTTATCTCAACCATTATCCTTAGTGTTGAACAAATTACAAAATCATTTGAATTATGGAGTTATTATGACTCAATAAACCAAACTTTATTCCCTTGTATAGGAATTATTTGAATGAATATATTTTCACAAGTTAAACACACGGAAAACTCAAAGACTCAACAAATACAAAATTCCTTGCAATATCTCTCAAGGTCTAAGTCTTTTGTATGGAGAGTGACTCCTTAAATACCCAAACATCCAGCAGTAGTTTATGTTTAGGACTTCATAATACTTGTGGTTGAAGAAACACCAAAAAGAATAATTTCAAGATATGATTTAATTTGATTTACAATATATCTTAAATTAAACCTCTATCAATCTGATTTGGTCTTGATCTTTGATTTTTTTTAGGAATTATTTATTAATTCCAAAAAATGTATAAACTCGCAGAAAAATATGGAAATAAATCAGGTGCGCGATTCAATTACAACATATTTGGTTTCTTAGACAGAATGTTCTATAATGTGTGGGACGTCTTGCTTCATATCTTTGCCTCCTGTTTTGAGTGCATATAGACAAAATGTCTCAACATAATGTCATGACATCTTGCATAACATGTTGTCTATACAAATGTTCCAATCATTTGTAATAATAATCTCCTCTTTTGACTAACTTTAAGGTGAATACAACATACAATGTGTGCAACCAAAAGACTAGAACAATCTTTATGACATCACATGAAATACATCTAAGGGCAACGGAAAACATACAATGCGTAACTAGTATATCTAGCATACCATATTACCAGAAAAAGGTCTTGCATTATACCAGATTTGATAATCAAATTTGTCTGATCTCCACGTATTTGCCTCAAATTGGATAAGGAGCCAAAAGTTGTCATTCAAAGAGAAATAAAATAGCTTAGGAGGGGGAAAATCCATAGCATGATCTAAAAGAAAGGTAAAGAATGGAAGTAACATATAGGGAAAAAAGGAACCATTATATTGTCCTAAGGGCTATTAAACGAACACAGGGAAAACACACACAGTGGTACAAAAACCACATATCATTAATCAAAATAACTTTTAAACTTCAAAATCTCCATATTACCCATGTCCCAAACCACCTTCACTCTCATTAGAATCATCACCATTGTCATTTCCAACATGATCTTCAACTGGCCCTACGTTGTCCTGTTCAACAGGCTGAGATGTAGAAGGATCAACACCTCATGGGACCATCATCTTAATCAGCTCATCCACTTTATTATTACGAGTAATGGATGTTGCAATCACTTTATAAATAGACTTTGACCCTTTCATTAATTCCAACAAAACATTGCTTATGGTTGTGTCAGACATTGGAGGAACTTCATAGAGTCACCTTCATTTATTAGATCAAAGCAAATGTTGGGCGTAGATATGTCTAAAACATGAGTCCCAACAAATAATCAATAGCTAAAGGTTAAAGCACTAACGCTAATACTAATAGTCTCCTCACTATTGATAATGTCATACTTTTGGCTAATTAGAGTTCCAAATATAAGAGCAGGAAAACCAATAGGTCACTTGACAACATACGAATCAACTTGCTTAAGAACTTGATCAAAAACATATTCTTTGTTGATATTTGTATATATATATATATATATATATATATATATATATATATATATATATATATATATATATATATATTGTTAAGAATATTAATATATATAAAAGTCTCATATCGACTATAGCATGTAATTAGATGTAAATCTCTTTATATATAATACAATCTTGGCAGTGCTAATGAAAACACACGGTTTATTCAAATGTCTCTTAGTCTCTTGTATTTTAACATGGTATCTAAAGCCTACTGAGAAACCAATCCTATCGACAGAAGATCCCCCTCCAATCTGGTCGTTCCCCATTTTTTCACTGCCACAAACCTCTGTACGCATCCACATGCACCACTTCCACCTCCACATGTGGGCCTCACGTATTGCCACCTGAATCACACGTGACAGCATGTCTGATAGTCGATCCTGGCGATTTTTCCATCGTGTCGCTCGCATTCCTGATCTTACTCCAAATCTGGTCTCAAATTTTATTTTCCACTCGCGGAAAATGAAATTCTGGTGTAGTCAGTATTCAGATGTTCTACTTCAAGTCATGACATCTGATCTAACATTGTGCTTATTACAGCAAGACAGTTATTACACTCTGTACTATTGTGCACCTTTTCACAGTGTCACAACCTCTCCTTCTATGTCATCCTATAGAGGAGGAACAATTTGTTATGGGCACCATAACATTCACTACTGTTGTTTTCCTACACAGTTATCAGCACGATGTCTCAATCCTGTTTTGGACATCATCTGTTACATTGTTCCAGTTTGTTGGTCAGGTACTTGTATTTCCTAGATTAAAGGTTGTAACAAGTTAAACTAATCTCCAATTATTAAGGAGCTAACAAATATATTATTTGTTAGGTTCATTAATTGTAGCTTAGTTGTTAGTTTCCTAGATTTTAGATCAGCTGGTGGATTCCTGGAGAATAGCCTGAGAAAAATCCTGAAACAGAAAAACTAACCATCCAACAATATAGCATATGCTGTCAGGAATGAATGTCACAACATTCCGTCTGACATCCAAGCCCAGAACCATATGCTCAGTCTGTTTAGTTCCTGAACACAGACTGCTAAATTTGCTGTACTGTAAAAGACCAACCAGTCTCTACTCCAGTATCAGCTTACTGGAAGAACTGTCAAGACATCCAGTTTGACAGTTTCACACTGCTCTTTTGGCCTTGTCTGATATGCTTTTGAAAACCAGACTTCACTACATACTGAACTGAATTCATCAGCTTATTAAACAGTATGTGCTGTTGTTGATGAATGTCAAAACATTCTGATTGACATTCCAACAGAAGGCTATGTATCAAGTTTGTTATTAACTTGATTGGCAGACTGTAACACAACCTGAATTATGGCAGACATGATTATAACATGCAGAGGTAAACAAACACAGGAAATTGTTAACCCAGTTCAGTCCAACATGACCTACATCTGGGGGCTACCAAGCCAGGAAGAAGATCCACTATTAGTAGTATCAATTCAGAGTTAAACTCCCCCGTTTACAACTCCTCACTTAATCCCTACCCAATGCAATCTATACCTAGGAACTCCTAGATAGAAACCTCCAGTTTCCATTCCTATCACTACAAATACAATGTAATGTGCAAACACCTTGAACTTGCTTCACAGCTTCATTCAAGAACATAATTACTCTTGCCTACAGGCTTTGAGTAACAACACTCTCAGGTTTACCACTGAGAAACACATGGTAACCTTCCCACAGATTGGGAGGTTTACCTTACACACACCCCTAAAAATTCATTCTAAGAGGCTTACAAAAACTAGATTACAATCAGCTATTTATAACCTAATCACCCAACTGGATTTGGGCCTTCAGAAAACTGCAGCAGACTTGTTCTTTGCTGTTGCAATCTCAGCAGAAAAATTCTGCTACAAACAAGGTCTTCAAGTTCCTAAACTCTCTCCATATATATCTCCATGTTTAGAGCCTATATATATTCTGATTTAGTCTTCAAGACCTCCACATGGGAGTTAGGATATTCACCAGATATCCTTGCTGATCCCATGACATATACTGAATTAATTAATTCAGTTTCCTACCCATGTGCGATGTCACAGACCTGATGTCGTGACATCGTACATGACATGTTGGTCCAGATGTTGAATTTCTTCAACCCAACATATTAAAACAACAGAGATGATTACATTATTTGTTTTCTAAAATTAATGCCAATCCTAAGGAATCAACAATCTCCCCCTTTGGCAAATTTTAGCTAAAACAAATAAACAATACACTGGACAAAACATCCCAATTTGGGAATGCTCTTCATCTCCGTCATTGGCTCCACCACCACAAACACCAAAGTTGGTGTACATGGGGAAGAAGGGGGACAATACTCAGTTGTACCAGAACCCTTCCCCTCAACCGGAGAGCTTCCAGAAGAATATGTAATGCTGAGTACATAGACAATGTAACTCAGATCACAAGGCACAACTGTCTTCTTAACTCAGATCACAAGACACAAGTGGTAAACCCAGTTGGTGGATTTTGTGCCTGATGCCAACTTCTGTTTGCTGCCACATCCACAGTTGGCTTTCTTCTGGTACATTCTCAACCCTAGGACTATATTTTCTCTCCCCCTTTTTAGCTAAACATTTGTAAAGGCACCCTTCACAAAACCAGATCCAGGCGCAGCTTGCCCAAACCTTAACATACCCCATGATTCTGAGAATGGAGTGTTTTTCTTGTGAGAGGAAGAGGGCTATTGCATCTTTTAAATAGTCCAGCCCGTGCCTGGTAGAAATAAATGCTTGGTCAAGATGCATTTATTTTTGCTGAGAAACAGTCAGAGAATCACCAACAAAATCTCAGACTATCTTTGAATACCTTTTATAGCTCTTGACTGTTTCTTTTCCAAAACAGCCGTTCCAGTGCATGGAGACCATTCCATATATGCAGTCAGACACGTTGCACGCGATGTCTTAACATTCCTGCATTCAGCCAGTATTCAACAAGACCTCTGTCATACCTCCAGTAGATACTTGACACCTAGCACTGCTACAGCCAACTTTTCACACTTCAGTTGATGGTTACTCCCCCTGTACCACACAGCTGTAGCCAACAGGCTTATTCTGGTTTATCAGACTTAGCCACATCACCCTTATAATTCCTAATGACTTTAAGATTCAGAAGGAATTAACAGCACTGTCCAGGGCAATGTCATGACATCCGGTCAGACATTCTTCTGCTCACTCAGCCTTGCTGCACATCACAGCATCCTGATAACTACCTAGTCATCTGGGAACACATAGACCACAAGCTTGGTGATTGCTTGCAGCACAAAGGCACAACTCCCCATGTCATGGACCACCTACTCTCTTGGAGGTCACACATGATCATATCCAACACCCCAAGGTTGGACCTTCACATACTTCCTGATTCAAAGAGATTCCAGACCACTTGATGAAAGGAAAACATAAGACGCATCTTCATGTCTTCAAGAGCGCACCCTCTGTCCAACCCTCTTGGCTGAACACATCCACACTCTGTGTCAATTTCTCTTCTAACCAGAACAGAAGATCACTTCACAAGATGTTTGAACATCAGCTGAGACTTCCTTCACAGCATCACAAGGAGCACTATCTGATAGACTTCAGATATTACTGAGTCCTCAGCTTGGGCCAGAGGAACCCAGACATACATAGGGATATACACTCTCATCCCACTACCAGAGACAGTCTTCCATAGATAGCTCAGAACTCCTACCACAAGCTCCAAGGGATGAATGGGAACCACCTCCTTTTGTCTTCAACTTAATACTTTTCTGCCCAACAGTAATTTGTCTTAGACTTTCCTCAAGAATAATCAGCTGCCTTATGTTGATTATCTTGATTCTTCGAACTCACTTCTGAGATAGACCAAATGCCACTGGTTGATTACCTCCTTCATGAATTCCCATATGACAAGGTCAAATGCTGCCTTTTGACCTCCCCAAGTTTATCAGACTTCTCCCAAAGATATTCTGACCTTTCAAGTGAGATTTGAACTTGAAGTGTCCAATCTACAACCCTGTAGATCCTTCTATCTCAAGTTGATGTGCCACTTCATCAACTAAGAATCTGATGCAGAACCGAATGTCACAACATTGTGCTTGACATCCAGCTGTTGAATTCAGCTCCTTCTTCTGCCACTTGAAAGAACTTCCTCCCTTTACAGAACAAGAGTTCAATGTTCTCATAGACTTGATTTTGGAACCAAGTTTGAGTAAACAACCTCCATCCTGCAGGTTTGCAGTTAAGTCATCCAAGCTCACACCTTGATGAATCCCTGCTTCTTCTCTAAAGACGTCAGACACTCTGATGTATGAGTCTTCAGAAGGATTAGTTTGAACCTAACCCTTCAGCTATGCCAAGGATTCCTCTTCCTAAAGCAAGGCTGTTTCCATGATGTCAAGACTGCTGTCACTAGTTCTTGACTCCACAGTGTGCATTAGCCAATGCACTTCCTTACCTAGATCAGAAATAAACTGATCCAAGTAACCACCATCAAGACTATGATGTCTTCTTCTTCTTGTACACACCAGGGCTGAACATGTTTCTTGCCAGGAAACCTTTTCAGAGATCATACGCTTTTGCTGCCACCAGAGAGATAGATCAAAGCCAATGTACTATCCTTCCTGTGATTCTGCACAGGGTCTTGAAGAAGAGATGTTCCAACATCTTTAAGAACATCAGTTGTCTTGAGCTCCAAGGATAATCAATTAAATACTTGTACATGACACAAGTAGACATTGATCTTAAATCCTTTCCCAAATATCCTTTCAGATACTTCCACCATAAGAATACTTTGAAGGTACTCTTCTTGTGTCAACATCTTCTGCTTGCAAGCACCTCAACAGTCTTGAGACTCTTTCCAGATTAGATTCACCCTTAGGAATGAGAGAGATGAATCCTTCCTTGCAAATGTGTCACACATCAACCAGAACCCATGTGACACTGGTCAACAGCCAACCTGACCCTAGGCTGACCAAACGTGAGGGGGTTGACCAAAACTCCCCCTCAAATCAACAATCATGGAAACTCCACACCAATATCCATGCATTGTACACAAATGTCTCCACATGACATCCACCATCCCTTACCAGTGGCAACTAACTCCTCCAATCACACCAATCAGGCTTCAGCTGATCATAAGTACTTGTGAGACACACACCAGTCAATAGTAGATATGCATTGCCAGAGCATATTACCTCAACCACCCTCTGAATCTTCATATTCTCACTCCTAGTAAGAACTGCCACTTCTGAACGTGGTGTTTGAATAACAAGATTCATGGTTCCAACCCCCTTAAATGATATCACAATCAGGTTACCCCATTATTGACTGCTAACATCCAAGAGGCTTGTCTTCCAACACATCATAGTACTTCAGGGAACAACTATCCAATCCTGATCAAATTGCAGGAAGAAGCCTAACAGCAGGAGATTGCACAATTTCACATCTCAACCAGCTCAACTTCTAGGGATGACCTTCTTGAGCACACACCCAGTTGACCCTGCTCTTGTCAACTTAGCACACACAGATGTCTCCTCTTCCAGGTCAGGAGTAGGTTCCAAACAGAATTATCCCTTTGTTTGAACCCTAATACATCTGCTCTTCAACCAGTAGCTGCATACTTGTTGAACAACATGTTCTAACAGCACATAGAACATTGGTTCCACCTCCTTGGAACAAACCTTCCTTGAAGGTCTTCAAGGTCTTCATATACACTACTCAAGAGAGTAGGAGAATCAGTAATTAAGTGACTCTTACCATCCTGAAGTGAGAACGTCATGATGAGTGGACTTGAGGAGACTCAAGTATCTTTGACATCTTCAGTAGATTATGATGAGATCTTGAACACAGCAGCCTTTCATCCACATGAGGGGAAACTACATCAGAGTTTGAGTTCTGCCAGGTATTATGCAGCGGAAATCATAATACAACTCAACCTGTGAACACACACTTCACCAGATTGGCCTCCAAGACCATACCCGGTTTGAATGTGATTAAGTACTGGCACAGCTGTCTCACACTCAGGCCAATTGCCAATCTCCAGAGACAGAAACACACCATTCCTGTCATGAACAGTCCATCCACCTACTTCAAGGGACCATTCAGGGAATTGCAGAACCTTACACCGGTTCCAGCTTCAGTACTAACATAACTCCTTGCCAGCTACCAGAAAGTATCATCCATGGATCTCATCCAGAGACAGAACAGGATGCCTGCTCTGATACCAATTGAAATTCTGGTGTAGTCAGTATTCAGATGTTCTACTTCAAGTCATGACATCTGATCTAACATTGTGCTTATTACAGCAAGACAGTTATTACACTCTGTACTATTGTGCACCTTTTCACAGTGTCACAACCTCTCCTTCTATGTCATCCTATAGAGGAGGAACAATTTGTTATGGGCACCATAACATTCACTACTGTTGTTTTCCTACACAGTTATCAGCACGATGTCTCAATCCTGTTTTGGACATCATCTGTTACATTGTTCCAGTTTGTTGGTCAGGTACTTGTATTTCCTAGATTAAAGGTTGTAACAAGTTAAACTAATCTCCAATTATTAAGGAGCTAACAAATATATTATTTGTTAGGTTCATTAATTGTAGCTTAGTTGTTAGTTTCCTAGATTTTAGATCAGCTGGTGGATTCCTGGAGAATAGCCTGAGAAAAATCCTGAAACAGAAAAACTAACCATCCAACAATATAGCATATGCTGTCAGGAATGAATGTCACAACATTCCGTCTGACATCCAAGCCCAGAACCATATGCTCAGTCTGTTTAGTTCCTGAACACAGACTGCTAAATTTGCTGTACTGTAAAAGACCAACCAGTCTCTACTCCAGTATCAACTTACTGGAAGAACTGTCAAGACATCCAGTTTGACAGTTTCACACTGCTCTTTTGGCCTTGTCTGATATGCTTTTGAAAACCAGACTTCACTACATACTGAACTGAATTCATCAGCTTATTAAACAGTATGTGCTGTTGTTGATGAATGTCAAAACATTCTGATTGACATTCCAATAGAAGGCTATGTATCAAGTTTGTTATTAACTTGATTGGCAGACTGTAACACAACCTGAATTATGGCAGACATGATTATAACATGCAGAGGTAAACAAACACAGGAAATTGTTAACCCAGTTCAGTCCAACATGACCTACATCTGGGGGCTACCAAGCCAGGAAGAAGATCCACTATTAGTAGTATCAATTCAGAGTTAAACTCCCCCGTTTACAACTCCTCACTTAATCCCTACCCAATGCAATCTATACCTAGGAACTCCTAGATAGAAACCTCCAGTTTCCATTCCTATCACTACAAATACAATGTAATGTGCAAACACCTTGAACTTGCTTCACAGCTTCATTCAAGAACATAATTACTCTTGCCTACAGGCTTTGAGTAACAAACACTCTCAGGTTTACCACTGAGAAACACATGGTAACCTTCCCACAGATTGGGAGGTTTACCTTACACACACCCCTAAAAATTCATTCTAAGAGGCTTACAAAAACTAGATTACAATCAGCTATTTATAACCTAATCACCCAACTGGATTTGGGCCTTCAGAAAACTGCAGCAGACTTGTTCTTTGCTGTTGCAATCTCAGCAGAAAAATTCTGCTACAAACAAGGTCTTCAAGTTCCTAAACTCTCTCCATATATATCTCCATGTTTAGAGCCTATATATATTCTGATTTAGTCTTCAAGACCTCCACATGGGAGTTAGGATATTCACCAGATATCCTTGCTGATCCCATGACATATACTGAATTAATTAATTCAGTTTCCTACCCATGTGCGATGTCACAGACCTGATGTCGTGACATCGTACATGACATGTTGGTCCAGATGTTGAATTTCTTCAACCCAACATATTAAAACAACAGAGATGATTACATTATTTGTTTTCTAAAATTAATGCCAATCCTAAGGAATCAACAGAAAATTATGATACAGTTTAAACATAGCATTTTCACCTGGTTCGCATGATATTTTCTCTCTTCAGATACTCATGGCTACTCCTTAAAGTTTTATGCCAATCTATGATGATTTCTTTAGGTGGTATCAAAGTTATCATAACTCAAATTCTACTACTTTAGTTGCACACACTAGTAATTCATCTGCTTGCCTCTCTCAATCATCTTATCTTAGACCTTTGGTCCTTTATTACGGTGTGTCTGGTCATAATGCTACCAGTGATAAAAGTATTTTCTATTTCCTCTTTATCTTTGGTTTCTTACCTACTATAACTTCTGTCAATGCTTTTCAAACCCGATCTAGAGGAATTAGTTTGTTCAAATTCTACCTTTTATCTTTGTTACGCTTGTTCTTTATGTACCTAGTGGTCCATTTAATTTACTCTCAGTCAGACGTTTAACTTATTCTTTTAATCGTATTGTCACATTCACTAATAATAATGTTACCCTCAGGACTAAAGTTCAGGATAGATGATTAGCGTCAGATGTGAGTCTTAAGGCCTTTATCACCTCTCAGTGTCATCTTAGACATGCCCAACCAAAGATTTTCCACTCATTATCCATGCTCGGTTAGGTCATCCTAGTCTTCTCAAATTACAGAAGTTGGTGTCAAGTTTATCGAATGTATCTAATTTACATTGTGAGTCGTATCAGTTGGGGAAACGCACTCGTAGTCAATTTTCCAATCAGGTTAATAAATGAGATTCATCCCCATTTGCTTTAGTTCACTTTGATGTTTGAAGTTTATCGCGTATTGTATCTACTCTTGAGTCTAAGTATTTGTGACCTTTATCAATGATTTTTCATGTTTCACGTAGTTATTTTTAATGAAAAATACATCTGAATTATTTTATATTTTTGAACAATTTTATAAATAAATAAAAACCCAGTTTGGTGTGTCTATTTGTACCTTAAGAAGTGATAATGCTCTTGCATACTTATCCCAACAATTACAAACTTTTATGTCTAGCAGTGGTATACTCCACCAAACATCTTGCCCTCACAAATCTTAACAAATTGGGGTAGTCGAAAGCAAAAA